>NC_057861.1:186062020-186378548 GCF_019393635.1 Dromiciops gliroides | reverse complement strand
AGGAATACTCATGCATCATAGGTGGAGCTTGATTGAAATTTGGACTTAAACAAATAAAGTTGTTAAAATGCCCACAACCTTTGATCTACAAGTTGCATTGCTAGGCATATACCCCAAAGAGGTCATTGACCAAAAGAATGGCTTCATATTTGCCAAAATATTTATAACAGCACTAGAAGCAAAAATCTGAAAACTGGATGTCCATCAATTAGAAGGGAATTTTTAAATTGTAGAATGAAATCATATGGAATATTACTGTGCTGTAAGAAACAATGAAGATTAAAACCCTGAGAAGCCCAGAAAGATTTATACGAGGCAAACTGAAGTAATCAGAGTCATGAAAACAACATGTGAAATAACTAAAACAATGTAAAATGAAAGAATAATAACCACAAAACTCAAAACTGAATATTTTTTACAAACATATTAAGAACAAGATTGGCTCCAAAGAACATATATGAGAAGCCCTTTACCACATTTGTTTGACAATGTGGGGGAGCAAGGTCCATGAGTGTGAAACATTTGCATATATCAGAATTTTTTGGATGTATTTATCAGTTTTACTAATTTTTCTCTTCCTCTTAAAAAATTCTTTCTTTTAAAGGATGATTCTCTTGGAGGGGAAGAAAGGAAAGGATGAACGAGGAAATCTAGGTGATGTAAAAACAAAAAAAATCTATTTTATAGGAAAGATGAAGATTTGCTTTCCTTAGAAGGTTTAGGTCAGTAATAAAGCTCTGGAATTCCACTCTCCTATTCTTAAATTTTGGGTCTAACTCTAGTGCCCATCCCAGATAAACAAACTGAGATAATCTTTATAGGATACATATTGAAAACTGGGAAATAAACATTATTTATCCACTTCTTGGTTTTTTTTTTTTCTAGGTGGATAGATAGGCCAAATTCCTCAGAGTGATGATAGATCTCTTCCAATAGACTAGGCAGTGTCTTGGGGCTTGGCACAATGCAATGTCTTCTGGAAATAGGAACCCCGAGAGTACCTCTCCATCCTCAAGGAATATTTGGAGCTGGATTCAATTCTGTTTGTTCTCTTTTACAATGGAGAATACTTCTACTGAATATGTATTTCCCTGTTTTATGCCTTGCTTGTTGTTTAAGAAAGCCATTTAATAGCTTTGTGTTCAATGGATGGATGTTATTCTACAACAATCATTTTGTGCCTCTGTGTCTCAGTATCTCTCAGTGTGAGAATGTGAGCATATATGTGTACATTGTGACTGTGCCAGAATATCTCTTTTTTATCTGTATCTTTCTGTGTCTTTCTGTGATTTTTCTTAACTTCTACCCTCCCCAACTTCCATTTTTATTTCCTTTTCTTATATTCATTCCTTTGTCTTCTCCCACTACTGGCCATGATGAAGAAATTATGGGTTACAGAATTTTTTTTTAAAAAAGTGTTTGTTATATTTTTAATTGAGTTCTATGTACTCTGTTCTAAATTTTTATGTGGAAGGGTAGAATAGTTTATTTTTTCCTCCTTGGCTGGGTGGCTTCTAAAAGAGGAAATGAAAGAAAAAGAGGTTTACCACATCCCCCAAGTTCCAATCAGTTAGTGAGATAATATGAAGTCAAATTCAATTCAGTTCCAGGGTCAGAAACAGGAAGGAGGGGAATTGAGGGGGTGAGAAAAGAAAAAGAAAAGAAGAAAGGAAGGGGGATAAACCATCCAAAAGCAAGAAAAGAAGGATTAATTGGTTTAATGGCATTCATTGTATTTTCAATTTATCTTCAAACAGGTACTGTGTATACCAAACAAATTTGAGATTTAAAGTTACCTTCAAGATCTAATTCTTCAATCACACAGCGGCTCATTTTAGTTTTGCCTGAATTTATTTTGTGTGCCTCAGGAGGATTTACTAATGCTTTATAAGGCAGGTAGGTTTCACAGTAGATAAAGCACTAGGACTGGATCTGGCCTCAGATACTTTCTAGATGTGTGGCCACAGTCAAGTCATTTAACTTCTGTTGGCCTCAGTTTTCTCACCTGTAGAATAAAGATAAGAATAGCACCTAACTCCTTAGGTTATTATGAAGAGAAAATGAGATAATATTTGCAAAGTGCTTAGCACAGTGACTGGCACATAGTGGAATCTATATAAATGCTTATTTCCTTCTCTTCCTTCTTCTGATGCACATGTGACAGATTTTAATATAGGGACTGGAGACTACTTTGAGCATAAGATATAACTTGTAGATATTGAAATGAGGCTCCATACTCCAAAGCCCTCATATCACTGATAAGGATTTCTAGGTTAATTTTATATTATATTATCATATTATATTTATATCATAATATCATACATTGACATAGTGTATTAACAATTCAAAAGCACTTTCACACTTCCTTTGACATTTATCACACTTTTGTGAGGTAGATAGGACAGGCACAATTTCGATTTTTCAGATGAGGAAACAAAAATTTGATGAAGTCCTCAACAAGGAAATTGAGAAGCTAGGATACAAATGTAGGTCTTTTGACAAGTCATTAGTATTTTGTTTCTTGGGCTGGACCTGGCACATCATTGTGCTTAGGTACCTAAAATCTACTGTAAGAACCATTCCCCCTACCAATGAAAATTAACTCCTACTCTTATATTTTATTCCCTTGGAGAATTGGCTGTAACTTTCCAACTTGTCTGACCACTCCTTAGTCTTTGTTGGATCTTTTTCCAGGTCATAGCCACTAGCCTCACTAGCCCAAGATACCCCCTGCCCAAGAGTCCATTATGGGTACTCTTCTCTTCTCCTTCTATACTATCTCTTTTGACAATCTCATAATCTTCATATGTAATTGATTCCTAGATCTATTTATCCAGCCCTAATCTCTCTCCCATATCCCCAACTATCTTCCAGACATCTGAAATTCCAATTCCTGTAGACATCTTAAACTCAACACATCCAAAATGTAACTCATTATTCCCCCCAAACCCACCCATCTTCAACATTGTTGAAGACATGACTGTACTTCCAATCAACCAGTCTTTCAAACAAAGTGTTTTCCTAAACTCTTCATTCTCACTCATCCCACATGTCTAATCTGTAGAAGTCCTTACCATTTTTCTTTATCATTTTACTTTTGATGGTAAGCATCTGCTTTTCTTTGTTTTTTCCTTCTCATTTTATACTAGTTTATTATTTTTTAAAATTTTCAGGTACTTTTATATTAATCTGTCCCTCTATCCCCTGCCTTAAACAAACTTTAAAAATCAAACAAACCTAGAAAACAAGCTGCTCCATTTATATGCATTTAGTCCCACAAAACAAAATCCTGATGTTAGCAATGTCCAAAAATGTGCATCTCTGCCTATACTCTAAATTCATTATTTTTCTTTCAAGAGGTGACTATGCCTTTTTCATCTTCATTCTTTTATTTTTGTTTATTTAGAATTTTATTTTCCCCAATTACATGGAAATACAAATTTTGACATCAATTTTTAAAAATTTTTTATTCAAAATTCTCTTCTCCCTTCCTTCCTACCAAGAACTCAAGCAATTCAATAAAACCTATACATTAGCAGTCATGCAAAACATTTCCACATTAGCCAGGTTATGAAAGAAAACAGACAAAAACAAGACTTCATATAAAGTAACTAACAAAAAAAATTATGCTTCAATCTGTATTCAGACACCATCAGTTCTCTCTCTGTAGATGGACAGCATTTTTCATAAGACCTTCAGAGTTGCCTAGGATCATTACATTGCTGAAAAATAAACAAGTCACTCACAGCAGATCGTCTTACAGTATAGCTGCAATACTGCAAGATGATCTGTTGTATACAGTACATTTCACATTGTATCAGCTCATGCAGGTCTTTCTGGGTTTTTCTGATAGTATCCTGTTCATCATTTATTTTTAAAGTAAACTACATTTATATAGTACCTTAAAGAGAGATTTCCTTACAATAAACTCATGAGGTTCATTCTTCCAACAACAGTAATAGATAGATAACATTTATATAGTACCTTATATCTGACAGAGAATTTTCTTCACAGTAGCCCAGCAAAGAAAGTACCATAAATTTTATCATCATCAATCATCATCAATCCTCCTCCTCATCAAACCTCATCTTCATCAATTAACCCTCATCATCATTCATCTCCATTCCTTTAAAGTCATGTTTTATCGTTGTGTCAGTCAGATTTCTAAAATCTTTCAAAGTTGTTTTTTTTTTCTCTATCATGTGATTATCACTGTTCCAATTTTCCTCCTGGTTCTGTTTCCTTACCTCTACATCCTTTCATAAATGGCTTCCAGGTTGCCTCAGAAATAGTCAATTTTATCATTACTTATAGTACAATAACATTCCATTGTGTTTATATACAACTTATTTAGCCATTCTTCAATAAGAGGATGTACTTTTAGTTTCTAGTTTTCTGGCTACCATCAAAAAAAAAAAGTTGCTATAAATACTTTTATACATAAGAGGTCTCACACAAAACTTATTATGGTTTAAAGCTACAAAAAATACCAAATATATTTATGAAATATGTCAAAATATCACATATTAAAGCATTAGAAAAATAATATGTATTTAATACATGCATTTAATATAGTTAATATTACATATTTATTCCAATTTAAACTGCACTAAGACTTTTGGGACACCTTGCACAAATAGATCACTTTCTTCTTTCTTTGATTTCTTTGGGGGTATAGGATTAGTAGATTTACAGCTAGATCAAAGGGTATGTACACTATGGAAATTTTCTGGGCATAGTTCCAAATTGTTTTCCAAAATGACTTGACTCGTGCTCAGCTCCACCAGTAGTTCATTATTGTAACTCTCCAGGAATTTGTCATTTTCCTCTTTTCTCATTTCTGCCAGTGTAATAGGTTAGAGGTAGAACACAGAAAAAATTCACATTTTATCTAATCAAAGTTGTACATCTTATCTTGTGTGATGCTCCCTATACTTTGTATAATCATGAACTCTTCCCCTATCCATAGATGTGAAAGGCAATATTTTTCACTTAGTCCTCAATTTGTTTATTATGGGACCTATTGTTTTTCACCTTTGCATTATGTCTTGCATAAAAGCTACTTGTCTTCTAGCAGGCTAGCCACCCTCTCTCAGGCCTTTATGACCTCACACTTGGTCTATTGCAAAAGCTTCCTGGTTGCTCTCCCTCCCTCATGGTATGCCTATTCCAGTCTGTTTTCTAAAAGAGCAGGTCTGATCGTGTCACTCCCCTACTTAATAAACTCCAATGACTACCTAGTACCTGTAATAACAAATATATAATATTCTCTTTGCCTTTCAAAGGTCTTTGTAACCTTTCCCTTCCTCTTTTCCCAGTCTTATACTTTATTTTCCTCCACATACCCTAAAGTCCAGAGAATTGTTCTTGCTGTTTCTCACACATGGCAATCTGTCTCTTACACTGTGTCTCTTTATTGACTATCATAACTAGAATACCTTACTTCCTCATCTTCTAGCTTCCCTGGCTTCCTTCATTTCTTAGCTGAAATCAGGCTATAGGTTCCAAAAAAAAAAAAAGAAGAAGAAAAATTTTAATCAATAATCTAGAATCAACAATCAAATACCAAACACTTACAATGTAAAGAACATCTACTAGATTCTATGAGACATGCTTTAAAATATGGATCCTGCCCTCAAGGATCTTACAGTTTAGTAAGCTACTATTAGCAGGGGAGTTTTGAATGCCAGGAAATACATACATACATACACATATATACATATATGTGCATAAACACACATATATCTATCCATGCCTACATACATGTATACATGTATTGTGTACATACAAATATACATGTATTTAGTCAATTAATGTTGGTTGTCCGAGCCCTAGCTTCTTAAACTAAATGTGGGGACCTCAAAAAATTGGGCAACAATAAAAGGATATGTATACCTATTTTACATACCCCAGTGTCATGTAAAAATTTCTCATGCAAAAGTGGGTTCAGAGTGGAAAGGTTTAAGATGTCCTGGTCTAAGCCATGGCATCAATGAAGCTGACAAGAGAGAAAGTGGAGGAAAGGAGACAAGGGAAAGAGAGGAGAGAAAAGAGGAGAGAAGAGGGAGGGGAGGAGTGAGGAGGAGAGAAGAGGGAGGGGGATAAAAAAAGGAGGACCTGAGAGGGGAAGAAGGGGAGAGGAGTAAAGGGGGAGTTCTCTGGGGAGGACCAGAGAGAAAAAGAGATGTTTATAGATATTTATACTTCTCATTTGACATGTAACATGTTATTTTTTGTTAGTTATCATTTCGAAGTGGATTCATTAACCCACCCCCCAACTAATAAGTAATATCTCACACATATAACATACTATAGTTTGTGTCATTCTTTCCTCATAGGCTTAGGGCAATTAAAGTGATTTGCCTGAGTTTACATAGCCAGGAATTGGCAGAGTCAGAATCTAAATTCTGGTCTTCTAACACCAAGGTCAATGGGCTTCCCATTATCCAGATGTGCCTGGGGCCAGAATTATGTAAAATTATAGAAGTTATAAAGAAGAGAGAAATTGAATACTTAGATCTATTTTTTTAAAAAAAAAAGAATGGTCTGCCAAAGGAGAGGGGTGAGACTAGAAGTTCTACGTGTATTGGGATGATGCATCTTCTGTCATAGAACATGCTAAAGTTATGTGGGAGAGTGGTGATGGTGGTGGTGATAAGGAAAATGAACTGTCCTGAAAAGCACACTGGACTTGGAATTGATTGGCCCAAGTTCAGGTTTCTAATACCAAAATCATTCATGTTCTTTGAGCCTCAGTTTCTTTATCTATAAAATGGGGGTAATAACCACACTTGTCCTACCTATCTTACAGAGTTATTGTGAGGAAATCATTTCATAAATAATCAAATGCCATAGAAATACGAGTGAGACATCATCACCACCACCAACACCAACACCACCACCATCATCAATGATGTTACATGACTATATGTCATTTTTGTAAACAGGCCACTCCTAGAAGTAAAACTTCTTTGGCACATAAAGTTAATAAATATTTACTCCCAGTCATATCTTAGAGTTTAGAAACCATTCTGGAGAAACTTTTCATTACCTTTTGTCTTCCTCCTAACTATATAACAATTATTAAATTATCTAGCTGTAAGAGGGACTTTGACACCGGTCAAACTCAATTAATGTGATTAACAAGATGCTCTACACCTTGATACATTTATCAGGTGAGAATATCTTTTTTGAGTTGCATTACTAATGAAATAATTAAAGGTGTAAAATAGGTGTAAATCCTCAATTAATTTGGGATAAAGTGCTTTCAACCATTAGATGAAGTCAGAGGAAGATATACAGGAAGAGTGTTGGGATTGGGTGAATAAATCAGATGGTCCTCTGGGCCTATGTATATCAAGAAAAGGATTCAAGCAAGAAAGGGTCAAGCTTTTTGAGAATTTTGGTGACACAAAGCCTTGTGACTATAACAAGAGGGAAAAAAGAAGGGAGGATCAAATATCTTGTCTCTCTCTTCCCCCTCCCCCTTCCTTTTAATCAGAGGATGTAGTTGTGACCTTTGAAAGGTCAGAAGACTTGAACTTCTCACTGGCTTTGGTGGCAGCATCCTCAGAACAACAAATGCAGAAGTTGACTTCCACATAGGGTGCTAAAAAACACACTGAAGACTAACTAGGCACATTGAGAAAACATAGCTTGTACAAAATTTTAGCAGTGGTATTAGAGTACTAACTATATAGGCTGCCCTGTCCTTATTCTTAGATTCTATTCTCAACCAAGCAACCCCCTCCAATCACTATCTACTGTGGCCCAAAGTGGTCACCAAATGTAATATTTTCCTATCTCCTACATTAATATGAATGTATGGATCACCTGGATTTGATGGAGGTGCCTTATTATTCAAAAGTAGTTTTATGAAGCCCTGGGTTAATGGGCGTAACATGTCCTTCAACTGAACTCCAAACTAAACCCAGATAGCAGATAAAAGTCACTACCTGGTAACTTCTTTCCTCAGGATAGTAAGTCTCTATCTTATGGGGAAATCTGAGAAGCCTCATTATTGACAAATCCTTTTTTAGAATCTTGTAATCTTATCATGATGTTTCTGTATTTCCTCCATACTTGTTATAACTGAAATTGTTAAACTGCTTTTTCATACTATTGAAACTGATAACACTGTAACCAGTGAGCAAAGAAATCTTAAATACCCTTAGGAAGAGGGAGTCTTTGAGCTACCTTCTTAGGAGGGGGGTCACCACATGATCATGCTTCTTTCTTCTTGGGACAAATGAATTGGTGTTATTTTTTTTTCGAAAAAAGAAAAAAAGAAAACATAGCTTGAGGAATATTCAACAATACAAACCATGGGATCACAGCAGGGAGCTACATCTTGCCAAGGGGAACTTCCTAAGTCCTGACAAAGAGAAAAAAGAATTTCCAATAATTGGGATCTGCATTGTTCTCCCTAAATAGGAGCCCACTTTCAAAGGTATGTGTGAAAGAATGTACCCCTGGCTCAGAGGGGATGTTTTGTATCAAATTTCATTACTATTCTACCTTAGTAAATAGCCATTTCCAAAAGCTGATTGATATCAACTGACTAATTGATATTGAAGATCATACCCAATGGGAACTCATGAATGACACTATTAGAAATCTCAGTACCAAGGGTTATCCCTGTGACTCTGAAGGGAGAAGCAGTTACCTTCCCTCTGGGGGGCCCAGACTGTTTGTGCTTGATCAGAAAAAAGAGAGAGGATTATTTAGGTAATAATTTTTTGTTGTTTTTGTTGGATGTTTTTGTCTTATGGCTCAGAGAGATGTGATAACTACATAATTATTGGAGTGGTATAATGGAAAGAACACTGGATGTGAAATCAGGTCTTCATTCTAATTCTGGCTCTGAATTTCACTAACTGATTTATCTCATGAAAGTTATTTAACTTCCATCAGACTCAGTTTTCTCAATCATTAATTCAACAATTTTTTTTTTTTTTGTGGGGCAGTGAGGGTTAAGTAATTTGCCCAGGGTCACACAGCTAGTAAGTGTCAAGTGTCTGAGGCTGGATTTGAACTCAGTTCCTCTGGAATCCAACGTCAGTGCTTTATCCACTGCACCACTTAGCTGCCCTCCAACAATGATTTCTTAAAAGCTATTTGCCAAACACCATGGCAAGTGCTGGGGATACAAAGAAAGGCAAAAATAGTCCCTGCCCTCGATAAGCTTATATTCTAATGGGGAAGATAAGATGTACATTAATAGATAAATACTGCCAGAGAAGGAAAAAGGTAAACATAGAGGGAGAAAACAAAACAGCTTGGGAGACCAGCAACACCTTCTTCACAGGTAAAATTTGTGCAGAATCATTTTTAAATAATTATATTTATTTTGTTCTGACCTGAAATAAAACCAGCATTTCTGTAATATAGTAGATTTGGGGGTGGTGGTGAAGATGATAGTACATGAAACCATAGAGCTATTATGTATAACTTGCTGTTCCTTTTAATTATATAATAAAGTTATCATGTAACTGTATTTTTTCCCTTTTTCTCTTTCCCTGCATCCCCCTCACCATAGAGATGTCTACCAATAGAAAAAAATAAAGTCAATATAGATGCCTGACCTAACTAGAAAGAGCTATTATAAGAAAATTTGAAGAACATGTGCTGAGTCTTGAAGGAAGACAAGGATTATGGGAGGTAGAGGTGAGGAGAGAACATTCCAAACACGGGGGATAACTTACAAAGACACAAACAGCAAAAATGGAGTTTTCCAGACAAGAAATAGCAAGCAAGTCAGTATAACTAGAACATAATGTTCAGGGAGGAGGTTAAGGTATAAAATGGGAATAATTAAAAGTGAAACTACCTTCTTCAGAGAGTTATTGTGTAGAATGAGCTTTGTAAAACTTAAAGAGCTTATGTGAACTGGGATTATTGGTCATTACTGTTGCATGTCTTACATGAATTTCACTCACTAAGAACAGATTTTCTGTGCCTACCTCAAGCAAACTATAAAGAAAGGAAAAGTAGGGCCCTGAGAGAGGTCATAACTATACAGTTTTCAGGGTGATGTAGTGGAAAGAGCATTGAACTTCTAATCAGGAGGGTTTGGCACAAGTCCCGGGTCTGACACTTATTTTATAGGTTTCATGGAAAGGCTAAAAATAATAGCAATCTCTCCCTGAGAATGCCGCACCCATTCCTGGGACTCTGAGCATAACCCTGGACTGGGGGACAATAACGCTATGTGGAACAGGAGAGTACTCAGGTATCCACAGAAAAAAGTATTGGATTGAAAGTCCCTTCACTAAGTACATATGGGCTATAGCTTTGGTTCACTTTTTTTTTTCACCCTGAAAACAAGGATTGTCCTATATCTGTTCAGTGGAAAGATGGACATTTGTCAGTAATCATGGATAGATAAGCCAGCAATGGAATGCCTAGAAACATGACAAAGGGAAGGATGTGGATCAGGTGTTCTTGCCTGATGAGAGCCAAAAAAAGGGAGGTGTGAAAGAAAGATGCAAAAGAAGCACTAACAATGTGAAGGGAGGAGAGTAGTGTACTTAGAAATAGAGTGAATTCAGACAAAACCCGGGATAAAGTGGATGAAAGAATTGGCCAAGGCTGAACACCTAGAAAGAGGACTAATTCAGTAGCTCCTGGGTTTGGGAACTAGGAAATAAAAAACAGAGTGTCAGAAATCGCCTGGAAGAACAGGATAGAGAGCCAGAAAACTGTTTCCTCAAGGACCAAAGGCTTAGTGACACAGCCTACAAGTCTGAGCTAAATCTGAACAGTATTAAATAAGAAAGAAAATAGATTTCTAAGTAGTTAAATTGGTCTGGTAGGCAGCTAGGTTGCACAGTGGACAGAGTGCTGGGCCTGGAGTCAGGAAGACTCTTCTTCATGGGTTTAAATCCAGCTTCAAGTACTTAATAGGTGTATGACCCTGGGCAAGTCATTTATCCTGTTTGCCTCAGTTCCTCAATCTGCAAAACAACCTGGAGAAGGAAATGTCAAAACAATCCAGTATCTTTGCCAAGAAAACACCAAATGGGGCCATGAAGATTCAGACACAACTAAAAAAAATGACTCACCAATTGGTCTGGTAGAAAGTAAGCTTCAGGGGCAGCTAGGTGGTGCAGTAGATAGAACACCAGCCCTGGAGTCAGGAGTACCTGAGTTAAAATCCAGCCTCAGACACTTAATACTTACTAGCTGTGTGACTGTGTGACCCTGGGCAAGTCACTTAACCCTAATTGCCTCACTAAAAAAAAAAGTAAGCTTTGTTTGGAGTTAAAATACCTCAGTTTGAACTCAGGCCCTATAAATTTTTTAAATTTGTGATCATTAGGTAAGGACTCTCTGTTCCTCAGTTTCCTCATCTGTAAAATGGGGCTCTTATCCATCCTACTACACTGGGTTTTTCTGAGGTTCCAAGTAGACAACCTATGTAATGAACTTTTTAAATTACAAAGTGCTCTGTGTGTGTGTGTGGGGGGGGTCTCTCTGTCTCGTTCTCTCTGTCTCTGTGTCTGTCTCTCTTTTTGTTTCTGTCTCTCTGTCTCTCTGTCTCTCTGTGTCTCTGTCTCTGTCTCTCTCTTTCTCTCCATCTCTATCTGTCTCTCTGTCTCTGTCTCTGTCTGTCTCTCTGTCTCTCTTTCTCATGTGTCTATTTCATACTTAAATGTTTCCCTTAGTTTCTGGATTTTGTTTTGTTTCATGTCAGTTGTTATTTATTACTTAAAGTAGACTAATAATTTCCATGATACTTGAAGTTTATCTGCCTGTATATATTTGGAACTTAGAGAATAATTACTTGAGGATAGAGACTGGACCTGTGACCTCACAGAGGAGAAAAATAAAGGGTAAGTAAGCGTCAGGCTCACTAGCCCATTAATGTTATGTCCTGCCTGTTAGGTCATTCCAAGTTCTACAAGACTATGATCTTATTATTAAAGATTAAAGAAAGAATTAAATGAATGAATGAATAAACAGATAAATGGATAGCTAAATAGATAAAAATAATTGATAAAGTAATAAACAAACCTGTGAATGAATGAATGAATGAATGAATGAACAAATGAATGAATGAATGAATGGTGATCAGGCATCTATATTACCCATAGGATCAGAGTCAATGGCACTGGGAAAAGACTGAGTTTTTGAATGTGTTCCAACTGAGAATATTGCCAGCTATAAGAACAATGTGCTAAGATAACAATCTGCTGTATAAACAGGGGAACTGCTTCCAGAAACAAGGGGGTTGGGACTGAACTATGCATAGGATCCATTGTTTTGCCATTTGCAATGATTATAGCAGCTCAATCATTCAGGACAGAATTAATAGCTCACCAGTTCATCTGCAAATAATTTTGATTCTACTTTAACCTTTATATGACTCAGTTTCTTTACCTCTAAATTGAGGGGTTTACTAACTTATTTACATAGTTTGTCAGGAATTAACATAATTTATTGTATATAGTAAAAACAGGACAAAACTAAAGAATAAAAATTAAGTTATAACAAAATGTTTATATAATAAAGCATAAGCATTTTATTAATCCATTGATCAAGGGACAGCTAGGTGGCACAGTGAATAAAGCACTGGTCCTGGATTCAGGAGGACCTGAGTTCAAACTGTGTGACCCTGGGCAAACCACTTAAGCCTCATTCCCCAGCAAAATAAAACAAAACAAAAACAAAAACAAACAAACAAACAAAAAAACACCAATCCATTGATCAATGAGCAAGAAAAGTAATTTTGTTTGCTTTTCTGAAGGAAAAACTGACATAAGGAAAAGGCAATTTGTAAGGAAAAATCTATATATATATGTGTATGTGTGTGTATACATGTGTATATATGTATATACATGTATATATAGGCTACATACATATATGCACATGTGTATTCCTTTTCCCATATATTTATTTATGTTTATATGTGTGACATAAATTTCATATATATATATATATATATATATATATATATATAAAATTCATACATATTTGTTATTCTGTTGTTTCAGTCTTGTCTGACTCTTCATGACCCTCTTTAGGGTTTTCTTGCCTTTTCTTCCTCCAGCTCATTTTACAGATAAGGAAAACAAGGCAAATAGTGGTAAGTGACTTGCCCAGGGTCACAGAGCTAGTAAGTATCTGAGGGTCTAAGACCAAATTTGAACTCAGGTCTTCCAAACTCCATGCCTGGCACTCTATCCACTGCTCCACCTAGATGCCCATATATGTGTGTATACATAATCTTTCTTTGTGTACATATTACAATCAATAAACATTTATTATGTACTTACCATGTGCCAGGAACCGAGCTGAATGCTAGGGATACAAAAAGAGGCAAAAGACAGTCCCTGTCCTCAAGGAGTTTGCAATCTAATATACACATACACACATATGATTACTGCATGAATGTGTGTATGTATACATCACACACCTCAGTAATGAAATGGTTTGTATGTAGGTATGTGTTTTTGTGTAAGTGTGCATCCATATGTCTATATGTATGTATGTGTATGTGTATATGCATATGTACATGTAGGGACCTATGTGTTTACACACACATATGCAAAATCTTGCTTTAAAAAGCTGCCTACATAATGGGTTAGTGTCGACTCTAACACTTACTTGGCTATGTGATCTTTGGCATTGAACCCTGGGTATATAGAAGTTAAAGTGATTTAACCTCTCTATGCCTCATTTTCCTCATTTTAAAATACTTGCACTGTTTACTTCCCATCTTATGAAAAAAATAATTTTTTATTGGCAGGGTAATGAGGATTAAGTGACTTGCCCAGGATTTAAACTCAGGTCCTCCTGAATCCAGGGCTGGTGCTTTATCCACTGTACCACCTAGCTGTCCCTCAAAAGTGATTTTAAACTAGAAAATATTGTGTACATGAAAGCCACTATAATTACATTTATTTCTGCAATGTTTTCTGGCAAGAAAATTGACTGAAACATGAAAAACACTTTAGGACCCTATATATACACACACACACACACACACACACACACACACACACACACACACACACACACATATATATATAGACACAGACACAGACACAGACATATACATATACACGTATATATATATATAAATACACACAGATAGAGAGAGAATTTGCATAGACTTGAACCATTTTTAACTAATCTAACCATATACGTATTCAAATAATTTTGAATATAATATTCAAATTAATATGTTATACACATAGTCAGGTAAGTTATCACTTTATATCAGAAAGAGTAATTAATGGGGCAGCGAGATGGCGCAGTGGATAGAGCACTGGCCCTGGATTCAGGAGTACCTGAGTTCAAATCTGGCCTCAGACACTTAACACTTACTAGCTGTGTGACCCTGGGCAAGTCACTTAACCCCAATTGCCTTACCGAAAAAACAACAAAAAAAGAGTAATTAAAAGGTAGAATGGCATGCCTCAGGATATAGGAGCTTCCCTATTACTGGAGAGCTTCAACTCAAGCTAGATGATCTTTTATTTTCCTCTTGGTTGGATTCTTGTTCATATGTGGATTGGAATGGATTAAATAACCACTTTGTCCCTTGGAAACACTGAAAGTTTGGTCCATACTCTAATGCCACGCAGAGTTGAAGTGACCTTGTGTTCTCAAAACCTAGATAAACAAACTGGGCACAAGTTTCAAGACATCCCAGAGTGTGACTGTGCCTCTGTCATCAGTAGAGTTGAGAGGCTAACCCCAACAAGGCTACACACCTCCTGGTGTGGTGCTTCTGGGCCAACTGTCTACCAAGGTGAGAAAGGATTGAAATCTGAGTCAGGAGGAGTCCTCACACTAAAGAAATCGCTGATCCTTGAAGTATAGAGGCACATGACATATGAATTATTAAATATTTTCTAGTTTAAACATTCAATATATAGCAGCACATGGAGCATATTTTTATTTTGGCTTGTTTCTTCAGTTCAACCATCCGGTTTTCTTATTACTAAAATAATTTGCCATCCTTAATTGACCCAGGAGAGTAATTCAATTTAAATAAAAGATATGCCATTAAATTATCAGCCTTCTAAGAGTTCAAAAATTGAGCTTCATTTTACAGAGATTTCCTGGAATGAATTTCTCCAACTTCTAGGCCCTCATTTTTTTTCTATATATTTTTTTCTCTTCCTTTTCTTCAAACCTTTTCTCCCTGGCGCTCACATAGACCAAGAACTGACTTCACCAGCTATCTGACTCCCTCCATGTGAAAGAAATGCAGAATTGGTTTGAGATGCAGCAGAGGTAATGGTCAGTATGATGTCATTCCAAGGGAGACAGTGTCACAACAGTGTGGTTAAAACCTGATCCCAAGCAAATACCTTGCTGGAGTCACCTGAGCAGAGGCTCCAGAGGTTTGCAAAGGAGACCTTGAACTGTTTCCAAAAAGCAAACCAAAGTACTTCCTAGAAGACTGCCAAGTTTCCCACTTGACTCTTTAGAAGAGTTTCCTAAAGCATTCAGAATGCCCTCCATCAAGGCCAAAGCCCTTAGCTTGAGCTCTCTGCTGCCCATTGGTTCCTGCGTCTCATTCGTTTTTCTTCCTCCAGAGCTTGGAGGCCCATTTCAGCTGCGTGCAAGCTGCTCCTGAGTACTGAACTCCATCAGGCGTGGTCCTTGGCCATCTCCTCCCAGCTGCCGGTGTCTATTCCAGAGCCCTCAAGTCTTGCTTGCATACATCTCTGTAGTGAAACTGGGGCCCTCCAGCAGGTCTTTGGCCTGAGACTAACTTGCCATAGAGTAGGTCTTTAGGAATGCACTCATCTTTACTTCCCAGAATAAATCCCCAAAATTTAATTGGCCATTTCTTCAAGTAAACAGTTATTGTAGGCCAAAATATCAATCATAATTTATAATCAAAAGGAGTTTAAAATGTTAAAGTAGGAAACATGAGTTATTTGTGAGATAGAGCCACAACATGGGAATGTTCTTTATAATACCTCAGGTACTATGATAGCAACAAATATTTAGAGCTGACAAGGACTTGATCAGTTATCTAGTCCAACTCTTTTATGATTGAAGAAACTAGATTCAGAGAAGTTAGGCGACAAAGGTTCTTGAACTCTAAATCCAGGGCCCTTTCTTCTGTACTACTCTTAGAGACTTCTGAGAGATGCAGTGGATAAAGTGCTGGACTTGGAGTTATGAGGGTCAGAATTCAATAGGTGCTATTATTATCTCAATATTACACATGAGAAAAACTGAGACAAATAGAAGTTAGCAATCTTACCCAGGGTCTCACAGGTGCTATGTCAGAAATGAGACTTGAACTCAGGTCATCTTGACTACAGGGCCAACAGTCTATCCCCTAAGTTAAAATGTCCTGTGATTGGTTGAAAACCTTGTAAGATCATTTAAGGTTAATAAATGAATATCAGCCTAAAAAAAATTTCACTCAGGAGAAATTCAACTGGATTAAAAAAAAATGTTTCCAAACCTGAAGATTTCTATCTTCCTGAACTGGAAAAAGACAGCTTTAACAAAGACTTTTTTCAAAAGAAAATACCTTTAGTACACACACTTCAAACATACACAACTGATAGAAATTAAGTCAATTGTACTTTTCATCTGTAATGGACAGAATGTGGTAACCAGAAAAGGTTAGCTGGGGCTAATTACAAAAATCATCATTCAAGGAAAGTTAATTATCTTGTCCATTGTTGTTCAGTCACATCTGACTCTTCATTACCCCATTTATAGTTTTCTTGGCAAAAATACTGGTATGGTTTACCATTTCCTTCTCCAACTAATTTTATAAATGAAGAAACTGAAGCAAAGAGAGTTAAGAGACTTGCCCATAGTCATCCAGATAATAATAATCTGACGCAGGATTTGAACTCAGGAAGATGATTTTTTCTGACTCTAGGCCTGACAATCTATTTACTGTGCCACCTAGCTGCCCATATTGTCTTTATTTTAATGTTCACATTTTTTACTTTGTTTGAGATTATATGTCATACAAAGAAATAGTGTTATCAGTGAACAAATAAAGCAAATCAGTGTAATAGCATAATGTTCAGTAATCACAAAAGGAAGTATTCAGCCTCCCCTTCAACTCTTCTTCCCTTCCAAACTGCCACCCACACACACACACACCTGCTGGGAAATCAGAAAACAGTCTTGCAGCAATTAGGTTAGGTTCAAGATATCATACCACAATAAGCTCCAAATTAATACATCATCTTGATATAAGGGGGCACCTCATTAAAAACAAAATTAAAGAAGCAAAGAAGAAAATATATGTTGCAATGTACATAGGGGAAGGGTTCATAATCAGAGAAGACAGAGATCACAGAAGACAAAATGGACAATTCTGATATAAATTAAAAAGGTTTTGCACAAATAAAACCAAGGTAGCTGAGTTTAGAAAGGACACAGTTAATTGGTGAAATATTTATAGCAAACTTCTCATTTTCAAGATATATAAGGATATTTTTTCAAATGTGTAACACTAAGAGTTACTATTCCCTAATTTAAAAATGGTAAAAGGATATGAAAAGGCAGTTTTCCAAGGGGAAAAAATGACCAATAAAGATATGGAAAAAATGTTACAAATAACTAATACTTAGATACAAATTAAAGAAATTCTAAGATTCTACCTCTTACCTATCAGATTCATAATGATGACAACAAAGGAAAATGGTGGTCATTAGAGGGACTGTGAGAAGACAGGTATCTTGGGGCCATCACAAGCATGAATTGGCCTACCTATTCCGAGAAAACAAATTGGAGCTACGATCAAAAAGTCACTAAATTATGCACATGTGCTGACCCAGTAATGGAATTGTGAGGCCTATATTAAAAAAAAACAAAGAAAATAACTATATATACAAAAATATTTATGCATAGAATTTTTAGTGGCAAAGAACTGAATATGAATAGATACATGTTAAATGGGGAATGGGTGAACAAATTATGGAGATTAATGTAAATGTAATATTATTACACATTAAGGATTGATAAAAGAGATGAAACCCAGGATGAAGAATGAAGTGAGCAAAACCAAGAGAACAATTTACATAGCAAGAATATTTTAAAGAAAAATATTTTTGAAATGGCTGAAAATTCTGATCTATATGAGTACCAAACATGTCTCTAGAGGTCCCATGATGAACATGGTATCCATCTTCTGATAAATGCATGATGAACTCAGGGTAGATGGAAGCATACTCTATTGTATATGGCAGATGCATAGATTTGTTTTACATAACTGTATTTATATTTTTAAACTTTCAAAGTTTATAGATGTGTTTTGCTTTTATATTACCAGCATTTGTTCTTGTTGCCGTGGCTGCTCTTGATTCGTGATAGGTCTCTTTAACAAAGTAAACCAGTTAAATAAAGCTAATAATATGATGACTTCATCAGAAAGTTTATGAAATGTTTCACATCTCCCACCTCTCTTTTAAAAAATCTATTTTCTCTTACTCCCATCTTCCCCAAAACATTTGAAAAAGGGAAAAAATGTTGTAAGAACCATTCATAGTCAGGCAAAATAAATTACCTCAATGGCTATGTACAGAAAAATGTATGTCTCATTCTGCACCCTAAAAATAAATTCAACAAACTTGAAGGATATAAAATAAATCCCCAAAAGTCATTTGTATTTGTCTATAACACCATTAAAACTCAACAAGAGATAAAAAGAGAAACTCCATTTAAAATTACAACTAAATGAATAAAATCCTTTGGAATCTACATTTCAAGTTGCATACAAATATTATATAAGCACAGCTACATAAAATTGTTTACAGAAATTTAGACACTTAAATAATTGAAGAAGTATTAATTGCACAAGTCAATATAATAGTGACCAGATTATATTTATTTGTTGTGTTTTCTTCTCCTTTGTATTTGGGAGAAGTGATACCACTGGGAGAAAAGAAAAGAAAAAAAAAGGAAGTTCATTGAAGCACTTTAAAAAATACATAAAGGGGAGGCTAGGCAGCACAGTGGATAAAGCACTGACCCTGGATTCAGGAGGACCTAAATTCAAATGTGGCCTCACACACTTGACACTTACCAGGTATGTGACCTTGGGCAAGTCACTTAATCCTGATTGCCCCACCCCAATTTTTTTAAAAACCACATAAAAAACCAGACGAATTCAGAGAGAAATATAGTAAAGCTGAACAGATCTTTTTTCAGATGAATTGTCATCTAAATATACCTTCCTTATTTTATACATATGAATCTGATTTTTAATCCAAACATACACATTGTATTTATCTTCATTTCATTTTATCTTACTAAATTTAATCCAATATTCTAGACTAAGAAGTCAGATAGTAGAGGATGATTCTCTCATCCTCCAATGTACTAATTATTCAGTTCATACTTTTATGTCATCTGTGAATTCATCGATAGTAATTCTAATAAGCATTATTATGCCACCAAATAAATGCTTACTATCCATACAGTTGAGGAAACTGAGGCATACAGATGTTAAGTGATTTGACCATCTTACTCAGGTAGAAAGTGTTTGGAGGCAGAGGAGCTGAGCCAAGATGTCAGAGAGAAGCCAGAAAGCTGTCTGAACTTTCCCATGTTTCCCTCAAAAACAACATTAAATCAAGCCTCTAAACAGATTCTGGAACTACAGAACCTACAAAAAGAAAGAGAGACACAATCCTCCTACTTGAGATAATTTAGGAGACTTCATGAAAGGACTCTCCACCTGGGCAAAAGGGGAGGGCAGCTCAGCCAACTTACTGACTCACCAGGATCTCAACGCAACTGCAGCCCAAAATCACTGCAGCTTGACATTACTGAGAGGGGGCAGCTGAGAGTGGTAAGAAGTTTGCAACAGTGATGCCTGTGCCCCAGGAGTGGACTTCATCTTTATAATTTTTAAAATAGGCTACAATATGAGTAAGAAACAAAAAAGGACCTTTACTACTGACAGCTTCTATGGCAAAAAGGAAGACCAAAACTCAAACTCAGATGAGTTTTTCAAAATGCCTACAAGTGAAGACTCAAGTGGGAAGATGATCTTGTCTCAAGACCAAAAAGCCTTCTTTAAAGAGCTCAAAAAGACTTTTAAAAATCAAATGAGAGGGTTCTTGTGCTGGGGGCAGAGTCTCTGAGTTAAGGCTCTGAGCTATTTCCCAGATTGCTCATTTGCCTAGGGAGCTGCTGGTTTACAAGAGGAGAGGGTCTCACTGGTGGATTGGCCAGACTTTGAGCCTTGTTGCAGGCCCCCTGTTGTGAGGCTGGCTGGCAGGTTGGCTGCTGCTCTTCCACCAAACTACCCTCCCACTCAGAAAATGAGTGGGGGCAGAGCCAAGATGGCAGGGAGAAGCCAGCAAGTTGCCTGAGCTCTCCTTTGGTTCCCTCAAAAAAAACATTAAATCAAGCCTCTAAATGGATTCTGGAACTACAGAACCTACAAAAGGACAGAGAGACACAATCTTCCAACCTGAGATAATTTAGAAGACTTCAGGAAAGTTCAGTCTCACTCAGGTAAAAGGGAGGTACAGCACACCACAGCACACCACAGCACAGCACAGTGTGGATGGGGTCAGGGCAAGTCAGCAGGAAGCTCTAGGTCACAGCTGAGCAACACAGGCCCTTTGATCCTGATTCAGCTAGCTGGTGGCACAGGTCAGTGGTGAGATCCACCAGCACCAGCTGAGAGGGCAGGTTGCCAAATAGAGGACCACCCACAGGATAGGCATGACCAAGTCTAGCCATCCTAGAGTGCCAGAGCAAGTACAGGGAGCAAGCATAGGGAGAAAGCCCAGGGTGGTGAGCAATCCACAAGTCATAGAGGCCTCAGAGTAGAAAGCCAGTGACATAGCCCCTGTCCCCCAGCACAAGAAGCTTGAAAGAGTGAATCTGGTGCCCCAAGAGCCGACCTCAACTTTAAAAAAAAATAAGCTGCAAAATGAGTAAGAAACAAAAAAGGACTCTTACCATTTAGTGCTTCTGTGTTGAAAGAGAAGAGCTAAACACAAACTCAGATGAGTTCAATACTCTCAAATTGCCTACATGTGAAGCCTCAAGGTGGAAGACAAATTGGTCTCAAGACCAAAAAGCCTTCTTGTAAGAGCTCAAAAAGTATTTTAAAAATTAAGTGAGAGGGGCAGCTAGGTGGTGCAGTGGATAGAGCACCAGCCTTGGAGTCAGGAGTACCTGAGTTCAAATCTGGCCTCAGACACTTAACACTTACTAGCTGTGTGACCCTGGGAAAGTCACTTAACCCCAATTGCCTCACTAAAAACAAAAACAAAAAACAAAAACAAAATAATTGAGAGACTTAGAAGAAAAAATAGGGAGAGAAATGAAAGCAACACGGGGAAATTATAAAAAAAAAGAATCAGCAGCTTGGAAAAGGAAGCACAAAGATTGACTCAAGAAAATAATTCCTTAAAAAATTTATGTGGCCAAATGGAAAAGGAGGTGCATAATCTCACCGAAGAAAACAATGCCTTAAAAATTCAAATTGGACAATTGGAAGCTAATGACTCCATGAGACATCAGGAATCAGCTAAACAGAATCAAAAGAATGAAAAAATAGAAGATAATGTGAAATACCTCATTAGAAAGATAACTGACCTGGAAAACAGATCCAGGAAAGACAGTTTGAGAATTATTGGACTGCCTGAAAGCCATGATCAGAAAACTAGTCTAGACATTATATTCCAGGAAATTATCATAGAGAACTGCTGTGATATTAAAGAATCAGAGGATAAAAATCATCATTGAAAGAATCCACCAATCACTTCCTGAAAGAAACTCCAAAAGGAAAACTCCAAGGAATGTTGGAGCCAAATTCCAGAATTATCAGGTGAAGGAGAAAATACTCCAGGCAGCCAGAAAGAAGTAGTTTAAATGTGATGTAACCACAGTCAGGATTGCACAGGACCTGGCAGCTTCAACATTAAAGTTTGGCAGTACTTGGAATACAATATTATGGAAGGCAAAGGAGCTTGGATTGCCACCCAGAATCTACTACAAGGGAAAATAATACTTATAACTCTTGAGAACTATATATCTATTTGATGCTAAAATCTTTTTTTTTGGGGGGGGGTGAGGCAATTGAGGTTAAGTGACTTCCCAAGGTCACACAGCTAGTAAGTGTTAAGTGTCTGAGGCCAGATTTGAACTCAGATCCTCCTGACTCCAGGGCTGGTGCTCTATCCACTGCACCACCTAGCTGCCCCATGATGCTAAAATCTTAAATAAGATATTAGCAAGGAGAATACAGCAAGTGATCACCAGGATAATACACTATAACCAGGTGGGATTTACACCAGAAATTCAGGGCTGGTTCAACATAATCAACCATATCAATAAAAAGCTAAGCAAAACCATATTATTATCTCAATAGATGCGGACAAAGCTTTTGACAAAATACAGCACCCATTCCTAATAAAAACACTAGAAAGCTTAGGAGCTTTCCTTAAAATAATAAGTAGTATCTACCTAAAACCATCAGCAAGCATTATATGTAATGGAGATAAGTTAGAGGCCTTCCCAATAAGATTGGGGTGAAACATCCATGTCCATTATCACCTCTATAATTTAATATTGTACTAGAAATGTTAACTTTAGCAATAAGAGAAGAAAAAGGAATTAAAGGAATTAGAATAGACAAGGAGGAAACAAAACTACTACACTTTGCAGATGATATGATGTTATACTGAGAGAAACCTAAAGAATCAACTAACAACCTGCTTGAAACAATTAACAACTCTAGCAAAGTTGCAGAATATACAATAAATCAACATAAATCATCAGCATTTATATACATGACCATCAAAGTCCAGGAGGGAGAGATAGAAAGAGAGATTCCATTTAAAGTAACAGTAGACAATATAAAATACTTGGGAATCTACTTGCCAACAAACCCAGGAACTCTATGAACACAATTACCAAACACTTTTCACACAAATCAAATCAGATCTAAATAACTGGAAGAATATCAATGGCTCATGGATAGGCTGAGCTAATATAATAAAAATGACAATTCTACATAAATTAATTTACTTATTCAGTGTCATACCAATCAGACTACCTAAAAATTATTTGTAAGCTTTTGCTTACAAATGCAGAGGAAGGTGGGTTAGCTGTACCAAATCTGGAGCTTTACTATAAAGTGGCAGTCATCAAAACTATTTGCTACTGGCTAAGAAATAGAGTGGTGTATCAATGGAATAGGTTAGGCACAGGAGACAAAGTAGTAAATGACATTAGTAATGTACTGTTTGATAAAACCAAAGACTCCAGCTTCTGGGATAGGAACTCAATATTCAACAAAAACTGCTGGGAAAATTGGAGGATAACATGGCAGAAAGTAGGAATAGGCCAACATCTTATACCTTATAGTAAAATAAGGTCAAAATGGGTACATGATTTAGACATACAAGATTATACCAAAAATAAATTAGTAGAGAAAGGAATGGTTTACTTCTCAGATTTATGGAAAGGAGAACAGTTTATGACCAGACAAGAAATAGAGAATATTATGAAATGCAAAATGGATGGTTTTGATTACATTAAATTAAAAAGGGTTTGTACAAACAGAAGCAATACATCCAAAATTAGAAGGAAGGCAGAAAACTGGGAGACATTTTTTATAGCCAGTGTTTCTGATGATGGACTCATTTCTAAAATATATTGGGAACTAAATCAAATTTATAAGAATTTAAGTCATTCCCCAATTGAGAAATGCTCAAAGGATATGAACAGGAAGTTTTCTGATGAAGAAATCAAAGCTATCTTTTGCCATATGAAAAAATTCTCTAAGTCACTATTGATTAGAGAAATGCAAATTAAAACAACTCTGAAGTACCACCTGACACCTATCAGATTGTCTAAAATGACAAAAAAGGAAAATAATAAATGTTGGAGAAGCTGTGGGAAAATTGGAACACTAATTCATTGTTGGTGGAGCTGTGAACTGATCCAACCATTCTGGAGAACAATTTAGAACTGTGCCCAAAGAGCTATAAAGCTGTGCATACCCTTTGACCCAGCAATACCACTACTAGGTCTTTTTCCCAAAAAGATCATAAGAAAGGGAAAAGGACCCACATGTACAAAAATATTTATAGCTGTTCTTTTTGTTGTGGCAATGAGTTGTAAAGAGAGGGGATGCCCACCAATTGGGGAATGGCTGAACAAGTTGTGGTACATGAATGTAATGGAATACTATTGTGCTGCAAGAAACAATGAGCAGTTTCAGAGAAACTGGGAAAGACTTAGATGAACTGATGCTGAGTGAAGTGAGCAGAACCAGGAGAACATTTTACACAGTATCAACAATAGTGTGTGTTGATTGTAACGATTGGAATGACACCACCTGCTGGAGACTTGCTGTGGGAAAGATTATATATTGTGTTCTGAGTCAAGATATATTCACATTTTTTGCAATCATTTATTATCCTCAATTTTTAAATCCATATGAGACTTGGATTATGGGAACTTATCATTTAAGACATTAATTGCCTTTATTCTGGCCAAGATGCCATCCAATCACAAGAGGAATTCATGCAAGAGCAGACACTGAACTGTCACATGAGGGGAGACATGCATGAAGTCAAGGTATGGCCAAGGGAATGGCTTTTGACAAATGTTGAGGTTGGATTCTCTTAGTTTAATTTTTTATTTTATTTTTCCCCACAATATTGTACAGATGGTTGGAAGTATTGATCCCACCCATCTCACTTCTACACCTGGCTTCTATGCTCCCTCCTATATGCCTGATGCCATGGACATCTCAATCCCATGCATCTGATTAAGTCTGACTCAGTTTCCTCCAATATGTTCGGTGGCATGGACATATATATTCCATCCACCTATTTTAAGCCTGGCATACTGCATGGGCAGTACATATTGCTCAAGTGTGGGAATGCTCATATCCCATCATTTCTCTGTTCTTTTATGGTAACCCCCATAATTATCTCAGGTGTCATGATAAATGCAGTGTTGAATTTGGCCTTGACATCTGTTACCAATTATATTAGATTTTTTAATTTCTCATAATAGCATGAGGATAATTAGGCAGATGATGCAAAAAAATGATGAAACAAAGATAAAAATTATTTTTAAAAATTAATATCGCAGCAATTGTCTTCTCAATTACCCTCCATAAGGGGGGGCCATAGTAATATTATAATTTTAAAGAATGTTTCAATTTTTGTTTTATTGTATGTTTCATGTGTTAACAACTAAGATTCTATATTCCCTTAGACATGTTTTTGAGAACTTTCATTGTTTGATTTGATTATTGATAAAGCTATTTTAAAGTTGTGTTAAGCTCAATTTTGTAGGAAATTTTCCTGGCTGATTACCAGCATCCACACATCAACCCCTGAAAAGACTTCTATTCCACGATTACACCTAGAGGACATCTGAGAAAAGACTTTCAGAGACTTTAAATGAACAGTTTTGTTTTGTTTTTGTTGTTTTTTTTTTCTCTTTTCTCTTTCTGTTATAATATACACCATCTGTAACATGTATTCTCTGCAGAGGCCCTCCCTTTGCAAGACCAATATCAAAGCATCGGTTCATGAGGACAAAAAAATCGCCCCTCTGGACAAAACTTTCCTCTCTCCCTTTTCTATATTGTTATTAACATATTGTTAGTTAGCATAAGTTATTATATTCTGTTATTTTTGACTGTTTCATCAAGGAAACGTACCATTTCTTGAGGAAACAAAGCGGGGAACTGTAACGATTGGAATGACGCCACCTGCTGGAGACTTACTGTAGAAGAGTTCCGCCCATGAAGCGAAGGTCTTTGAGGGCAAGACCAGGAGTCTTTTCTTTGGTGTCAGGAAGTGACGCAGGCTAGTGGGAGGAGGAAGGAAGAGACTGACACTTGGTCTCACTCTCTTTCCTCTGGACTCTGGTGGAGAGCGGAGTTAGAAATGTGCTCTCCCTTTAATAGATAGGAATCTAGGCCTTTCTCTCTCTTTGCCAAATTCTTATTCTTAATAAATGCTTAAAAGTCTAACTCTTGCTAAAGCTTATAATTTATTGGCGACCACTCATTAGATATTTTAGACAGTTTAGCTAGAATTTTAGCCCTTAACATGATCAACTGTGATGGACTTGACTCTTCTCAGCAATACAATGGTCCAAGATAGTTCCAAAGGCCTCATGATGGAAAATTCTCTCCAAATCCAGAAAAAAAAGAACTATGGAATCTAGATGCAGATTCAACCATACTGTCTCTACTTTTTGCTGTTTTTATTTTTTGAGGTTTATCCTTTTTGCGCTGAATCTTCTTGCACAGCATGACTAATGCAGAAATGTTTAATGTGACTATACATATATAACCTATATCGGAATGCTAGCTGTCCTGGGGAGGGGGGGAGGGAGAAGAGGGAGGAAGAATAAATTTAAACCAGAAATCTTATAAAAACAAATGTTGCAAACTATCTCAACATGTACCTGGAAAATAATAAAATACTTTTGTGGGGAAAAAAAAAACAAATGAGAGAAGTAAAAGAATAAATGGAAAAAGAAATGAGAATTACTCTGGAAAAAGAAGCACAAAATTGACTGAATCAAAATCCTTAAAAAAATAAAATTGGCCAAATGGGAGGAAAATTTGACCAAATGGAAAAGGAGATACAAAAGCGTACTCAGGAAAATAATGCCTTAAAAATGAAAATTGGGCAGATGGAAGCTAATGACTCCATGTGACACAAAGAATCTGTCACACAGAATCAAAAGACTGGGAAAAAATAAGAAAATGTGAAATGTTTCATTGGAAAGACAAATGACCTGGAAAATAGATCCAGGAGAGATAATTTGAGAATTATTGGACTGTCTGAAAGCCATGATCAGAAAAAGAGTCTAGACAACATATTCCAGGGAATTATTCAAGGAGAACCACCCAGATGTTGTACATTCTGAGGATAACATCATCATTGAAAGAACCCACTCATCACTTCCTGAAAGAGACCCCAAAAAGAAAACTCCAAAGAATATTGTAGCCAAACTCCAGAATTATTAGGTGAAGCAGCCAGAAAGAAACAATATTAATATCATTGATCCACAATCAGGACTGTACAAGACCTGGCAGCTTCAACATTATAGGCTAGCAGTGCTTGGAATATGATATTCCAGAAGGCAAAGGAGCTTGGATTACAACCAATAATCAACAAACCAGCAAAATTGTTCCTTCTCTTTCCGGAGAAAAGATGTAAATTCAATGAAATAGAAGACTTCCAAGGTTTCCTGAGAAACAGATCAGAACTGAACTGAAAATGTGATCTCCAAATACAAGACTCAAGAGAAGTATAAAAAGGAAAACAAGTGGGGGAGGGGGTGGAGTGGAGGGAAGGTTGTTCAATGAGGTTAAACTGTTTACATCCCTTTGAGGGAGGATAATACTTTTAACTCTTGGGATCAGTATCTCTATTAAGGTATTGTTAGCAAATTGCCTTTGATGTGATGACATAAAGAGACTTAAGGGGCAGAATAAAAGGAGACTAGGGAGAGGAGAGGAAGGGGGAGGTGGAATGGGGTTAATTATAACATATAAAGGGGCACAAAAAGAACCCTTTACAATAGAAGGAAAGAAGGGAGGGGTGAGCATTGTTTCAAGTTTACTCTCAACAAATTTGGTTCAGGGAGGGGATAACATACACTCCCATTTGTATAAAGAAATTACCCTTACTCTTTAAGGAAACAAAAAGAGGAACAGGAAAAGGGTGTTATTGATAGAAGGAAGAGCAGAAGCAGGGGAAAGGGGGGAAAAAGGAAGGGTAGCTGAGAAAAGAGAGGGCAGAGTGAGGAAGGCAGTGGTCAGAAGTAAAACACTGGTCAGAAGGAATAGGGTGAAAGAAGGGGAAAAAAGAGTACAAACAAAGGGGAAAAGAGGATGGAGGGAAATAAACAGTTAAAAATCCTAACTGTGAATGTGAATGGGATGAACTCTCCCATAAAACAGAAGGGAATAGCAGAGTGGATTAAAAATCAGAATCCTACAATATGTTGTTTACAAGAAACACATTTGAAGCAGAGAGATACACACAGATTAAAGGCAAAAGGTTGGACCAGAATATATTATGATTCAGCTGAAGAAAAACAAAAAAAAACAAATCCTTATCTCAGACTAAGCAAAGGCAAAATAGATCTAATTAAAATAGATAAGGAAGGAAACTACATTGTGCTAAAAGGTAGATAGATAATGATGTAATATCAATACTGAATATGTATGCACCAAGTGGTATAGCATCCAAATTCTTAGAGGAGAAGTTAAATGAGTTACAAGAGGAAACAGACAGCAAAACTATAATAGTGGAGGATCTGAGAGTGAAAAATAGCATGCTTCAGTCTGTGTTGCATCAATATCAGTTCTTTCTTTGGAGGTGGATAGTATGTTTCATCAATAGTCCTTTGAGATTGTCTTTGATCATTGTATTGTTGAGAATAGTTAAGTCATTCACAGTACTTCATCAAACAATATTGCTGTCTCTGGGCATGATGTTCTCCTGCTTTTGCTCACTTCACTATACATCAGTTTATACAAGTCTTTCCAGGCCTTTCTGAAATTATCCTTATCATTTCTTAAAGTACAGTAATATTCCATCACAATCATATACCACAGCATGTTTAACCATTCCCTAATTGATAGTCATTCCTTTGATTTCCAATTCTTAGCCACCACAAAATGAGCTGCTAGAAATATTTTTGTACAAATATGTCTTTGGTATATAAAGCTAGCAGTGGTATTGTTGGATCAAAGTGTATGGAAAATTCTATAGCCCTTTGGACATAATTCCAAATTGTTCTCTAGAATGGTTGGATCTTTTCACAACTCCAGCAGCAGTAGATTAGTGTCCCAGCTTTCCCACATTCCCTCCAACATCCAATATCTTCTGTTTTTGTTATATATGTCACTCTGATAGATGTGAAGTGATACCTCAGTGTTGTTTTAATTTGCATTTCTCTGACCAATAGTGATCTAGAGCATTTTCTTATATGATTATAGATAGCTTTGATTCCTTTGTCTGAAAACTGCCTATTCACATCCTTTGACCATTTATCAATTGGGGAATGACTTGCATTTTTATAAATTTGACTCAGTTCTTTACATAATTGAGACATGAATCCTTTATCAGAGATAATTGTTTCAAAACTTCTTTCCCAGTGTTCTGTTTCCCTTGTAATCTTGGTTACATTAGTTTTGTTTGTGCAAAATCTTTTTTAAATTTCATATAATAAAAAAAATCTATTTTATATTTTGTTTTACTCTCCATATTGTAACGACTGGAATGACACCACCTGCTGGAGACTTACTGTAGAAGAGTTCTGCCCATGAGGTGAAGGTCTTTGAGGGCAAGACCATGCGTCTTTTCTTTGGCGTCAGGAAGTGACGTTTGCTTGTGGGAGAAAGAAGGGGGAGCCTGGCGCTCTGGCTCTGGCTCTTTCCTGTGGACTCTGGTGGAGAGGGGAGCTAGAAATGCACTCTCCCTTTAATAGATAGATAAATGTAGGCATTTCTCTCTCTCTTTACCAAATTCTTATTCTCCTTAATAAATGCTTAAAAGCCTAACTCTTGCTAAAGCTTATAATTTATTGGCGACCACTCATTAGATATTTTAGACAGACTAGCTAGAATTTTAGCTTTAACAATATCTTATTTGGTCCTAAATTCTTCCTCTACCCATAAATCTGATTCATGCTCTATAATTTCCTTATGGTATCATCCTTTATGTGTAAATCATGTACCCAATTTGACCTTATTTTAGTATATAGTGTGAGATGTTGGTCTATACCTAGTTTCTGTCATACTATTTTCCAGTTTTCCCAGCAGTTTTTGTCAAATAATGAGTTTTTGTTTCAAAAGTTTGAATCTTTGGATTTATCATATATTAAATTACTATAAACATTTACCATAGTATAATTTCTCCCTATTCTATTCCACTAATCTACCTCTCTATTTCTTAGACAGTACCAGATTGTTTTGATAATTACTGCTTTGCAGTACAGTTTGAGAACTGGTACTGCTAGACCACCATCTTTCATATTTTTTTCATTGATTCCCATGATATCTTTCAGCTTTTGTTTTTCCAGATGAATTTTGCTATTATTTTTTTCTAGATCTATAAGATATTTTAATAGTTTGTTTGGTATAGCATACTTTCTCTAAAATAGTTTATTTAGATATTCATTTCTTCTTTTGTTAATGTGGGCAGTTTATATTTTTGTATATATTCTTCCATTTCACTTAAATTGTTAAATTTATTGATATACAATTGGATAATGTAACATCTAAAATAGCTTTGCTTCCATCTTCATTACTAGTGTGATCACTCTTTTCATTTTTGATATTATTGATTTGGTTTTCTTTTTATGTCTTTTTAAAAATCATATTAACCAATGGGTTATTTGTTTTATTTCATAAAACCAATTCTATCTTTTTATTTAGTAATTCAATGGTTTTTTACATTACATTTTATTAATCTTTCCTTTAATTTTTAGGATGTCCAATTTGTTCTTTTTCTCATTTTTTTTTAAATTGCATGCCCAATTTGTTGATCTACTCTTTCTCTATTTTATTGATGCAAGCATTTAGAGATAAAAATTTTTGTCTTATAGCTGCTTTTGCTGCATCCCGTTTATTTTTATGTTGTCTCACTATTTTCATTTTCTTTAATAAAATTATTTATTATTTCTATGACATTATTTAACCCACTCATTCTTTAAAATTGTTATTTAGTCTCCAATTAATTTTTCTACAATCCTTTATTAAATGTAATTTTTATTGAATTGTGATTTGAAGTGGATGAATTTAATATTTCTGTTGTTCCTCATTTAACTATAAAGTTTTACTGCCATAATATATGATCACTCTTTGTAAAGGTGCCATGTACTGCTGAGAAAAAAGTAGACACATTCTATTCCCAATCAATTCTCTCCAGGGGTGTATCATATCTAGCTTATCTCAGAATCTATTCACTTATTGCCTTTTTTATCTTCTTCAGTTATATTTATCTAGTTCTAAGAGGGGAAGGTTGAAGGTCCCCCACTATCACAATTTTGCTATTTCCACCTATATGTTATTTACCATTTCCTTTAAGAATTTGGATGCTATAGCCTTTAGTACATATATGTTTATTGTTGATATAATTTGTTACCTATGGTATATTTTAATATAATGTATTTTCCATGTTTATCTATTCTAATTATATCGTTTTTAGTTTTTAGTTTGTCTGAGATCATGATTCCTACATATACATTTTTTTACATCAGCTGAAGCCTGATAAATTCTACTCCAACTTCTTTACTTTTACTTTGTCTCTCATTTTAAATGTGTTTTTTTATTAAAAAAATATATTGTCAGGTTCTGGTTTGGAGCTCATTCTGCTATTTATTCCGGTCTTAGGGGTGAGTTCATCCCATTCACTTTCATAGTTATAATTACTAGCTATGTATTTTCCTTCATCCTAGCTTTCTTTACTCTTTATTCTTTTTTCTTTCTTTTTTTTTAACCCTATCCCTCCTTATAAGTCTAATTTACTTCTGACCTTTATACCCTGCTTGATGTATATATTTCATCTTTAACCCAGTTCCAGTGAGAACAAGGTTCCCACACTACCTCTTATCTGTCCTTTTATCCCCTCCAATGTATTTTTTTCCATTCATACCTCTTTTTTATGAAATAAATTGTTCCCTTTTACCTCTCTATACCTAGTTTTATTTTTTAAGATCATCCCAACATAATCAACCACAACCCAAGCTTTCAATCTATGTATACTCTTTTGAACTACCCTAGTAGTGAAAATATTCTTATGAGTTATGAATATAATTTTCCTATATCAGAAGTAAGCAGTTTAATCTTATTAGATTCCACATAATTAGTCTTTCATGTTTACCTTCTTATGTTTCTCCTGATTCTTTTTTTTTTCTTTGCAGGCAATGGGGGTTAAGTGACTTGCCGAGGGTCACATAGCTAGTAAGTGTCAAGTGTCCGAGGCCAGATTTGAACTCAGGTACTCCTGAATCCGGGGCCGGTGCTTTAACCACTGCACCATCTAGCTGCCCCCTCTCCTGATTCTTTTAAGTAAACTTTTCTGTTCTGTTCTGGTCCTTACTTAAAGAACACCTGAAAGTCCTTTAAATATCCATTTTTATCTTGATAAATTATAATCAGCATTGTTGGGCAGTTTATTCTTGGTTGCAAAACCAGCTTCTTTGTTCTTTGTAATATTTTATTTCATGCCTTTCTGTCATTTAATGAAGAAGCTGCTACCTTTTGTGTTATCCTGACTGTAACTCCACAATATTTAAATTATTTCTTTGTAGTTGCTTGTAATATTTTCTCTTTAATCTAAGAATTTTGATACTTAGATATTATATTCCTGTGAGTTTTCATTTTGGTATCTCTTTCTGGTGGTGATTGTAAGATGTATTCTAATGTCTACTTTATCCCCTAGTTTTAACATTTCAGGGCAATTTTTCTTGATAATTTCTTGAAGTATCATTTCTAGGTTCATTTTTAAAATCATAACTTTAAAATAGTCCAACAATTCTTATGTTATCTCTCCACAATTTGTTTTGTGGGTAAGTTGTATTTCTAATAAGATATTTCATATTCTTTTCTGTTTTTTTTTCATTGTTTCGAGTTTCATTATTTTTTTAAGTCTAATGAAGTTATTAGCTTCTCCTTGCTCAATTCCATCTAATTTTAAGGAGTTGTTTTCTCCCATTCATTTTTGGATCTCTTTTTCCAGGTTGTTGACTCCCTTTTCATAGTTTAATTGATTTTCTTGTATTTCATTTATTTCTTTTCCCAAATTAAATAAGGGATTTTTAAAGTACTTTAAAGAACTTTTTAAAAGTCCTTTAAGAACTCGTTTCAGGATTGTGACCATTTAATATTTTTCTTTGATCCTTTACAAGTAATTGTTTGACTTCGTTGTCTTCTTCTGAGTTTGAGCCTTGCTTTTTTCCTATCACCAAAGTAGCTATGTATGGTTGGGTTCTTTCTCTGTTGTTGACTTGTTTTAGTGGCGTATTTCTTGGCTGTTAACTTTATGTTAGGGTCAGCCTCTGCTCTTTGGGTGTGGGGGATAATGTCTCTGGCTTCAAGCTTTTTATGCTGTTGTTTTCTAAGCTTTATGTCAAGGTCTTTGACTTTTTATTCTTACAATGTTCTATAATCCAAGGTCAGGTGTGATTCACTGCTCCCCCAGTTCATTCCTTGGCCTATGAGTAACCTCAGATACTCCTCTTGACCCCTGATCCTCAAACCATGACATACATCATTTATGCCACCATGAATGTTTCTGCTTCCTGCTGTCCCTCCAGCAGCTGCAAGTGTCAGTTACCCCTCTGGACTACAACTGAAACCAGGGACTTCACTCTCCTGAAAGTAAATGCAAACAGAAGGGGTCCTGTCCCTCTCTAACCACTCCTTTACCTAAGCCACAGTCTGTGACCACATCTGACCAGCAAGCAAGGGCCCTACAGCTGGCACCAGTGGGAGATCCCCATAATCTTTCCCTAGTCAGCCTCCCAACCTTTACATTGTCAGTGAAATATAAGATCCCAGAGATAAGATTACCTTTAACATAGCCACCACCAGGGACTGCTATTTGATGACTATGGCATCTGCACTTTCCTTGGGCCAGACTACTACCCCAAGAAGTCAGAACTTTCCTAATGTCCTCCCAATTTTTCTTAGGCTGAATGAGTGCTTTCTTTACTCTAACTTTTAATTATTTATGTCACTCTAAAACTCATTTTGAGACATTATTTTGTTTTGTGGGGGAGATTTTGGGCAAACCAGGTAATTTCCTGCTTTATTCCATCATCTTTCTACAATTCCCTCTGTAATTATTTTTTCCAAATTAAAATATAACAAACCCCTGTTAGACAGAGTAAAGAAAACTGGAATAAAAAAGCAGATCCATTGAACTTGACATCATTGAATTTTTGTTTGCACATCTTAGAATATTGAATTTACCTTGTCAAATAGTGAATAAAATTCAGTCTTTAAAATAAGTTTTTGAAGATAATATTTAAGTAGGCTGAACTGGGCCAACAACCTAGTGAACTCATCTTCAACTTATGTATTTACCTTAGAATAAAATTTTGTTTTTAACATTACTCTTCCAGTGATACTCTATGGCTATGAATTACTGAGAAGAATACTGCAATCTCTAAAGGATACAAATTGCAGGTGACACAAAGGTCACTGGATGATATGGAGTGGTTCAAATAGGATGTAACATATCACTAACGATGAGTCATACACAAGAAGTAGTAAAAATGAGATTGTCAAAGAAACATAATATTGTCATTGGAGGTGGATCAGACCTATTTCTAGAATGAAAGTTAACAAATGAAGTACCCAAGTACAGCAGTGGTATCCAAACAATGTAAAAAAGACCTAGAGGAAGGTGTATATCAAGTTGGTATGTTCCCTAGGGAGGATGTAGACAAGAATTTATAAAGAAGGCATGGTGGATTGTGATCTTCACTGCTGAAATTAATACCAGAATCACAAAGTGGAAAAACCATTGAAATAAAATGGTTTGCAAGAGAATAACAGACCACTAAACGATCAATGTAATGGAGAATATAGTAAATAACTCTTTGTATATGAATGAATACCTTTCTTCTTTCTAGAGAGTCATATTGTAAGTACTATCTCATCAATACTAACACAATTGGCAATGTCCTAGGATAAAGGTATTAAGTTATTTACATAAAATAGCATTCAACATCAATGTCAAAAATGAGAGGTGAGTGCATATCTCTTTATTCTATCACCAGCACTCTGTCCATTTGCAATTAATTTTTATACATATTAAAACTGTTAGAAATTCCAAAACCATCAATCATCCTTCAGTATCACAACTTGAAGCATAGGCTTTTCAATACAATTTTCTCAAATCCTAGATGGGCAAAAGTAAGAACAACTTTAACTCATTTGACAAGAGTGCATTTCTCAAATGTCCAAGTCTTTCTCTCTTAAGATGAGTCATGTAAATTAAGTCCAAGTATATATTGACTGCCTCCAGTGTAAAATTTTTCATTCCTTGGATTTTTATTAAGGACTTTGTCTTTGTCAACAAGGTACCTTTAAAATTCCATTAAAGTACAAATCTGTGCAGGAGAATACATATGTATACTTCTACTACAAGATCCAGAAATGTTTTAAAGGATTAAACATAGCTTTTATTTATAAAGGACTAAAGTTCTACTTTGACTCCAATACAAATTCACTTTTGTTTCCAACTCAGTCAGTTTTCTCTCACAACAAAATGTTTGGGAGTATTTATTATTCTCAGATTTATATATTTTTAGGTAATTGACCAAAGGTCAATTAAAAAACCAGAGCCATGTGTTGTAGAGGTGATAGTATTAACTAAAATTTAACACTTTCTCTAGGCCATTCTTGAGATCCTAAGGACTCATACTTTCTTAATTTTCAAAGGAATATCTGCTTTCTATAGAAGTTTAGAGTTCTAAATATCTAACTTTGTTCCTAAACCTGAAACTGCAGTGGAAAAGGTTATTTGGACTAAAACCATATTTTTTTCTGCTTAAGGGTTAATTAATGATATAAATTAAGAATCTTAGAATCTGCTAACTAAATGGGAATTTCTGAGAGAAGCTCTTATAGAAAAAAAAAACACTTATTAGAACTGAAAGGTATTTTTTGAGGTGCATTGGTTTTCTAGTCTTTATTTCTGGCTCCAGGAAGGGCTACATCTCAAGTAGGCCAAGGAGCAAAGGGTTTTGCTCAAAACTCTGATGGAAGCCCAACTACATTTGTAATCTTAGGCAAGTCAATAAAACTTGCTGGGCCTTATTGGATTTATTTACCTGTAAAATGAGAGGGTTGGACCACATCACCTCTAAGGTTCCTTCAAGTTCTAAACTAATGACCCTGTGACCTAAATAAACAAAGGATATATACAAAATATCATTTGCCCTTTCACAACAGTTAATGAAATAAGCTAACCACAGTGGGACTCTTAAAATGAGTACAATGAGAATCCCAGAGTTTACCTTATATCTTAGAGAGAATGAGGGAACTTTGAGTTCTCACAGATGTGAAAGGGGGCTCTGATTTCCAAGATTGCTTATAAAAGTCATGAAAACTGGCCTAGGGAATAGGAGATTGTTTTTCAAATATAGAAGTATGATCTTTTTTGTTTTTGTTTTTGTTTTTGTTTTTGCGGGGCAATGGGGGTTAAGTGACTTGCCCAGGGTCACACAGCTAGTAAGTGTTAAGTGTCTGAGGCCAAATTTGAACTCAGGTACTCCTGAATCCAGGGCCTGTGCTTTATCCACTGCGCCACCTAGCCGCCCCCTAGAAGTATGATCTTGACCAGAAAGACTAATAAGCACTATGCTTATTCCTCAACACAAACAAGTAGAACTGCAGGTTCCCGAATTAAGTGACTAGCCAGAGCATGGTGATGGAATGCCATATGGAATGATATATGATAATGTCAATGTCCAGCCAATTAGAGGACTTTCAGGATGTGAAGTAGGCCAGTTCCAAATAGTCAATGGCATGTTAAAGTTGTAATTTAGCTTAATTCTAGAATATCATTTAGACACAACCTTGGAACATGTGCATATAAATAGCTATGCACCTAACCAGTTATAGAATTTGCTAAGATATCTTTGCCCCTTTCAGCAAAGCATTTATTTAGAAATAGATAAAATAGGGAATTGATCCAAAGTGATTTAAGATAATGCAAAATCAGTTTCTAACACATTATAGGAAAATTTAGGTATAAGTGGGAAGGCAAAGCTAGATAGGTGTATTCTAGCATCAGATACGATATTGTTCAGTCATTTCAGTCATACCTGATCACGCCACGATTTGGGATTTTCTTGGCAAAGATACAAGAGTGATTCCTCATTTCCTTCTCCAATTCATTTTACAGATGAGGAAACTGAAACAAATAAGGTTAAGTAACTTGCACAGGGTCACACAGCTAATAAGTGTCTGAGGCCAAATTATAAACTTGGGTCTTCCTGATTCCAGGCCCAGCACTCTATAAATTGTGCCAACTGGCAATGATAAGTGAATTTTTTAAAAGTTCAAAATGTTAATAATGGAGAGATATAGTTGCTATCAGGAGACATTGCATAAATATTTATTGTTGTTGTTATAAAGAAGATGTCCATAATAGAAAAGAGTAAATGGAAAATAATCATGGCATATGTATGCATGTATGTAAGTATGTATGTGTGTATATATGTGTGTATATGTGTATGTGTATATGATACAGATATTTTTATAACTGCAATAAAAGCTTTTGTTGTTACAGAAACTCTAAGGTAAAAGAAACAATTTTATCTATAAAAATAATACTATTATAGATAATTCTTAGGGTGATTTTAAAAGGGGGATCTCAGTAGCTTGGCAAGGTGAAAAAAAATTACCTGTACTCTGACATAAGCATGGGCAAACTATTTAAAGAATCCATTTGAAAGGAATTATTTGCTATAAATTCAGTAATAAATTTTTAAATTAGGCTAGGAGAATAATGTATCAATCAACAAAGCAGTTTACTACTGCTAATCTCTGACAGAATGACATATTGGGCTGTATTTAAAGCACAGCATACCATTTATAAAATGGGATTTATGTATGACTTGTTATGCTCTGACAAAACAAATGCCATTAGAATACACAGGAAAATAATTCCTTCCATCCTCTGGGTTCAGTTATCTCAGCGAAGAAACTGGTGCTTTTTAATGTGGTTGGCACAAATACAACTGTCTTACTGTAATTATATCTTTCAAATGTCACAGTCGGGGACATGACCAACTGCCTTGACCTATAATACAGATAAACTGCAATCTCATGGGCAAATGGTTGATTTTAAATACCTTCATCTCTGGATATTCTGGCTTTTTTATCATTTCTATGCACACTGACTAAAATGTGGATTAGTCTATGACTACATGATTTTTTTTCTTTAATTGGAAAGTGACAATTTAATAGAATAATCTACATAAAACAATCAAAACATAACTGAATTTTTTACAAAATTTATTAAAGTGAGCAAAAGTTCTACTGCTATGTAGACAGCCATAGAACATAGAAAAATAACAACAAAGAGGGACCCAATGCCCTCTTTCAGATGCTTCTTAAACAACTCATCTAAGGGTGAAAATTTTCTAACATGACATCAACCAACTAGTTTGATTGATTTTTTTTAAGTGAATGGCCTAATTTTTCTTATTAAATGACATGAGTCAATAAATTTATTTGGCAAAATAGAGATGTTGCCTTAAATTAAAATATTAGCTAAACAAAATAAGCACTATATGTTTTTAAAAATTGCATTGTTAGCAGTCAGAGAAGAGAGAGGAATTAAAGGAATTAGAATAGGCAAGGAGGAAACAAAACTATCACTCTTTGCAGATGATATGATGGTATACTTAAAGAATCCTAGAGAATCAACTCAAAAATTAATTGAAACAATTAACAACTTTAGCAAAGTAGCAGGATATAAAATAAATCCATATAAATCATCAGCATTTCTATACATGACAAAGAGAAATTCAATTTAAAGTAAGGGTAGATAATATAAAATACTTGGGAGTCTATTTGCCAAGACAAACCCAGGAACTCTATGAACACAACTACCAAACACTCCACACAAATCAAATCAGATCTAAATAATTGGAAAGATATCAATTGCTCATGGATAGGCAGAGCTAATATAGTAAAAATGACAATACTACCTAAATTAATTTACTTATTCAGTGCCATACCTATCAGACTACCTAAAAATTATTTTATAGAGCTAGAAAAAATAATAACAAAATTCATCTGGAAAAACAAAAAATCAAGAATATCCAGGGAAATAATGAAAAAAAAATTCACAGGAAGGTGGGTTAGCGTTACCAAACATGGAGCTTTACTATAAAGCAGCAGTCATCAAAACCATCTGGTACTGGCTAAAAATAGAGTGGTAGATCAATGGAATAGGCTAGGTTCAGGAAATGCAGTAGTAAATGACACTAGTAATGTACTGTTTGATAAACCCAAAGACTCCAGCTTCTGGGATAGGAACTCAGTATTTGACAAAAACTGCTGGGAAAACTGGAAGATAGTATGGCAGAAATTAGGCATAGACCAACATCTGACACCATATACTAAAATAAGGTTAAAATGGATACACGATTTAGACATAAGAGGTGATACTATAGGTAAATTAGGAGAGAAAGGAATAGTCTACCTATCAGATCTTTGGAAAGGAAAACAGTTTATGACCAAACAAGAGATAGAGTATATTATAAGATGTAAAATGGATGATTTTGATTATATTAAATTAAAAAGGTTTTGTACAAACAGAAGCAATGCATCCAGAATTAGAAGGGAGGCAGAAAGCTGGGAAACAGTTTTTGAGGCCAGTACTTCTGATAAAGGCCTCATCTCTAAAATATATAGGGAACTAAATCAAATTTATAAGAATCCAAGTCATTCCCCAATTGAGAAATGGTCAAAGGATATGAACAGGCAGTTTTCTGATGAAGAAACCAAAGCTATCTATTCCCATATGAAAAAATGCTCTAAATCTCTAATGATTAGAGAGACGCAAATAAAAACGACTCTGACACCTATCAGATTGGCTAAAATGACAAAAAAGGAAAATAATAAATGTTGGAGAAGCTGTGGGAAAATTGGAACACTAATGCATTGTTGGTGCAGCTGTGAACTGATCCAACCATTCTGGAGAGCAATTTGGATTTATACCCAAAGGGCGATAAAGCTGTGCATACCCTTTGACCCAGCAATACCACTTTTGGATCTTTTTCCCAAAGAAATCATGGAAAGGGGAAAGGGACCCACATGTACAAAAATATTTATAGCTGCTCTTTACGTGGTATCAAGGAATTGGAAGTTGAGGGGGTGCCCATCAATTGGGGAATGGCTGGACAAGTTGTGGTATATGAATGTAATGGAATACTGTTGTGCTGTAAGAAATGATGAGCAGGAGGAGTTCAGAGAAACCTGGAGGGTCTCACGTGAGCTGATGATGAGTGAGATGAGCAGAACCAGAAGAACATTGTACACAGTATCATCAACATTGAGTGTTGACCTACTGTGATGGACTATATTTTTCTCACCAATGCAATGGTACAGAAGAGTTCCAGGGAACTCATGATAGAAGAGGATCTCCAAATCCAAGAAAAAAAAAAAGAACTGTGGAGTATAGATGCTGAATGAACCGTACTATTTCTTTTGTTTTTGGTGCTGTTGGTTTTTTTTTTTCCTATTTTGAGGTTTTGCATCACTGCTCTGATTTTTTTCTCTTGTAACAGGATTAATGCAAAAATAGGATTAATGTTATTATGTGTATATATATATATATATATGAATATATATATAGATATATAGATATAACCTATATCAGATTACCTGCTGTCTAGGGGAGGGGGGAGGGAGGAAAGGGAGGGAGATAAATCTGAAATTGTAAAGCTTGCATAAACAAAAGTTAAGAACTATCTTTACATGTAACGGAAAAAATAAAATACCTTATATGTAAAAAAAAAAAATTTCATTGTTTTTAGGTTGAAGCTTCTACCTCCTGGAACCAGAGAAGTCTTAAGAGGAATGTCCATGATTTACTATATGTCATTTTATGTAGAATTTCATGCCATGATATTATAAAGAAAATATCAGAACCAGAATAAGATTAGAAATACTCCTATATTATACAAAAGTTTACAACCAGAGAAAGTACTGCCTTTCTCAATTTTTGCATTTTGAAATGAGTTATAGGGAAGCCATTCTCTCCAAAAAGATCATAGGAAGCCTACCTTCAGTCAGTTGTCATCAATGACCTTTGGCCATAACAATCGAACCAAAATAAGGCTAGTTCTGTGCTTCCTTCTTACCACCCAAAAATATAGATTCATATGAACACTCCTCAGGTTTCCTCTTCTTCCCAGAACTTCTCCATTATTCCTATCCCATTCATAAATGGACTGGCCCAGAGGGAGAAACAAACTCACATGAAAGTACAATTCAAATATTTAGAAATGGAAGGGACCTTAGAAGCCATTTTGTCTAAACTTCTCATTTCACAAATGAGCAAATTCAGCAATAAACTACCTTGCCCAAAGATAAATATAGATATTCTTATCTATATTTTTGAAGGTGTGGAAACTGAGGCAGAAAGCGGGTAAGTTGACTTGTGCAAGGTCACACAGCTACTTAGGATACATGACTGGATTTGAACTCAGGTCTTCCTGACTCCAGTCAAAGTATTTTTGGCATCTAGCAGATTGAACAGATCATTAGCAACCCAGAAGGACTGGCAGATCTAGCCTCAGGATAAGTACCTCTAATAGTTGTTCTCCTGAGAAGCCTCTGTCTTCCTCTTGTCTCTGGTGTCTTGACTTCCAGGGGCATGGTAAGCCCTATTTTATTTAATTATCTTTGAGTTTGTTTACTTCCTGTTTAAGGTTTATTTTCAGGACGCAAGGATCTTCTCAGTGGTCATCTGGTACAGACTCAAGTTGCTTAACTGACCTTACTCACAGCCAACTGAAGATTTTTGGTGAGAACCCAGGTTTTGATAGCTTTCAAGGGATGACACAGCTTCTAAAATAATATATTTATTTCCATGTTATTTTGATCATTCAACTCTTTCCAAAAATGGTTGTTTTTGTTAGGGGAACATGACCTTAGAATCCTTCTATTGGAACTTCCCTAAAAATATCCTTGAAAAAAATGTATGCTTCTCATGCATCTTCTGAACAGGAATGCTTATATTAGGTGAAATAATCATTTTTTAAACTTTTCTCTTGCTGGGTCAAATAACAAGGGGAGAGAAAAACCAATGGTATTTATTAGAAAGGCCATTCTCACCATGGGGAAATTGTGGGAATGAGTAGTTGATTATGTTAAATCACTAGGAAAAAACTATCATGGGAGAGACACAATAACATATTTAATAAAACCCCAAAAATGTACAGAATTGCAAGGTAAGAATCTCTAATTGGATAATTTCTAGGCTCATTACCTTCCTCAGTCTTCAATACATACATTAAACATGGTAAAGAACTGCAGTATCACTAATTCTGTAGATAATATAAACAATGTTGCATGTCATTCAGCTGACAAACAATTGACAGGTAGTTTTTACAATAGTAAGATGGATTCTTATATGGGATGTGTTGATTACTTATGTCAGTCTCTTTGAAATTTAAAAGCAGTAGTAATTAGAGCTGTAAATCTCTACTAAGTATAATTAGATTACTATTTATATTCATTGTCATTTAAAAAAGCAGGCAGTCTGAGACATTATTGTCAGGTGGAGAGGGAGAAGGGATTATTGCACTTTTCTTAAAACAATAATCTGTTAGCATTATCTGTTTGTAACTTCTTCAGCTTAGATTCTGGGTCCCAAGGAAAGCATTTCTAAAAGGGCTACCTTATTCTTGTTTAAGTACAAAATAAAAGGTTCTCAAATGAAGAGATCCCAATCTTCTTCTTTCCACCCATCCAGACTCTTGGAAGACTTCTCCTAAATGCATAATTTGGTCAGCATGTCATGATGTCTATCATATTAAGGATGTTGGTCCCAGGCTAACCAGGGCAGATCTGGATTGAACTCAGGCCTAGATGTGCAATACAGGGAAGTTAAAATGTCAGAAACAAAGTCAAGATGAACAGCCAGGCCAGACCAAGGGTCCATTGAGGTAACCCACATTTCTGGCAATAATGTAGGAGTCACTGATGGAAACTTACAAGATATTTCAGGGGGTAAAAGATGGCCATCAAGAGATAGAATATAATCTAAGGTAAATACCCTGAGTTTCAGACTCTGTATACATAAAATGAGAAAGTTGAACTCAACATCTAAATCTTTCAGAGCTAAATCTTTGATCGTATCCATTAAGATTATGGAATCAATCTCTATTTTCACATATAAGGTGTCTTTTTAACTAGTAACCAAAAGTATGAGGCAATACAAATTTCAGAAACAATTAAATACAATCAATATTAATATATTCAAAGAAAATCAATAAATATTATAATAAACATAACACATTTATTTATTTTATTCATTTGTTTATTTATTCATTCATTCATTTGTTTGTTTCCTTGTTTAAGTGTTATATTATTTACAAAATAAATAAATATTATAATAGAAGATGTGAAAAAAGAAAGGGTGACCAAAAAAAAATAGGAAGAGGGGAATCAAAGATAATATTATTACCCCCCAAGAAGGTAAACAAGAGGTCAATAACTGTGCAGTCATTTATCTACTTTCTCATCTTTGTAAAATCATTATAGGAAGGATTTACATATTAGCCTAGAATATTCTTAATATAAACATAAAAAGAAAATAAGCAAGCATATGCAAATTATTTTCTACAGCAGACCAAAGCTTTACCATCATATAATTTACTAAAAGATACAGAAAATTCAAGATTCTACTATGTTTATTGATTCTTGTTTAAAACAAAACATTGGGCTACAAAACACAGCCTGATTTACTCTTTTCCAGCATGGAACCTTTCACACATTGGTTAAAATTACACAAGATTCTTTGGTAAATACAACCACTGCATTAACTCTGTTAAATGATCCTAGGATTGTTAGCATTTAGTGGGGAATAAAAGAGTAAGTTATATGCTTTCTAAAGGTATTCTTATATAAGTTCTAAGTGTATGAGAGATTCCGTATTATGTATGTTAAAATTCTCTAGATCTGTGATATAAAACTCAAACAAAAATTATCCACGCGGACCAAATATTGACTTAGAAAACAATAAATTAATATTCTTTAATGTTATATTGTATTTTTGTTTATTTTGTTAAATAATTTCCAATTATATTTCAATGTGGTTCAGGTAGACTTAGGAGTTTTGCAAGCAATTTGTCTATGGGCTTGACAACTTTGCTCTAAATATTTCTGTTTGTGAACAATATTGTTCTGATTACCTCAAACCCAAGAATATTATAGGGCATCCTCAGTAAAATTTATGACTAATCAAAACAGATTAGCTTAACAATAAAATGGCTATTTTTTAAAGCTACAGCATTCAAGTGGATGGCCAGCCCATTGAGCTTGTATATCAATTAATTTATCTGAAGCAAAAATTGAATGGAAAATTAGGTTGTCCCAGGTATTATGGAGTCAGGTATGCCTTAGACATAAACCAAGAAGAAGATAGCACTAAAACTAAGACCAAAGTGTCAAAGAAAAGCATAATTTTGCCACATAGAGCAATTAGAATAATTAGAATAAATAAAGCAAGAAATTTAATTTTTAAATGCTAAAATGATATTATAAATGAAATAATAATAATTACATAGCATTGTAAGATTTGCAATAGGCTTTCCATCATTATCTCATTATTCCCCCACAATAACATTGTGACATAGGTACTATTTTTATTCCTTTTTATATATGAAGAAACTGACACTGAAACAAGTTAAGTAATTAGCCCAAAGTCCTACATTTAGACAGTGTATGAGGGAGATTTTGAAGTCATGTCTTCTTGACTTCAAGTCCAATAACAAGTCCACTGTCTAAGTGGGCTCTGAATGGCAGAAGTACAAAAGAAATGAGAGCTCTGGAGTAAATACATAGAAGAAGAATTAATGGCTTTTTAAAAGAGAGAAAGTTTCCCCTCAAAATTAGAATTAATCAAATAGGAATTAATGTCTTCATGAAACAACAAGAAACATTAAAACAACATCAAAAGAAAAAAAGGAAAAAGGAAATTATTTCATGTAAAAACAAGTATAATAGAAAACAGCTCAAATAAAAACAATTTAAGAATCATCGGACTAACTGAAAATTATTGCCCTCTCCTCTACTCCCCAAAAAAGAGCTTAGACATCATATTTCAGAGCAATCATGAAGGCAACTACTCAGATCTATTAGAACTAAAAGCCAAGGTGAAAATACAATCCACTAGTAACCTTCTGAAAGAAACTCCAAAATAAAAACTTAGAGGAATGCCACAGACAAACTACAAAATTTCCAGGTCAAAGGAAAAAATGTACTACAAGGACATAAAAAGAAAAAAATCAATTACTGAGGAATCACAGTTAGGATCATGTGAGATTTGGCAACTAGCACTATAAAGGAGCAAAGAGTTTAGAATAGGATATTTTAAAAGATAAAGGACATAGGATTACAACCAAGAATAACATCCCTGGCACAAGTGAGTATTGCCCTGCAGAAAGGAAAATATAACTTTAGAAGACTTCAAAATATTATTGATGAAATGAGTAGAGCTCAGTAGAAACTAAGAAGTGGAAACATGAGAGTCAAGAAATACATATAATGTAAAAACAAGTGAATAAAAAAGCAACTATAGAAGGATGAAGTATTTGCATTATAATAGACATGAAACAAATGTCCCATCAGAACTTTAAAGACATCAGGGGTTATAGAAAGAGTTAAATAAAACTGAGAATTTGGAAATGGTTTTATTGTGTTTCAAAAAGGAAAGGAGAAGGAGGTAAAAAGAAATATATTTCCCTCACACTGTGAAGAGGGGAATGAATCTACTATTTCACATAAAATAGGTACACAAGTAGAATAAAAAACGCTATAAAAATAAGGAGAAAGGGGTGAGAATTCTAGAATTCTACTTCCATCTATAATGATTAAATACTTTATCCTTGTATAGTAATTGAAAGAGCCATCAATGAACTTGGGGAGGAGGGTGGGCAGGACTAGATGGATTTACAAGCAAAGTCTACCAAATATTCACAGAACACTTAATTCTAATATTACACAAACGATTTTAAAAAGTAGGAAAAGAAAAGGCCCTACCAAATTCATACTGTGATATAAATGTGGTCTTCATGTTAGAGAGAGTCAAATTAGATAAGGAACTTTATAGACCAGTATCCCTCATAAAAATTAATGCAATTTTTTAAAATAACATTTTAAGAAAGAGTAAAAAAATGGAATAGCACAAAAATATAAACTATAACAAGATTGGATTTATATCACAAATGGACTAGCACAGAATACTTCAATATAAGGACAATTATAAATATAATAGACCAAAGTAATATTAAGAATAAGGAACAGCTTATGATTATATCAATAGATGAAAAAAAATTTTGACAGATTATCACACCTATTTTTGTTTTAAACATGAAAATACATGGGGAATAAATGATTCTTTCTTAAAGATGATAGCAAGTATCTATCTAAAACCAAGAACCAGCATCATATACAATGAAGATATACCAGAAGAATTTATAGTAATATTGGTGTTAAATCAAATATTTCTGTTATCACCACTACTAATTGATATAATAATAGAAATGTTAGCTATAGCAATAAGTCAACAAAAAGAAATTGAGAGAATAATAAGCAAAAAGGAAGCAAATTAATGACTTTTTAGAGATAGTATGACAGTTTATTTAGAGACTCCTAGGAAGTCAACTAGAAAATTAATGGAAATAAATCTGTAATATATTCAAATCCACATAAATCAGTATTTCTATATAATAGCAACTATACTCTTTTCCCCCTGACCCTTACTAAACCCTTAGGAAGAAATAGAAAGAGAAATCCCATTTAAATTTTTTTTCCTGTAAGTATGGGGAGAGTTAATTGGGCAGCTTGCTATAATATTGGGGTAAGAAAGGAGATTAACAGCCTCTTTTCAATAAACAAAACAGGGTTTATTAATGGAAACAAATTTAAAACACAAGTGAGGTTAATAAAGCTAGGGACAATGAAAAAGGAAATAGGGGAAGGAAAAAATACAACCTGCAAACTCACCACCACCCAGAATCAGCAGTTCCAAAGAGAACCAGCTGCCAAACATTCCTCAGTCCAGACCAAAGGTCCTCCACACCAGCATGTCACTCTCTCTCTCATGCACACCCAAGTGAGAGCTCTCCTCCCTTCTCTCTCCTAGAAACCCCCTCTCCCACAAGAAACAGGGCCGTCCACACACACAGCCCCAAGCTAATTGGCTGGCAGCCCTGATTGACAGAACTAACAGGTGGCTCTACAAATGCAAGCCAGCTAGCTTCCTGCCACCAAAAACCACCTGACTTGCCCTCACAGGCTTCTTGTCATGGCAGGGCTTCCCTACAGTCTAATTTGGCCAGGCCCATGCAGACATGTGGGTGTCTAGCATGAGCTCAGTGCCCACAGGCACATGCCAAGGATTCTAATTTTAGCCAAAGATTGGGTCATAGAAGCCCCAAATCATGATTAATTCCTTACATTACAGAATTTATAAAATACTTGATAGTTAACTTGCCAAGAGACAAATATATGAAGACAACACACACATCTATATGTATGCATGTATGTATGTGTATGTATATGTATTTGTATACATATACATAATTATATAATATATATAATATTATATATATAATATTATATATAATTATGTATATGTATTTGTACACATATACATAATTATATATATATATAATTTAAATTAAGACATACCTATATCATTATTAAAACATTCATTGCTCATGTAAGCCAACTCAATAAAAGGATAATGTTACTTAAAGCAATTTCCTTATTTGTTAATTTACTTATTTTGGTTGTATAAAACTGAAATATTTTTGTACCAATAAAACCAGTGCAGCTAAAATTGTAAAGGAAATTATTAACTGAAAAACTATTTGCAAAAAGTTTCTCTGATAAAGTTATCTTTGTCAAATTATATAAGGCACTCCAAATTTAGGACTTACATCTTATAAATTTGAAAGGGAAAAGGGTATCACTAAGTAGTTTTCAGAGGAAGAAATCTAAACTCCCAATCACCATATTAAAAATGTCTAAATTGCTAACATTTGAAGAAATGGAAATTAAAGCAACTTAGAAATTCTACCTCACATGTATCAGATTGACAAAATAACAACAAAGGAAAATGATATGTAATAGAGTGGTTATGGGGAAACAGGCATACTAATGCACTATTGGGAAAGCTATGAATTCTAGAAAGAAACTTGGAACTGCCCCTATAATGTCACTAAACTGTTCATCATCTTTGACTCAGCAATACAACTAATAGGAAAAGCAAAGAGATCAAATAAAGTGCAAAATCACATGTATACAAAAATATTAATAGCAACTCTTTTCCTATAATGTCTTTGAAAGTCTAAAAAATTCTCTAACTGTATTTAGTAATTATCCTTCTTAAATGAAATCGTTTTGTCAATAGATAGGATAAAATGAAAGAATTTTAGAACTAGAAGGGATCTTAGAGATCAATTAATGCAAACCAACACCCTAATTTTCAAGATGAGAACAATGAGGCTAGAGACTGATTCTTGTGCACAATATAACTCATAACCAACCTGCAAATGATCTCACAGAATCAGAGAACTCAGAATTATCTATCAGCTTTCAAGAAAGGAATTTCCTTTTTCTCAACTAGTTTTAAGTATTATATTAGAGGCAGAATAATAAACATAAATGACCACCAATTCAGCCATCCCCTATAAATTATGAGTCATTAAAAGTAGGAATTGGAAACATTATGTTTGCACTTTGTGTTGGCACAATTGATGTGCATACATGTATGCTACCATGAATTACCTTAACTACACTAAGTTGAGGGGTTTTACTTCCTTTCCCCTGAGACCTTGCATAAACCAGAATAAGTAGATTCTTCACCAATATTAAATTCAAAATCCAATTATGTGTTCAGCTTGTTAATAATAAAAATTTACCCAAGTAAATGTCTAGAGAAAAATTAAGCATTTCATTAGTGCTAATGAAGATGCTCAGGTTAATCAAAGCTTGTAAGAAATGGTAAAATAATACTTTACTAATTGCATTTTTTAAAAATTCAAATTTTTATAACATACATTTATGAGGAAATTTGATTGCATACTTCTCATGTTATAAAAGATAGCATAATGAATTGTGAGCTGAATTTGAGTTTAGGAAGATCTGACTGAGAATAAATACTGCCTATGTAATCAGGGGTAAGTCATTTGAGCAAAGAGTATCATGGGCAAATTTTCTAAGGCTATAAATTATTGAGAAAATGCTAGTCTACACTGGTGGAGCAAGTCTCCTCTACCTACAAAATCATAATTTCTGAACAAAAGTAATTTTGTAGTAATTTTGAATTATATTCATGTATTCTTTAAGCCAACACTGGAAAGATTGCCAGTGACCTTAAGTTTCCTCATCAAATGAAATTGTTGCTATTGTTGTTGAGTCATTTCACTTGTATCCAATTCTGTGTAACCCCATTTAGGGTTTATTAGAGTGGTTTGCCATTTCCTTTTCTAGTTTATTTCAGAGATGAGGAATCTTAGGCAAACAGGGATATGTGACTTGCCCAAGGTCACACAGCTAGTAAGTGTCTAAGGTGGGATTTGAACTCAGGAAGATGAATCTTCCTGACATTAGGCCTGGCACTTTACTAAACCACCTAGCTACCCCAGTGAAGTTATTTATTTTCAATCTAATTTATTCAATATGTCCAATATTGAGAGGGTACTTTCTATCATGTGATTGCATTGCTTTCTTATATGTTTAAATCATCAAATCAATATTTATTAAGCACTTATGAGGTCCCATACACTGTGCTAAACTATTGGGGATATAAATAAAGGTATAAAACAATGCCTGTTCTCAAAGAGTTCACAGTATAATAGAAGAGAAACCAAGCAAACAAAAATGTACAAACAAGATATAATCACAGAGATAGCACTAATATTAAAAAGTATTGGGGGGGGGGGCAGCTAGGTGGAGCAGTGGATAAAGCATCGTCCCTGGATTCAGGAGTACCTGAGTTCAAATCCGGCCTCGGACACTTGACACTTACTAGCTGTGTGACCCTGGGCAAGTCACTTAACCCTCATTGCCCAGCAAAAAACAAAAAACAAAACAAAAAAACAAAAAAAAAAAGTATTGGGGAATACTTTTTGTAGAAGATGGAATTTTATCTGGGACATAAAAATCCAAGAAAGATAGATAGAAATGTGGAAGGAGAGCTAAAAAAACCCCAGTAAAAATGCCTAGAACCAAGAGATGGAACCTCTTATTTAACAAACAGCAAGGAAGCCAATGTCATTGTATCACAAAGTGTGAGAGTAGAATAGGGGGTAAGAATATTGTAAAGAGAGAAGGGGGTGGGCAGCTAGGTGGTGCAGTGGATAGAGCACCGGCCCTGGATTCAGGAAGACCTGAGTTCAAATCCGGCCTCAGACACTTAACACTTGCTAGCTGTGTGACCCTGGGCAAGTCACTTAACCCCAATTGCCTCACCAAAAAAAGAGAGAGAGAGAGAGAGAGAGAGAGAGAGAGAGAGAGAGAGAGAGAGAGAGAGAGAGAGAGAGAGAGAGAATGGGGACAGATAATGGAGGTTTTAAAAGTCAAACAGAGAATTTTATATTTGATCCCAGAAGAGTAGGATGATATGATCAGACCTGTGCTTTAGGATAGCTAAGTGGAAGGAGTAGAGTAGGGAAAGACTTGAGTCAAGGAAAACAACCAGAAGACTATTGCAATATCCAGCTGTGAGGTGAGAGCCTTATATCAGGTAGTACCAATGTTAGAGAAGAGAAGGGACCATCCATGAGAGCTATTAGGGAGGTAGATATAACATGACTTTGCAACTAGCCAAAGGATGAGAAAAGATGAGGAGTTAAGGATGATACCTTGGCTTGGATCATGGGAAGGTCCTTGTCAGTAATAGGAAATTTAGGAAAAAGGGAGGAATTAGGGATAGGGGGGAAGATAAAGAGTTTAGTTTTTGGACATGGTGATTTTGAAATGTGTACAAGACATTCAGTTAGAGATGCCCAAAAGGCAGTTGGATATGAAAGCATGGTGTTTAGGAGAGGGACAAATAAATGGAAATTATCTGCATAGAGATGCATAATTGAATACATGGGAGCTGCTGAGATCACCAAATGAAATAATATAAATGAAGTAAAGAAGAGGACCCAGGATAGAGCATTTGGGGAGGAGGGAGGGGGAAGAATTGCAGGGGAGGAAGGATCCATGGTTAGTGGGAACAACTTAAATGGAAATATAGTAAAAGTGACAGAAAGATCAGTTAGATATGAAACAAGCAACAGGAGAGGGAAGTGTAATGAAAAATCTAGAGAATAGAGAACATCAAGGTGAAGACAGTGATCAACAATGCCAAAGGCTGAAAAAAGGCAAAAAGGATGAATATTGATTAAAAGGCTACTAGATTTTATAGAAAAACAAAAAATGAGTCTTGGTCTCATAGTATTGCTGAACCATCATTCTTACGCAATACTTTCTCTGTAAGGTATCTATAAAGCCCTAAAGATAGATGGATTTCTGTTGTTGTTTTTTAAATTTTTACTTTTGTTTTTAACCCTGAATATTTCCCTGCCTTGTTTGCTTTTTTGCCTTTTCCATTTCTTTTCCATTTCTTCAAATTCTGCTTGTGCTTAAGGGAATTAATTTTTTGTTTGTTTGCTTGTTTTCATATAAAATTCCTCCACTTGGTTCTTTTATCATTGAGTGAGATGTCCCACTTCCCTGATATTTCAAATCAGCCTTTTCACATAACTATGAAGATACAATGAATATGAATCTTCACCAAGTCCAAATAATTACTATTATCAAAACTAAAAGGGACTTCAGAGATCATTTAGTCCAGTCCTCTAATTCAATACATAAAGAGATCAACATATATGCCTACTTCTAGAAAGTGGCAGGATTAGGATGTTTGTGGGACCCAAAAAGGCCTTTTTTATTTAGAAAAACTCCCATTTCTCTTTTCTATTTTCAGAAATGGTCATAGTTAAGAAAGAAGGTTATTCACCCCCCAAAAGAGAAAAGGACCTATCTGCACAAAAATATTTATAGCAGCTCTTTTTATGGTGGCTAAGAATTGGAAATCAAAGGAATGCCCATCAATTGGGGAATGGCTAAAGAAGCTGTGGTATATGATTTTAGTGCAATATTATTGTGCTATAAGAAATGACAAACAGGATGATTTCAGAAAGGCCTGAAAACACATATATGAAATGATGTATAGTGAAATGAACAGAACTAGGTAATATTGTTCGATGAAGAATTGTGAATGGCTTAACTATTCTCAGCAATACAATGATCCAAGATAATTCCAAAGGACTAATGAAAAAGCATACTATCCATCTCCAAAGAAAGAACAGATATTGATTGAACACAGACTGAAGCATGCTATTTTTCACTTTCATTTTTTCTTTTATTTGTTTTCTTATACAAAATGACTAATGGTGATGTTTTACATAATTGCAAATGTATAGCCCATATTTGATTGGTTAGTGACTCAGGGAGGGGCAAGGAGAGGGAAGAAAGGAGGGATAGAATTTGAATTTCAAAACTTTAAAAACAAATATTTATTATTTGAAAAAATAAGAAAGAGGATCATTGAATCACCTTTTTGTTTTTGGTTTAGGCATAGAAGAGAATAGAAAGTCTAAGGAAACTGACAAGCAATATATTTTTGGAAGTTACTTGTTGAATTCATCATACACTTATAAGACAAAGAAACTGTAAGAGAAGACACAATTTCATGCACAATCATCATTTTTTGTTCTAATTTGTATATGGAAATTCTCATTTTTATTTGAAATACAAGATTAGAATAAAAAGATAAACAAGCATATAATGATAGATATGCTAAGTATGTTTTCTTTAGAAAATTAATCAAAATAATTTTATGTGTTTTGTATGTATTTATTTTATCATATATTTATGTGTGATTAGAGGAAGAAATAGGGCCAATGGTAATTTTATTTGGGAATTATAGTCTTAAAAACAGAATATCACAGGCTATTACAGAAGTTGAGATTAATTAGAGGTTTTAAGGCATTTCCAAACTATTTGCATCAATGTCAATATTATTTCCCTACCCTACACCCAGTGTTATGTTTTCTTGTTTTGTTTTATAATACCATTCTATAAAAATATTATTATTGATAATATTTTCAAAAAGTATGCCCACAAAGGCATAAGAAAGCAACTCAGACAATAGAAGCAACATTCACCATGCCTTTGAGCATAAATCTTGCTTTTTATTATTTTAAATATTTGTTTTTAAGGATTTGAATATTTTTTAGCATTTTGCTTTTTAAGTATTTCCTATCCTATATATGCCTCCTGAGTTATGAGCACACACTTTAGGAATGCCAGTGCATAATAAAAAAAGTTCCATATGAGAGCATAAGATGATTTGCAGGGAAGAAAGATGCAAAGCCTTGTACTGTGCCCCAGGAAAACTGGTTAGAGTTTTCTGAGAATAGCGAAAGGAATTAAGGGCATGTGACAACATCTTGCTCTCTTAATGCAGGATTGTCATGAAATGGCCTAGAGACAAAAGCCCTAAGTATATTCTTCTGTTCAAGCTGCCTTAAAGGATGAACATTAGAAGGGGAATTTATGAGATAAAAGAGAACAACTCTTTTTTCCAGAGGGCCAATGTCAGGAGCCAGATGCACCACATAGGTCCCTCAAATTAATAAGATGTGTCATTACTGTCTGTCACATCACATGATTCTATTCTTCCTTTTTGGGAATAAGGACAAAGGAATCATCCTATTTCTTCACTCTGTGATAAACAGGTTTCCCTTATGTCCTATGTCTTTATCATACTAAAAGTATATTTCTGTCTGGGTGGTGAATGCTCTATTAGAATGCATGGTGCACCTGTCTTAGGTGAAAATATGTGTAAGGGTAGGATTGGTTAGTTATTTATTCAATTCAATTCAGTAAACTTTTATTAAGTACCTACTATGTGCCAGGAACTGTGCAAACCACTAGGGATACAAATTGTGGCATTTAAAATCTAATGTGTTGTTTTCTTGTTTCTACCCCAAATGTGGGGGAACTAGCTAAGGTTTACTTGTAAGCTAGAAATGTCAGCACCAGTTTTTGGCAGTAAGCATTTATTAAAGAGTAAAGAGAACATGGAGTACAGAAAGTAAAGCAAGAAAAGCCTATCTCCTTTCCTCTCTCTCTGCCACCAACCCAAAGTTTCAGAATGAAAAGGGCCAACCCAGGGAGCCAGCCTCCTTTACTACTTCTTGTCTCCCTCCCCTTCTGGGGCTGTCCTTCAAGCTGATTGGTTGAGGGTGGTCTCCCGTTGATGCCCTAGTCCACAACCTCTGAGAACAACACTCCATTCAGGGCCAGCCAGATGTGATCTCGATTTAATCAACCTTGAGTAGGTTCTCAGTCAGTCTCTCAATCAGTTTCACCCAATTCAATCAATTCCAAATCAGTCTTCAGGTGGGGCCTGTAGGCAGCTGCCAAATCCCATTATTTTCTCACACAAATAATAAATAAATAAATAAACAGACAGATAGACAGATAGATCGATAGATAGATAAATGAATGAATGAACAAATAAATAAATAAACAAATTTAAGAAAAATAAAAAAATAATTTTTTTAAGGAATAAATAAATAAAAAGACAGTCCCTTGTCTTCAGGTAGCTTATTTATTTGGTCAAGTCATCCCACCTCATTTCAAGTCAGTGAACTATCAAGCTAGAGCACACCCTTGAAGAGAAACTGCCCTGGATTGGGAGAGGAGAGGGGAGGCCTCAGCTTCAACCTTGGCCAAATATTCTCTTCATCCCCACACCTACCTTTTACCAGAAGACCTTGTAAATTTTGAAGTGTTTGGAAGATGTTGGATTCCCTACTTTCCCATTAGTGTCCTAGTGATATCCCCAGATCTGCTGACAACAGTGTCTGCATTGGGAGCCAAGACAGATTGGACAAAGATTCTCCAGGCTTAAGGGAAACTGCAAGAAACCCTATAAGTAAAAGAAAAAGACTTCCAGGCACTAGGAGATGTGAGTTGCCACATGTGTCTAGGCTGGAACCTAGTTTTCTCTAGACTCTCTATGTACTTGTGGGAGACTATGTCCTAGATTTTGGGGGGATTTTGTGTGTGAGGGTTACTAACTGTTCTTACGGCACTACATTAGCATAAATAATCCTTTTCCAAAATATGCTTAAGGTTGGATGACAAAAATCAACTAATAATCAAGGGAGGGAGGGAGCAGCTAGGTGGATAGAGGACCCTGGATTCAGGAGGACCTGAGTTCAAATCCAGCCTCAGATGCTTGACACTTACTAGCTGTGTGACCCTGGGCAAGTCACTTAACCCCAATTGCCTCACAAAAACAAAGAAACAAACAAAAATCTAGGGAGGGAGTGGGAAAGGTAGCCCATAGGAGTAAAAAATATTTTAAATGAAGGTATTAGAACATTGGTGAGGGACTGAAGCCAATGACATTAGATACTCACTTCCCACCAATTAGATTACTCCTAGAACCCTGAAGAGATATAATCAAATTCTGGGGATCCAACTTACCTTTGAAAGTGTGAGTTAGCTTTTGGATCTTCAAAGCTTTTATGGGCTAATACAGCAAATATAGCTCTGGAATAATGGGGTGAGGAAGAATGGAGTTGAGTGGAGGTGGCGCAGACAGAAAAGAAGTAAAGCTTCAAAATCCCAAAGAATAGGATAGAAATATTGAAAGCCAAAATTTGCAGTTATTATGGAGGGTGGGGGGAGGATATAGGTGGTAACTAAGTAGCAGCTTCTTCTGTGCTCCAAAATTTAAATTGGGGAATACAAGATATTGCAACATATCAGACAGAGTAGATCTAAAACTATGAGCTCTAAGCCAAAGGAATGAAACAGAAAGCCTTGATCCAGCATTCAGGAATGAGGGTGGAGGCAGCAGAATGAAAGATGAGAGGCTGAGACAAGGTGGGATCCTGTAGCCAGAAACAGGAAGTAGGGCTCCAAAAAGGTAAGAAAAAAAGAAACACATTTTATTACACTGAAGGTCTATTTCAAAACATGTAAAATAGAGCTAACACCAAGAAGACACCAATGGGCTGGAAAGTATAGCCCATGTAGTATAATTCTACTTTGCCTGCTTCTCCTCTTCCTTCCCTCTTCCTTATATTCCATTGATGGCAATAGCGATGTTGAGAGTCTCCAACAAAATCTCTGGACTAGATCTCCATTATGAGTCAGAGGAGTGGGTAAAGTGGTAATCACATGCATGGACTGAGGAACTAAGAAAGGGGAAATTATGTCTAGCTCCTTGATGTTATGGAATTATGGGAAGTAGGGTGAAGGATGAATCATAGGAGTAGGAATCATTACTGGTGTTTACAGGTATTTGAAGCATTTGAAAATGAAGGAGGGGTGACATACAGGACAGAGGTGGGTTTGAAGGAAAAATAAAAGATGGGAGATTTAATGTGACCAACAAAATGATTGAGTAGTTGTTTATAGTTAAGTCCCCCAATATAAACTAAAACTGGATAGAAAGAAAAAAATAACATAAATAAAAGCTTATTCAGGGAATACCATGTGGAACTGAAATCCTCACAGTTCTCATTTACTTTACCCATTGCCAGGCCAGGTTTAGCCAGCTGAAGCCACTTCAGATACTTGTATTTCAAAGTCTGTCTGTGGTGGCCCCCAAACAACCACTGAGCATTGAGTGACTCAGTTTGAACTTTCCATTCTCCATAAGAGGCAGAAAACATAGATTTTTGCTTAGCCACAAGAAGGAAACAAAGTTCAACTGTGGGTGTGGGAAAAGGTGGACAAGGAAACATAAAAAAGTAACTTTTGACTTCTAACTCCAGTTTGGGAAAGCACAAAAATCCCTAGAATGTGTTTTGGTTGGTCTTGTTTTTAGATTAGTACAAGTTCTGTGACCTTGAACTACAATACAATTGGAATGGCTTATGGACCAAAGTGGATGTTAATTCCCTCCACCTTTCAGTGTGAAATGGATTTGCAGGAAGCTAGTGACTACAGGCATGGCCTGTATCTCAGCTGATAAGTAAAATTGATAACTCACTATGCCCTGGGAAGATGGGAGGAGTAGTACCCAACTATGGGTAGCTTCTTCCTTGTACTTATTCTAAAGATTTACTCAATAAGCTTCTTTTCTCAGCTATTGTATCCTTTTGTGCTTCCCTTTCAGGTAACCAAGAAAGGGGGCTGAGAAGCAATAGGCTGGGGGAAGTAGGAGGCAGCCCAAATCCAAATATGTTTGAATCAGAGTAATCTGGAACAGAGATCCAAAGCAATGATTAGAGGTGCTTCAATAGTATGGTAGGTAAGGACAGTGTGGGGTGAATTTGTTATGCATGGACAATGGAGGGGTAGGGAAAGAGAACTAATGATCATGCTCTGTGCGTATCTATCCATTTAGGGGTGTTTGTGCATGTGCACACAGATGCCTGTGCATATATGTGTTTGTATTGGAAAGAGGAAGATGAGCAAACTATACAGAGGGCTAACAGGGAAAAGGAGGGAATCTTAAGCAAGAAGGACATCATCCTTAAGCACCAGCATTCAAGATGAATTTAAAATGTCCACATTCAATTTTATATTTCTTATTGTATTTAGTTACTGAGACTGTACCATTATTTACTATTCTTCTTTTTACACATATTGCAAATGTATAAGTAGTTTAGCAGCACTAAGAATGAAGTACTTCTGAACTAGTCTGAGATGTTCACTTCCTGTATGTGTCAATAGAAAAATGCATTCCAACTTCCAAATGATCTTTAACTGAAATTTTGGAAGGCATCCAAATTGCAAGTTGGGGACTGCCTGTCCATGCAATGGAATGGTGATAGGATTGCTAGCCCATGCATCAATATTAAAACAAGACAGAGATGTGAAAGTATTCTTTGCAATTTTCCATATCCCCATCATCTAGGAGAGCAGACTGGTTATGCAGCAAGTGTTATCATCTGAAATGGTACAGTGCTTCTCTGAGCTGTGCTAGAGACTTGGCTGAAGAACAAATTGAACCCTGACTAAATATAACCATTTGCAAGAACAGTGGCAACTTTATGGTCCTACTAAAGACTCTGAGCCCAGATAGCCTCTGAGTAGAGTCAGGCAGAGCTCTCTTCCACCTTCCAGAGACAGTTGTCAAAGTGAGGGTGACTCACCTTTATGTAGCACTAAGAATCCAGTACACTTTTCTTTTTGTCTGTGTGTTTTTGGTTTACTGAAAGAGCACTTATCTTTCTTTGGCAAGGTCACCTGGAAAGAGCTGAAAGCATCTGGCAGAGGTATTCCATATGATATCCGTGTCTCCAACTCTTATTTAAATCACTTTTCCTCAGCTCAGGACTGGAAAACCAACATTTACCCATGGACCTCAAAGATAATATCACCAATGTCCTTAACTCTAGGTCAACCAATTGCTTCAAACATTCAATTCAGCTGAATATCATGAGCCTCAGATTCAAGGCTTTTCATGGGACAAAGCTGAAAGGATTTAAGAATGAACAGTTGTCTCAATCAAGGATGTCTGGCTGAGAGATTCTGGCTGGCCCCAGATTGATTAGCCTCAGCCCCAAGCTTTACTACCTTTAGAAAGATGAGATAGACTTACCTTTTGATTCAAGCCTTCACTTCAAGGAAAAATCCAGAGCATTAGCTCAATTAAATAGGACTGTGTTTTGAACACAGCAGGATAAGAAATCTTCTTTTCTCCTCTCTTCTCTTTGTAAGTCTATTTTGTTTAGACAACCAATATCATGGTGAGAGGAGGAAAATAATGCTTTTCAGTCATACAGTGCTTTTAACTTTTCAGATCTCTTTTTCATTCATTATCTTATTTGATCTCACAAGAACCTTGTGAGGTAGCTAAGGTAGGTTTAGCAGGTAGGAGTTCTATTTTGCAAACAAGGAACCTGAACAATGAAGTTGTTTCTTCCCCAAGATTATAGAGAAGCAAGAAGCTAGCACTACAACTCAGAAACCCCAACTCCTAATCCAATGACCTTATCCTTACATATTTTGACCCTTAATTTCAAATTCCTCTAACTTCTAGACAACTTCCTCAAACTTATTTTCATTTTCTTTGTGACCTAAGTGTGTTAGCATTAGAAAGCTATCAGAAAAACTCCATTAAAAGTTGTGCTAGTGGTTTCCCATAGTGGAAAGAATTGTGGATTTGACACCAGAGGTCCTGATTTCAAATCCTTACTCTGCCTCCTATTTACTATCTTATTATGGAAAATCTTTATTACCTCCCAGGGCCTCAGTTTCCATGTCAGTGAAATAAAGGGTTGGAGCAGTTGGCCTTTCAGGAAGATTTCTTCCTGGTCTGAAGCTATATTCTTGTGCTCCTAGTGGATAAAAACGTATATGGGTATATCATAGATCCAGGAATGAAAATGACTTGTTCATTAGATATAGCCAGAACTAGCCTGAAGCATGGCAATTGTGGGAGTTCCCAGGGACTCAGCTTTCTACCTTCTCTGTAGCTGGCACTGAGGAAGCTTTGCTTCTTGAGCTCTCCAACCTTTTCCATTCAAACAGCAGCTGTAAGGGAATAGTTCTCTTGCCTTTGAAATGAAAAACTACCCTATAATAACATGGGACCATAAAATGCTCCTATTATCCACCTCAAGTTCTGCACAGGCTTTATGATTTTTCCCTAAGAATGTTCCCAGGACTATACAAAGTTTTATGCACCCTTTGAGTATTGTCCACGTTAAATATAGTAATATACATCTGTGTTGTTCTCATCTACTAAGTCTTTCAAAGCCTTGCCTAGTGTTTGGTTATTGTTGGTTGTTGTTGTGGTTGTTATTGTTATTTGAATGCATCGTTTTCTTTCTTTACACTTTCTTGGGCTTGGAAAATGTCTGTGAAAAGTGAGGAGAATGTTATTTATCACTGTTCAAGCCTTGTGACCAAACTGTTGAATGCATGCCAATCAACGCATCAAGATTGCAGCCATTCTAAATTAATCGAATTGCATGTTTTTAGCAACATTGGGAAGTTCATTTCTGAGCAGTCAAATATATATGTGTGTGTGTGTGTGTGTGTGTGTGTGTGTGTGTGTGTGTGTGTGTGTTATTCTGGTCTTAAGCGCAAAAGTATTAGGGATGGGAGAGCATGTTTTTCAATGTTTTGAACTCATTTGATCCTTCTGGGTCCCAAGTTTTAAACAGACCTCAAATGTTTGCGCCAGTTGTAGCTTCCTGGTTGTATTGGAGGTGGAGGGCAGGCAGGTGGACAGCCTGTTAAGAAAAAGGAAAGATCAAGGGGCCTCTTGGACACCCAATAGCTCTCAGCAAACATTATTTTGATGAGTTAAGTGTAAATGAATCAGAAACACATGGGCTAAATTTCCCTCCAATTGCACATAAGATTTTTTAAAGGAAGAGAAAAGCCTTTTGGAAAAATATATTTGGGTTTCAACAGAAACCCAAACATTTATAAAATAGCCTAAGATGTGTCCCAATCTGGAAGCACATCTGGATTCACCCATCCCTATGAATTCTATTTCCTAAAGATCAGGGTTTTAGCAACTTCCAGGAAGGCTCTATTTGCAAAAAAAAAAAAAAAAAAAAAATCCCATTTCCCCTCCCTCTGAAAAAGGTTTCAAGAGCAGAGGGAGAAAAGAGGTTTTAGTGTTTTTATATAGTACAGCAGACTTGAAACAATAAAAAGAAAGCTTGAATGCAGGAGGAATGCCTATTCACTTGGGAGAACATAAAAATCAGATTTGTTGAAAATAAACTAGCCTTAATCTAAACAACTAAAGAAAAAAAGGAAAGGGTGGAGAACATACTGAAAAAAAAATAATGGGGGGGTTGATAAACCCATTACTGCTGATCTTGGTGCCAAAGTCCTCATGCTGCCTATAATATGGCACTTGTTTAGACATCATTTGAGACTTAAGAGATAGTAGGGTCTTGGTCTTGAGATATAGTTTTCTAAGGAAGATATGAGCACTTCCTGGCCAGCTTTGGAGAGTAATATGTCAGAGATGGAAACGGTAGATTTGGAAGCTGGCTTCAAACCCTGCCTGTGCAATGTTGAGCAAGTCACATACTCAGGGCCTCAGTTTTCTCATGTGTAAAATGAAAAAGTTGGTCCAGATAACTGCTGATACCTGCCCCCCCCACTGCTTACTGTAAATCTATGATCTTATGAATAGAAGATTCTAAAATTGAATTGAAACAATTCTCTGGAATTTCAACAATATTATAAGACTGTTATTTTTCTCATCCTATCTCCAGGGATAAATCTAGTGAGCCTTTATAGCTTCCATTTTCCCTTAGGAAAAAGAGGAGAGAAAGGAAGCTTTCAATCATTCAGAGACTATGGATCCATTTTATGGATTATTGAACATTTCCCCATTTCTATCCACCTTGTGGCTATTCCCCTGTCCATTAGTATCTCCGCCTCAGAGTAGAAATAGAAAAAGAAAAAAAGAAAAAAAAACATAGCCTTGAATTGCCCAGCTCCTCATTAGCAACTCTCCTAAAAGGTTTTTAGATTATCTGTCAATTTAATTTGCCCATTCTCTCCTTGTGCCCCCTTACTTCAGAAAAAAGCAGGCCACACTATGCCCTATAATAGATTTTTAACAATTACAAACATCCTTCAATTCATTAACAGAGTTGTAGAGGATTATGCTTTAGGCCCTTTCATTCCATCCTCATTTGCCAGTCCCTGAAGGCTTGGCTCTGTCTTCTAATGGACTCCCCCTCTCCAGTATTGGAGGGAGTACTTTGCCTCAGGTCTACTTGAATTTGTATCTAGTGGGATTTTACTTAAAAGATCATACTCTTGTTTGTCAGATTTAAAACTATGCCTCAGATAATTTTTTTTTTTCTGTCCACTTAGTGGTTAGCCCACAAATCAGAAACCAGCCTAATTTAAATATGGAGGAAAAATAAGCTTCGGAGTACATTGAGAACCCCTTTTACCCAGTAATTCCAGGATAGATCTGCAAACCATAAGTGGTATGCTGTTTGCAACCAAATTTTGCAATGTCACTTGACCCATTAAACAAAAAAGCTGAATCTTTAATTTTTGAGGAGTTTTTGGAAGGTGGGCAGGGTAGGAGAAAGATTAACAGTTTGTCTAGTTCTAACTGTCCACTTTGCTAAAATTTCTACTGAAATTTTAGAAATTTTAGCAGCTGCAAATGAAAATGGACTCTGCTGTATATAAACTAAGTCAAAGCTGCTACATATCAGTGTTTATAGGCCAAATGTAGTCACATTTCATGAGAATGACAGTCCTTCTCTTACATATGCAAGGAGAAATTAGGTAATAGGTAATGAATGCTATCTTTTTAACAGTCTAATTATTAGGAAATGTAAAGATTAACCCTTCACCTTGACCAATTTCATCACTCTAATTATACTAGTATGTTTTGGATAGAAAAATTAATTTGTAATGGCAAAGGGTTAATTAGTTAATTATGGGATTTTCCCATTGAGAATCTCAAAGAAATGGCAAATATTAGCTACAATCAATGATATGTTAATTTTAAGGGCTAAATTATTATGAATTTGGCATCTACTTTTTAAATGTTATTGTATTTACATTAGCAATTAACTGTCTGAAGTCTAATATGTCATATCTAGCACATTTAACCCAAGATGTAAGTCTCCTTTGAGAACTATGGCAAGTAATATACACTCCCCAAAAGAAGACCTGAAATATGAATCTAACACCTATACAGTAAGCGAGTCATTGTTCAGTTACCTAGTTAAAAGGTTTACTTCCATATTTATTATTTTAATCATAATCAGAAGGGATTGTGTAAAATAAGATCTACTTTCCTGAAAGGGCTAGTATGTACTTATTTTTTTTTTCTGATCTTTGTGCACTGGGAATAAAAATAACAGCAAAATGCATACTGTTCTATTTGACTAGCTTGGAATGTTTCTTATGAATACTCTGAGAAACTACTCCTGATCCTTAGAAATACTCTAAATTATATAACTTTACATCCTCCATTGAAAATCATAATTTTCTTACTGTCTTCCTACTCTTCATTTTCTGAGTTTTCTTACTACTTCTCCTCTGTCACTTCAACAAATATTTCAAGATACAAATTAAAACAATTCTGAGGTACCACCTCTCACCTATTAGAAATGACAAGTGCTAGAAGAAATGAGGAAAACAGATACACCAATTTACTGTTGGTGGAGTTGTGAACTCGTCCAACCATTCTAGAGAACAATTTGGAACTATGACAAAAAGGGCTATAAAGATTGAGCATATCCTTTGACCCAGCAATACTACTACCAGGTCTGTATCCCAAAGAGGTCAAAGAAAAAATAAAAGGACTTATATGTATAAAAAGACATATAATAGCTCTTTTTGTGGTGGAAAAGAATTAGAAATTGAGGGGATTCCCATCAGTGGGAAGTGGCTTAACAAGTTGTGGCATATGGTTATGATACTATAAGAAATGATGAAGGGGATGGTTTCAGAAAAAAACATGGCAAGACCTACATGAACTAATGCAAAATGAGCAAAAACAGATATTTGTACATAGTAACAGCAAAATCATAATGATGTTTAACTGTGAAAAACTTAGCTAATCTAATCAATACAGTGAACCAAAGGACTTATGATGAAAAATGTTATATACCTCCAAAGGAAGAACTGATGAACTCTGAATGCAAATTGAAATATACTTTTCTCTTTAGTTTTTTGCCTTTTTATGGCCAATATAGAATATCATTCTATGGATAATACAAAAACATGTTTTGAATGATTTTACATGTATAATTGATATATTGCTTGCCTTCTCAGTGGTTAGGAGAGAGGCAGGAAAGAGGGAAAGTATTTGGAACTCAAATTATTTTTAAAAGATAGTGAAAATAGATAAATTATATATTTAACAAGAAATTTTTAAAAAAACCATATTTCAAGAAGGTACCACTCTCTTATCTTTATTTAGTGGCACTCTCTCTACAATACTCATTTTTTTTACAGTATAAAACTTTTCTTCATTTGCACATTGACAAAAATCTGGAAAGAAATTTATGGATTTTTTTAAATGAGGGATAGCTCCACTCTATGTGGTTAAGTGATCATAAGAGCATAGCTCTAGAACTGGAAGGGACATTAAAAGTAATTGCCTCATCTTACAGATGAGAAAACAAAATCCTAAAAATTATGTTAAAGGCCCAGCATCACACAGATTTTATGAGAGAGAGTCTGGTTTCCAACTTAGGACCTGTGTGACTCTAGTTCAGCATAGAAAGAGTTCATCAATCAGTCAATGATTCAAACAAAAAGCATTTATTAAGCTCTTTCTTTGTGCCAGGACCTATGCTAAGTATTGGAGAAACAAAGAAAGGCAATGCTATAGTCTATCTCCTCAAGGAGTTCATATCTTAATGATAAAGACAACATTCAAATAACTATGTACATCCATGATGATGGCAATGGAAGGTGATCTCAGAGTGAACTGACTAGTAATGGGAGTGGGGTGAATCTGGAAAAAGCCTCCTACAGAAGATGAGATTGTGAGAAGAGTCTTGAGGGAGGCCAAGAACCATGAAAGACAGGCATCCTAACACCATACTTTCACTTAACACTGGTCACCCATGTATCACCCCATTTGTAATTTTGTAGTGACATAGCATACCCAATATTATGCATTTGAACTTTTAATTTGGATCTTGTGCTTTTAAAAGGATACCACAATTCTAATGCTTTATTTGAATTTCAAAGCCTAAATTTTTCTGGTACCTTCTTTGGAAATGAATATTAGATTCTTGAAACAGAACAATATGATTATCATTAATAGAGGTTGTGACTTCAATTGCCTAGTGATTGGGTCTGTGTCTCTGCCTAGAAATCAATGCTCTTGTATCCTCATCTATGACAACCCCTACTAAAGAAGGAAAAGTTTCACTAAGGTGTTTTTTGTTGCAGTGAATCAAAACCTAAGCATTGTTTTCTCTTGGGATTGTCTAATTTGCTACAGAAACCATTTATACAGAAAAGTCAGACATTAGCCTTTTAAGGCCAGTCTGACTGTCCAACATCATATCTACCATTGTATGTCCTAACATACAACTTTTTTTAAGGATTTTTTTTTTTGTGAGGCAATTGGGGTTAAGTGACTTGCCCAGGGTCACACAGCTAGTGTTAAGTATCTGAGGCTGGATTTGAACTCAGGTACTCCTGACTCCAGGGCCAGTGCTCTATCCACTGCGCCACCTAGCTGCCCCCATACAACTTTTTTTTGATTGTCTAAAATGCCAAATCACTCTTCCATTGTTCTAAATACATAAATGTTTTGGATATACTATGAACTCTTAGACAAACTAATATTTAAGTTTCTCTCAGTTAACATAAATCTCAATTAAAAAAATTAAGTGGTCTTTAGTATTTGCCTAAAAATAAAAGAGAAAAATTACATTTTCAGTAGATACTGAGAACTACCTAGCAATGTCAATCTATATTGCAATAAAGCTACTTAGGAACATCTCAGTTTCCATAGAGACATCAGCTGCCAGTGAGAGGAAAAGATGGAGTACAAAGCATTATGCCATACCCATTACCCAGTCTTCTGACAGCCAAGTTTGTGAGAGAAAGTAAAACTTCTTAGCAAAACCTTTCACTATGACACAGTTATTCTGCCCATGATGAGTTCCAAAGAGATTGTTAGGTCACTGATAAATGTACAACTTTCCTCTGGGTCAATTTTCTTCATATTTCTCAAGATCAGTGTTTGATTTCTTTGAAAAAGTTTCTAACAATGAATTATAGTTTTCACATGACCTCTACATGATTCTTTGGATTTCATGAAATTTAGTAACCTTTTTATATGAAAATGGCCTGGGAATGAATTCACAACCATTGGATCACTTTAAAAAGTAGTCACAAGTTATTAACAAAAAAAAAAAAAAACTACCACCAACAACAAAATAAGATGAATCCCTTCTTTTTCAAACAATTTCCTTTTTTGAAAATCTACTACTGACAGCATATCAGGAAAGCCTTTTTGGATAATAATTAATTGGTTGAAGTTCACTATTATTAACACATTATGACACAGAGATTGCACACCGAATGCCTTTTGGGTAACTATAGCAGTATTGAAATTACTGTCATAGATTTAGGTTTTAATCTTCAAAGTAAATGGATATCTGTCTCCTTTGATACCTGGTAACCCTCTCCAGTCACTATGGTAAGACAGAAATCATGAATATCCTGTCGTCATACAATTTATATCAACTAAAAAAAGGATATTTGCAGTTATTTGTTCCAGTATAAACTACGTGACCTCATAGGAAATACTTCAAATGAAGTAAACCTTAGCAATCATCCTTTTAAAAGAGCAACTTATTTATTAAGCATTCATAGGAAGCCATAGACCTATTTTGTTTAAATATCATATAGTAGGCTGTGGTCTTAAAATGTGCAAACAACATTGACTTAGAATTTTTTCACAGGCTCTTCATTGAGCAAAGTTTAAATCATTTTTTATTAATGTACAAACCCATAGCATGACAACAGATGAATTTATCAATTTTTATTGACAAATTGTTACATTTCTCCTGACTCTGCTCATCAAGATCTCAACCACTTTCAACCTTGTAATGGTATCAGGGAGATATATACTCTCAGGTAGACTGCTCTTAGCTGCCAGCAGGGTAACTTGAAGTTTTAGTTGTTGTGTGAGTTGAATAGTTGTATAAAGTATTGATCTAATTTATTGATTAAATTATCTAAATTATTTTATGATGATCTAAATTATTGATTGTCTAAAATGTCTCCCTTCCACACTCCAAGACTGATGTTTTGGTTTTGACACAGAGGACATGGCAAGTTTTTGTTTGTGTAGCATATCACTATACTCAAAATTTTTAAGGATTCATTCTTTTTTCTAAATATTTATGACATCATGCATATGGTGATCCCTTCACTGAAACAGGTTTCAATACTTCCCTGCCTGAGTTAAAAGTTAACTGACATATGATGGTCATAATTAAAACCATCATTATCCCCTACTGGACAGACTTCTGGGTATGAGCATTTGAGCTAGCTTGGTTCTGAAATGAGAGGAATCCAGTTCATTTCTGGGAGTGTACTTTAGACCTAGCTGGAGTGGTCTGATTTTCCAAAATTCACATAGCTTTTGAAAAGCCAGGCTCAACTCCACACTGTGATAAGGCAGCAGAGTAAGACTTAGGTGGCGTACACATTTATATCTGCTCCAAAAACCAGAGAGAATATGTAGCAAATCTGTGACTACAAAATTATTTTGGCCCTGGAAACCAGCAGTGACCAGAACGGCACCTGGCATCTGAATGTTGAAGAGGAATGCTCAAAAAAACATTGGTAGAACATTTGTAATACACAGTTCTCCCTTGGGAACCTGACTTAATAAATAAGGGGACAATAGTATGGCTCTTAACTCTGTCAAAGTCTATTAAAAGACATTGCTTTCATATCACACATGACAGTTCACAAATGTATATAGGCTCTCATCCCCAAAGGACTGCAGCTTTCTACTGTAACGAGAGAGAGCACATAACCCTGTTGACCTTCCACTATAAAACAATTCAGCATGGGTCAGAGAAAAGGAATGAGAATTTTCATGAAGACTTTATGAAGTGAACTTATCTTGAACCCATGGAAATTTCTGAATTTCATTTCAAGAATACCAGCATAGCAGTGCTTGAGGAATTTTCATTAACCATACAGCCCATGGCCTCCCTTTACAGCAATTGCTGGTATAGCATTTATGACATTCAGCTGGTATTGTAAACTGTCTTAAAATGGAACTGCTTGGCCACTGGGAGAAAAAATGCCAGAGAAGAAGCACTTAGAGCTTGTTCTGGATTATATTTGTTCTGACTTTAACTTAGGGAGCTATGGCCAAGCCAAAGATACCTCTGTATTAGCAGATTTTAAATGGGTATTCCTTATATCACCCTAATCCTGTGTTTTTCCTATTGGAATAGTTTTAAAAACCTTTGGACCTCATCATCCGTTAACATTCACCCTGAAAAAAAAAGCCTCATAAAACCAAGACACAAGTCCTCAAACCTTCTCCATTGTGGTCTCTCTCTTTCTTAGTCTTCCTCATTTAGAAAGGTAGGAACATAAGAAGCTGTATAGCATCATGGAGGGTGTTAAATATTAAACCAATTTTTATAATGAAAATGAGATTTTTTTAAAAAGCTAGACAACTGATATCAACATTATTCCCCTTTCAAATACTCAGGTCTTAGAAATGGTCTTTGCCCCTGAGTCTCAAAAGACATGGTACTTCAAATGAGTGCTTTGGGATGCACTGACAATATCTTTGTTGGCCAGCCAGGATTTACTGATTCTTATCTGAGGCAACTGACTATACTTACCTTTGAAAACCCAGGCATTGTCAGAGCAGTCTAAATCACCTGGCACCCCCAAATTTTAAACTTAAAGAATCCTTTGAAATCATGTAGTTGTAGTCTCATTTCCCCTAACTAGTTAACAGAAGAGGCATATCTAAAAAAAAAAAAAAAAAGAGGCACATCTAATTTTCCTGCTTCCATGTTTTCTGCCTTCCAGACCTTTCCACTGTATCAGAATGTCTCCATGATATTAATACCCTGGGGCTCAATTCTGAGAATCAATAATGGAATATGTTGGGTCACTGTAGGGTTGTTGTGGGTTTTCTTTTTCCCCTTTAAGCAGGGCTTGTTAATGACCATGACTGCAATACAGGAATTAACACCATTTATGGTATATTAGTAATCAGTAAAGATGCCTTCCACAATATTTTTTCTCACAGGGCCAGTGTCAAAGTTATTGATCTCTGAATGCTTGGCCTTACTGGAACAGTTAAATCAGGAGGGAATATGGCAGATGTGGACAGTGACCATATCAATACATTAGTGCAGGCTGGGGGCAAGAGATGCTTTAAGGAGACAGGTTGAGTTATACAAAGTGTAAGCTTCCTAATAATCCCTTCATTTTGCTTCCTACTCTGGTAACTGATCTCATTAATGCAAAGGCAGTAAGCATTATTAATCTGAGTCACCTTCATCCTGCCTGTATCAATCAATCAGTCAGTGAGTCAGTCAACAGTATTTATTAAGCATCCATACTATATTCCAGGCCTGCACAATGTGCTAGAGATTTTCTGGCATCTGTGCCTTTGGACAAGCCATCCTCTCTACCTGAAAAGCATTCCTTCCTTCTTTCCACCTCTTAGTATCTTTATTTTCCTTCCCACTTTAGTCATGTGCTACCTCCTGAGATGAAGCCAGAACTCTCTCCCTCCTTCAATTACTTTGTGCTTATTTACCTAAGTATATACTGTTTCCCCTCAATAGAATGTAAACTCCCTGAGGACAAGAGATTGTTTATTTTTTGAATTTGTATCCCTGGCATCTTGTGCTAATGATTCCATTTTCCCTAAGAAAATCCCTTTAAAACAAATCTTTGTGGAGCTCTGGACCATATTCAATGGACATGCTGAGGAGAAAGTTGGCTCTGAGGAGATGAAACCAAAAGGAAGGGGCTTGGGCTCACCTCAGGAAAAAGTCATCACAAAGAGCCATCAGTGGAGTTCCTCCTTTAGTCTAAATTCACCCTTATAACATAGAAAGGAAGTGGGGCACTACAAAAGGGCCTAGTGCCCACTTAGTGGATAAAAATATATGTTGGCCAAGGGGAAAAGGGTAATATTACATGTGACTATACTGTGGTGCACTATAGTATGTGACATTGTGACATTCCTTTTAAACTCCTTAGTCTTTTGTATCTTTTGCATTGAGGTAATTGACTTCAATCATTCACAGAATCACAGCATTTCAATGTTGGAAAGGATCTCAGAGGCCATGAAATACAATCTATACCTTCTCCTCTATGATATTTCTTACAAGAAATTATCCGGGCTTCTATTGAAGATTTTCAGTAAAGCAAAAAACTCCAACCTCCTGAGTTCAGCCCATAACACTTTGTTAATAGCTCTAGTTTTGAGAATGTCTTTCTTACAACAAGGTTAAATTTGTCTCTTTGTAACCTCCACACGTTGTTCCCAATTAAGAAGGTCAAGCATCTGCTGGCTAAGACTTCTTGGCTCTTCAAGCCTCCTTATTGTGGTAATTGCCTCGCACAAAATGTTTATAAAATTGATATGTTTTTCTTAGGCATTTGTACATAGTAGGGGTAGGGAGCGGGGACATCATTGATTTGGTTGACTTGGTCAGGATGGAGCTTTTATAATGTCTATGATGTCTTCTTCTCATTTGTATCCTCTCTTCCAATCTAGTATTGATTTGACCTTTGATCTGACTAAAATTAAATCATCTGACTCACTTTCAAAAGGTATTAATTCAGCATGTTCTATGTGTAATCCACTGTGCTAGGTTGTCAGGATACACAGATAAGGATCTATAATTTTACTGGGATAGACAAGAATATAAGTGTCTATTCTCTCAACCAAGGAAGATCTTGACCCATCAATGAATTATCATATATAGTTTAAGGAATTATCTATGGTGCATATAGACAGAATTTAAACTTAGGTCTTACTGACTCAAAGCCTGGATCTTCCTGAATCTAACCACTGGACTGCTTCTATGAACAGACAGAAATATAGATGTACAAGGGATCTAGGGTTAAATAGATTTTTTACAGCCCCTTCCCATAAGGAAATTATATGTCAGTGGTAGATAAATATAGAAGGGGGGGCAACCAAAGTAAGGATCATTCAAAATGCTATAGTAGTGTTTGAGAAGAGAAAACAAAAATACTTACATTGAATGGGAAAATGTGGTTCTACATGGGTGGGGGAGAGAGACAGAGAGAGAGACAGACAGAGACAGAGAGAAAGAGACAGACAGGAGAAGAAGGAGGAGGAGGGAAGGGGAGAGAGAAGGTAGGAAAAAGAGACAGACATTTCAAGACTCGGGACATATGGAACAAATTATTTATTTTCTTATTTGTGTCTCCACTGACTTTAATTAAGTTTGTCTAAGAGCACCATAATCTTGGATACCTTATAAAGCATTAATGACCTTTTTTTTTTTTTGTGAGGCAATTGGGGTTAAATGACTTGCCCAGGGTGACACCGCTAGTTAAGTGTTGTGTCTGAGGCCAGATTTGAACTCAGGTACTCCTGACTCCAGGGCTGGTGCTCTATCCACTGCGCCACCTAGCTGCCCCCATTAATGACTTTTTAAAGAAAGTTTGTCATGTTCTTTTTTCAGTTCTCTAAATGACCCAAAGCAAATTATATAAACTAAACCTGAATTTAAAGCCCCATGACTTGACATGTTGGTGCCAGTTTCAATGCATGACCTACATAGGGAGTATTTATTGACAGTCCTCAAATCTCTCAGTGAATTGGGAGCATGTGAAGATTTCCCTCCATTGGAATGGGCAGGTGAGAACAATTTGCTCCAATTGCCATGAAGGCAGCTGAAGCAGGTTCTGTGGAGCACTTAGAGCTTAGGCATCAAATACACCAAGGTCATCCACTGCATCCTGGGCCATCCCCAGTCTTCTTGACTTTTGTTCAGCCACTGGACTTTGATGATTCAGGCAAAGAGAGTGAGGCTGATGACTTTGTGCACCTCTACCTCACTTAAATCCAATTCATGCACAAGTCAAGATGCCACCCTTGATGCCATTGGTCCACTTAGCAAATGAAGGACAAACAACAAGCTTTTTTTATTCTTGGGTTGTTTTCACTAGATCTAGGGAGTGTGTGTGTACTTTCCTTTTATATAAAACAGAGGAAAACAAAAATACAAGGTCAGTGGATTGGGGAACAGCACAAGGGGAAAAATAAATTGATTTGGATAGGAAGAAGCTGGTGGTTAATGCTGCCTGCTGCCAAGGCAAAATCACTTTCTCCTGAGCTTAGTTCTCTCCCAAACCTAGAAAAAAAATCTTCCTCCAACTTAATGGAGATGTAAGTTTTGATCTAACTACTTTTTTTGTTTTGTTTTTTTTAGTGAGGCAATTGGGGTTAAGTGACTTGCCCAGGGTCACACAGCCAGTAAGTGTCAAGTGTCTGAGGCCAGATTTGAACTCAGGAACTCCTGAATCCAGGGCCCGTGCTTTATCCACTGCACCACTTAGCCGCCCCCTCCATCAGTTCTTAACCAGACAGACAAGGAAAAGTAACTCTTCAACCTCTGATTCCCAGTGTCTACACCTGGAGGTTCTCAGGTCACAGAGGCACGGGAGGGGAGCCAGCACCCAAAGATCCCATGTCCCATTTCACACTGTTACCTTTTTCCTGAACCATGGAAAACAAGAATAGGAGCTCACTCTGACTTCTGGTTTCTCTCTCCCAGTATTCTTCAAAAGTCCATTTCAGAAACCTTATGTCAAATGACATCACCAATTGATGATCTTTGAAATAGCATCTGCTTGAGTCTCCCACTTCAACACCAGTGGTATCTGAAAAATGAGGCTGTGAACTTTGCATTCCTCTAAAGTGTACTCATCTTTAAACCACAAATTCTTAAACTGGACCTGAGTTCCTATCTTGACTGCCCCTTACTCCTTGTATGGCCCCAGGCAAATCACTTAACCTCTCTAGACCTCAGTTTCTTCATATGTAAATTGAGGTTGGATTAAATCAATTTTAGGTTGAATCCAACTCTAAATCTAAGATCCCAAGATCCTTTATTTTATTACATGATAATTCCAAATGAATTGTATGATCTGTAAGGGTTATGAAATTTTTCTGGAGGGAGAACTCATCATGGAATGAGTAACCAAGAAAGAGGGAAGAATTTGGGAAGGCAACCCTTGAATATACAATCAGGATTTGGATAAAGCACATTCAAGTGATGAGCCTTCACTGTCTTCCTAGAATCCATGAGATTAAATGGTTGTTACCCCTGGCTTTGACTGCCTTTGGCCAATTATTATCTCCCTACACTGCCCACTGCTTTCTCAAGCAGAGAAAAGAGTCCACTAATACTACCTGCCTTTATTTAAGAGCAGGAGAGCATCACATAACAATAAATTTCCAGGCATGAACATGAAAATCCCTTGGCACTGCCATAACTAGCCACTTGCCAACTGCAAGGGAAATAGTTTTCTCCACCTCTGAATTAAAATGGCCTAATTCCAGTCACTTTTCCCTGTAGCTTTCTAACCTAAAACAACCTTCTTTGAATTTTCTTTCCCTCTCTCAACATGGACGTGCCCTCACTTACTGACAAGGTCAGTACTAGGAGCACCCACTAAGAGCATTATTAAGATACTTATCAACCAGTAAGAGGGCCAAGAAAATATACATCATATAAAATTGCGTTCTTGTTGGGGGGAGGGAGTTAGGGGCAGAGAGTTTGGAGATGTGGAATGGAAGAAGGGAATAGAGAAAGACAGAGGTGGAGACAAAGAAGAAGAGTGACACTGAGGGAAACAGAAAGAGAAATGTTGGGGGGCCACTATAAAAATAACCTGACATTCACTACATTTGCTACATCCTCAGGGGTTCACATTAGCTTCTAATGAGGAGAAATGTAAAAACAAAAACAGCCTAATAAGAAAAAATGCAATTGAATACCCTATTTTTTTAGCCTCTAAAATTAAAGCCAGGTGGAGAAAGTGACTCTTGGTTGGCTTTTACATTCCAGATTATATTTGTGTTTTTTACACTTTGTGGATTTGTCTGAGCCATAGCCTAGGAAAAACAACTCCACCAGTGTGACACAGGGGAGGGTATTTCTGAATTAATAGATTTGCCTATTTGCAAATACCTCTCTCTTTGGCAAGGACCACATGGGTATGCCTCCTGTCCCCTCCCTGCCTCCTTCATTGTATTAATGTAGCTGAAGGTCTGCCATAGTTCAGAACCTTTACAAAAATATAAAGTGCATAACAATATGCTGAAATAAAAACAGTGATAACTAAGACTGCCCAGAGCACATATTCAAATGCTACAATAATCTAAACCTACAGGAAGCCAAAGGGTGAAGGGTTTAGGGGTTGGATTTTTTTGGGGGGGCAATTAGCATCCAGCTGCCAATGGCTTATGGTCTCCAAAATTTTCTGTAAGCTGAGATAGGTTATTAGAATTGATCTATGTTGATCAGGAATTGTGACCACAGTGAGGAGCTCTGAGGAAGTGCTGGACTCTACTTGTTTCCTAAGAAAATCTGAAAATGTGTCCAAGCCACTCTGGTGATAGTGGGAAAATCTCTATTCCAGATTGACTCTTTCCTTCTAAATTTAGAAAGGGTGGAGAAGGGTGCTATTTGTCCCAGGATACCTGCCCTTTATGGGTAGATTGATTATGCTCCAAAATAAGCTTGTTTCATGTGGTCTGCATTCCCCTTTTCTCACTTTTCAGTCTTGCTCTTTCCATTCATTCTCTCCCCCTGCCCCTCACCAGGACATCTTTGTGTGGTGTCATCTTTGTACTCCTTTTCTCATTTCTTTAATAATCAGCAGTCTTCCCACTGGCTTTGGGCCAGATGTGTGGTTACACACAGATGAAAGCTGTCACACCTTTCTCCTTCTCCTAATGATGGAGGAAACAAGCTGCCATCACTATTCCTTGGGTGTGTGTGAAGTTGTTAAGAGGACATTATGATGTGGTAACTGAGCCAGTCTTTATTAGCCCAGAGTTAGGTAAAGGAAGCACAGCCATCTCATGGGACCACAGATTTTACAGCTGGAAAGGACCCAAAGAGGCAGAGTAGCAGAGCAGAGTGCTAGACATAAAGATAAGAGGATATGTTTAACCACCAAGGACAATTAATAGCTGAGTGACCATGGACAGATCCCTTCACCTCCCTGAACCCCAATTTACATTATTTAGAAAATGGGGATATTAATACCTGTATTTGGTCAAACAGAGATATAAGGTGATTTGTCAAAAGTCACACAGGTGACTAGTTGAAGAACTAGGAGATAGTATATGTTGTTGTTCATTCATTTCAATAATTTTCAACTCTTTGTGATACCATTTGGGGTTTTCTTGGCAAAGATTCTGGAGTGGTTTGCCATTTCCATCTCCATCTGATTTTACAGATGAGGAAACTGAGGTGAACAGGGTTAAGTGACTTGCCCAGAGTTACACAGTCGTAAGTATCTGAGACCAGATTTAAACTTAGGAAGATGAATCTTCCTGACTCCAGCTTGGCACTCTATCCATTGAACCACCTAGTTGGTGGGACTGAATCCCTATTAAAAAGAAAAGGTTAATACAATGGTCTTTTACCAAGCATGGTTAAGTTTAAGAAAGGCAGTATGTGATAGTGGATGAGAGCTTATTTCAGTGTGTGGAAGACCTGGGTTCGTAGCTTGCCTCTGACACATACAGCTTGTGTGATCCTGCACAAATCACAACATCCCAGTGCCCCAGGCTGTAAGTCATAGAGGAGTTGCCAATATACATTATTAAAGGTTTTTTCATCAAGAGCACCCTATATAATTCTGGATTCCCCCACCCACTTGTTAGATCTTTTTATAAGAGAAAATGTTCATGAGAATAGGTGCATAGAAGAGAGCCTAAGACTATGGAATAGGACAGAACAACTATGAAGAAGGAAATGCATTGGGAAACCTGGGGTTAATGAAGCCTAACATTGTATACTTCCTAGCTTTGCAGGCACATGCATATGTGATAAGCTCCCAAATGGCACTAATCAGCCATCTTACAGACTTCCTTTATGTATGAAAAATGCTATCCTAGTTCCAACAAATATATTTTCCAGTAAAGTTACTGCTTACTGTAGAAGATTGTTGTAAAGGTAGATATGTCTCTGTTTTCTCTATCAAGAGGAATAATCTTCAGAGCAGAAAAGGAGCAAACAAAAATAATTGAGAAGGAACCAAAAATTTGATTGAAAAAGAAAATCTAAGTGCTGTGCTCTTTCCTCCACTTCTTCATCCTGTCTTGGATCATAGCCCATTCAGAACTATAAATAATATGAATCATCAGTTTGGAGAAGTAAAAAACAGGGAGGGATGTAGTTGAGACATTTCTGCACAGATAAAGAGAGGTTCTTGGTTCAAATAAGTCAAGACCAAGAAGTAGGCAGAGAGGTTGTAGATCTGTGGGTCACAGGAGGAGATTGAGTTGGGAGTGGACATAGTGTAAAAACTAGGGAAAGACAAGGTCTAGGAATGCAAACTTTGAGTATTCTCTACTGGACTAGGAGAGTTTTGAGCTAGGTAAAAGTCCTCTCAATATGTGACCCTCTGGTTGTCCATGCAGCTGACCGTGCCCTTGAGTTCCTTAGTTGGAAGAAAAGCTCTTTACCATTTTTACTGTCATTATTCTGTTAGATTGTTTTTCCCCAACAGCCAAGCTCACAGTGGCTTCATTCAGCTGACCTCAATAAATTCAAATAAGCTGACGAAGATGAATGATAATCTGGAATACCTGAAATGATTTGAGAATGGGATTGCTAAATCTCTGTTCATGATTGTTTAATAATTTTAGAAAGTGAGATAAACTAATGTTTCATTTTTCAGAAAGGAAGAGGTAGATTCCACAGACCATTGTCTACTTATGCTCAGCAAAATTCTAGAATAGATTGTGAAAGAGATGCCTTGAATGAATGAATGAATAAGAACATTTTTTATTGAGTGATTACTGTCACACTCTGCTAAGCACTGGGGACAAATACAAGCTGAATAGTCTCTGTCTTTAAGGAGCTTACGTCCTCCTAGGAGAAAACACAGACATAGGGGAGTGGTAGCCAAAGAAGAAGTATTTTGGATAGGGATATTAGTGAATAAGGGAGTAGAGTATTTTATTGACATGAGCTTATGAGGAATGGTGGTATTAAATTGCAAAGAGTGGCAGAGGACAGCAAGGAGGCAAGATCAGGGCAGTTCTTTGTAGCAGCATAGCATGAAGATAACTGAGAAAGTGTAGAGTGGGCCTAATACCAGAATAAGATAAGGTAAAATACTTACCATTCAGATTTCAGGCTCCAGGGGTGAGACCTTAGGTTCTGGAGAGAAGCAAAAGCGAGAGAATAGATGGCATGGCATAATGATGGCCTAGAAGTAAAGCTTTAGGAAAGATGTGATCACTGAGGGTTAGCATGGGCTTGTTAAGAACAAGTCTAAAATTTACTTATGTATGGTGCTTTGGTTATTTTTGTTTGTTTTGTTTTGGTTTTTGGTGAGGCAATTGGGGTTAAATGACTTGCCCAGGGTCACACACCTAGTAGGTGCTAAGTGTCTAAGGTTGGATTTGAACTCAGGTCCTCCTGACTCCAGGGTCAAGGCTCTCTCCACTGCGCCACCTAGCTGCTCCTCTATGGTATTTTATATAGCCCTTTACCTACTTAAGTACTCCCCCAGTAGAATGTAAGCTCCCTTTACCTCTCAGATCTATGGAGAGGAGAAGAATTTATGACCAAACAATAGATAGAGAATATTATGAAATGCAAAATGGGTGGTTTTTATTACCTTAAATTTAAAAAGTTTTATACGAACAGAAGCAATGCATCCAAAATTAGAAGCGAGGCAGAAAGCTGGGAAACAAGTTCTTTTTACAAAGGCCTAATTTCTAAAATATATAGGGAACCAAATAGAATTTATGGTCATTCCCCAACTGAGAAATGGTCAAAGGATATGAACAGGCATTTTTCAGATGAAAAAATCAGTTATCTATTGCCAGATTAAAAAAATGCTCTAAATCATTATTGATTAGAGAAATGCAAATTGAAACCGCTCTGAGGTACCACCTCATACCTATCAGATTGGGAAATAATGAAAAGAATAAATGTTGGAGAAGCTGTGGAAAAATTGAAAAACTAATGCATAGTTGGTGGTGTTGTGAACTGATCCAACCATTCTGGAGAGCAGTGTGCAACTATGACCAAATGGCTATGGGGCTGTGCATACCCTTTGACTCGGTAATACCACCACTAGGTATCTATCCCAAAGAGATCATAGAAAAAGGAAAAGGTCCCAAATGTACAAAAATATTCATAGCAGCCTCTTTATGGTCGCAAAGCATTGGAAATCAAGAGAATGCCCATGAATTGGGGAATGACTGAACAAGTTGTGGTATATGAATGTAATAGAATACTAGTGTGCTATAAGAAATGAAGAGCAAGCAGATTTCAGAAAAACCTGGAAAGACTTAAGTGGACTGATGCTGAGTGAAGTGAGCAGAACTAGGAGAACATGGGATACAGTAGCAGCACTATTGTGTGATGATCAACTGTGAAAGACTTCTTCTCAGCAATACAATTATCCAAAACAATTCCAAAGGAGACATGATAGAAAATGCTCCCCACATTCAGAAAAATGAACTGTGAAATCTGAATCCATATTGAACCATACAGTTTCTACTTTTGTATTTGTTTTTTGTTTCTTGAGGTTTTTTTTCCCTTTTGTCCTGATTCTTCTTTCACAACATGAGTAATGCTGAAATATGATTAATATGATAGTAAATATATAACCTGTATCATATTGCTTTCTGTCTTGGGGAGAGGAGAGGGAAGGGAAGGAGGAGAAAAATTTGGAACTCAAATTCTTATAAAAACAAATGTTGAAAACTATCTTTACATGTAAAAAAAAAAAGAATGTAAGCTTCTTGAGGGCAGGGGCTATCCTGCTTTTGGTTTTCTGTATATAGAACCTAGCACAGTTCCTCATACCTAGTAGATACTTAATAAATATTTATTGAATCAATTTAAAAGTTATGCCAGATTAATTTAATTTCTGTTTCTGACAGGCTTACTAGCCTGGGAGACTAGGGAAAGCTGTAGAAACAATCTTTTTGTATTTTACAGAGGTACTTGACAAAGTCTACCAGAGGGTGATCAGAATGGTAAGGAAAATAAAAATCATTCCGTAGGAGCACCGTTTAAAGCAAATGGCTCTATTTAGCTTTTGGAAGAGATGGGAGAATATAACTGTCTTCAAATATCTTCAGCACAATTATGTCAAAGATGAATTTAACATTCTTAGTAGGGAGAGGAGGAGGAGAAACTCTGGAGCACGGGGAAAGAGAAGGTACCCAGCATGAAGGTGGTCATGTCTACTGAATTAGGAGGTTGGGAAGAATAGGGGGCTGGGTGGCAGAGTGGATCAAGTGCTGGGCCTAGAGTCAGGAAGTATTTAATTCAAATATTGCCTTAGATACTAGCTCTTTGGCCCCAAGCAAGTCAATTTGCCTCACTTTCTTTCATCATAAAATGGGAATAATAAAAGCACCTTCCTCCCATGGTTGTTGTGAGGATATAATGAGATAAGATTTATAAAATGCTCAACACGGTGCCTTGTTCATCGTAAATGCTATAAGAAGGCTAGCTATTGTTTATTATTGTTATTTTATGGATAAAAAGAAAGTTTTAAGCGGAATGGAAGAACTGGATATAAAATATAATAATATCTAGTATTTATATATTGCTTTATGGTTTGCAAAGCTCTTTACAGATCCATCCAATCTCACTTTATCCTCACAACACTGAAAGGTAGGTGCTATTATTATCCCCATTGTACAGATGAGGAAACTGAGGCAGAGGTAAAGTATCTAGCCTGGGCTCACATAGCTGGTTATTGTCTGATGCTGAATTTGAACTCAGTTTTTTTCTGACTCCAGTCCTAGGACAAGAGCCTTGATCTCAGTAAAGTAATAGTAACTGGGATCACTTACAGAGAACAGACAGAATCCAAGTTCATCAAGGCTAGGATCATTATCCTTATCTAAGGATAGAGTCATAATGGGCTCTGAGCATTGGAGAGGTCCAAGCATGAATCAGGCAGGATAAGCTTGTCATTTCCCTATTGGGAGCAGAACAGAATTGGGTAAACATACAAATCATGTTGTCCAGAATAAACAGGTTTTCAGGAAGGTGTGAAGGCTCCAACATCTTAGTCATTCTACGTAAAACAATTTGTTGGGAACTGTGGCTTCAAGCTTTCATTTCTGAGCTAGATTAGCTTTTCATCCTAGACAACTCAGAGTTAGCCTAGTTTTCTGGGAAAAATGAATCTATCCTTTGAAGCAGTTGAGGATTCTGCAAGAAGATGTCTGCCCAATATTAGCTACATAAGGTCAAACCTGGTTGGATCTGCATGCATTCTGGTCTATAGAGGACTAGAGATCTGCTTCACTGGGCTTCAGTGTTTTCATAATTAATGACCCCATAACTCCCTGGGGCTAGAGCAGGGGCCTTGGTAACAAGAATTCTGGCATATTTCCTCAGTGTACTATGTATCACCCAGACGACGAGCCAAAGGAAGTTTGTGGGAAATGGCAATTTGTGGGAAATGAAAGCCAAGTTAGTTCCATTCCTGAGGGATGGAGTAACATATTATATTTTAATATCAAGGGTCAGTAGGTGAAGTTATCTGTATACAGTGAGAAATAAGTAGTCTTATGCATCTCTAGGCCAGCAGTAAACACTTAGCCACATGCACATTCTGGCACCTAACAATGACATGAAATTTGGATTCCAAAAGACTTGATTATATTGGTTTTAAAAGGAAGAACTTACTGGCTCTTAAGGTCTAAATAAGTTTTAAAATAAAGCTAAGATTACTATGGTCAGATATGAAGAGAAGCAATTCAAACTTCCCTTCCAGAATGAAGGGCAAGATTTACCTGTCTAAAAAGGGAATTATCGGGGCAGCTAGATGGCGCAGTGGATAGAACACCGACCCTGGATTCAGTAGTACCTGAGTTCAAATCCGGCCTCAGACACTTAACACTGACTAGCTGTGTGACCCTGGGCAAGTCACTTAATCCCAATTGCCTTACTAAAAACAAAAACAAAAACAAAAGGGAATTATCTTAATTAATTGATGTGGATGCTGATGCTGATTCAAAGTGGGATATTTCACAAAATACTTTATTAAAATTATTTACTTGTTTAAAATTATTTGTATCATTCATGATTTCATGTGAGTGCTTACCTCATTGTGGGAGTATAGAATCATAGTATTTGGAACTGGAAGGGAGTTCAGAGATCTAGTCCAATCTCCACATTACAGGTAAGGAAGCTGAGATCCAGAGAGGTTGTGATTTGCCTGAAACCACCCTGGAAATTGTAGAGCCAGGTTTTATCCTTCGGGCCTCTGACTCTAAATCCAAATGTTCTTTACTTTTACACTGATGCTAAATTGATATTACTAAGGTAGAGGTTTGATCAAGTCATTAACCTACTCAAGAAGATTTCATAGCTCTCTACTACCTTTAGGTCTCGGTCAAATATAAACTCCTCTCTTTCACCTTTAAATTGTTGCACAAACTGGCTACAACTAATAATTCCAGATATTTCATATTACTCACCCTCATGCCCATATTCCAGCTCTGCTGACCTATTTATCATTCCCCTTACACAACATTCTGTCTCCAGCCAACATGCCTCCCTATCAGTATAGAAATAAGAAAGCTGAAAGCCTCAAAAGGTTTTATTTAAGAGATGCTAACCACATAAAGGGAGTAATATGCCTAGGCACAAGGAAGAGTCCCTAGTGTGGTTTTTGCTTGGTTTCCTCACATAAGCATCATGGGGTATTGGAAAGAGTTCTTTAATTGGAAAAAAATGAGAGACCCAGACCTGGAAAATTCTGGCAGCCTCTAGAGAAAAGACTAAGACCAATAAGGAGGCATGGGAAATATCCAGTTTTACTCAAGAAGGAGGTCTCCAACAAAGACACCCAAACTTATGTGAGCAGGAAGTTGAATTTTTAAAAGTACATTTAAATCTAAGATCACTTGCCAGCAAAACTATCTCTTATGCCTTGTGATGCTCTCTCTCCTCACCTCCCTGTTTTGGAACATTTGGTATCCTCCAGGATTCACCTCATATACTCTTCAATAATATATGAGCACTTTCCTGGTATCCCCAATTACTAGTGCCTTAGCCTTCAAGGTTGTCTTGTGCCTGCTTCCTATGTGAATTACATATACCTATCTGTGTGTCATATTTACAGTTATCCCTTCCACAACATTGAGGCTAAGGGCAGCCCTGTGATCTGGAAAATTCATGTAAAAATTTTGACCCTTTCTTTGTACCAGAAAAGAAGTCTGAAATTTTTCTTTTTCTTTTATGAGGTGTTTACAGTACTTTATTGTATAATTTGGGTTAAGTATTTAGTCATAGGTTCTGTGTCATCTGCTAGCCTTCACATGTCATCTGCAGTCCACAAAACTTCCCCAAAATTCCCATTTAATTTCTTTTACTGACCCACAATATATCAAAACTGCAATAGGGAAAGTTGCAACATGGAAGGGACAACTATACCTACACTAGGTATCCTAAGCTTTAATAGCTTAAAAATGTTAAAATTTAAGAAGAGATGATATTTGTAAAGTGCTTAGCACAGGGCTTGGTAAATAGTAGGTAATATATAAATGCTTTTCCCTTCTCTCCCTTCCCTAATAGCTTAAAACTTCATTATGACTTCTGGGATACTCTATATATGTAAAGGTGAATCCCCTTGTTATAATATAAGCTCTTTGAGGTTATGAACTGATTCCTTTTTTTAGTTTTGTATCTCCATTGCCTGGCATAGCACCCAGCAAATAGTAGGCATTTAATAACTGTACTTAGCACAGGGTCTGTAACATAGTAGGTGCTAATAAATATATGAGGCTAGATTTGAAGTCAGATCTTCCTCACTCCTAGTCCAAAGTCCATTGTACCCCCTTGCTACCTATCACCATGCCCAGTCAGTTGGAGTTGTCAGGGAGATGGCAACAGCCATGACCCAGATAATAATAAGGAGCTAGACACTGAGAAGCATAGTGATCAGGAAAGAAAAGAGATGGTAGCAAGGCAGTGACTGTGTAGCAGACCGAGGGTGGTCACAGAACTCAGTCAGAAGTCCAGAGAAAACAAGGAGTTAGAGAAGCCAGACTGAAGGTATATATGCATACACGCATATATGAGAATACACATATACATAGGTATATATGTGCATATTTACCTATGTGCCTTATATGTCACATATATACCTATATGCATGTGTATTATTGTACATACACACATGGATGTGCATATACATGCATATGCTCACATATAATATGTACATGGGCATATATGTGCATATCTGAAGGTGCCTTGTAAATAGGCACATGTCCATATGTATATAAATATATACAACACATATATATTTATGCAAGTATATATTAATCAATCAATAAACATTTTATCTCCTATGTACCAATCACTGTGTGTATACAGACACATGCATATACACAAACATTATATATATATATATATATAATATATATAATATATATATGTATGCACACACACGCATATATATATACACTCATATATGTATGTTATAATAATTGATGTTGAGGGTTTTTTTGTTTTTTTCAGTTGTATATGACTCTTCATGACCCCATTTGGGATTTTCTTGGAAAAGACACTGGAGTGGTTTTCCATTTCCTTCTCCAGCTCATTTTATAGATGAGGAAACTGAGGTAAACAGGGTTAAAGTGACTTGTCTAGCAGAGTGTTCAAGGATGAATTTAAACTCACAAAATCTTCCTGAATCTAGGTTCCATGCTCTATCCTTTACACCATCTGACTGCCCTTGTTATAATAACATTTACTTTTTTTCAATATTAATAGTATTTCATTTTTTCCAATAACGTGTAAAATAGTTTTCAACATTTGTTTTTATAAGATTTTGAGTTCCAATTTTTTCTCCCTTTCTCCCTTCCCTCCCCTCCCCAAGACAGCAATCAATCTAATGTAGGTTATATACATAGAATCATGTTTTACATATTTCCCCATTAGTCATGTTGTGAAAGAAGTATCAGAACAAAAGGGAAAAACCTCAAGAAAGAAAAAACACACAAAAAAGTGAAAATAGTATGCTTCAATCTGCATTCAGATTCCACAGTTCTTTTTCTGGATGTGGAGAGCATTTTCAATCATAAGTCTTTTGGAATTGTCTTGGATCCTTGTATTGCTGAGAAGAGCTGAGTCTATCACAGCTAATCATCATACAGTGTTGCTGTGTATGATATTCTCCTGGTTCTGCTCAATTCACTTGGCTTCAGTTCATTTAAGTCTTTCCAGGTTTTTCTGAAATGAGACTTCTCAGCATTTCTTATAGCAAAATAGTATTCCATTATGTTCATCTACCACAACTTGTTCAGCCATTCCACAATTGATGGGCATCCCCTCAATTTCCAACTCTTACCACCACCATGAAAATAGCTGAATAGCATTTACTTTTATAGTTCTTTAAAGCTTGCAGAGAACTTGATACATGTTAACTCATTTTCCCACAACAACTCTGTGTGGTAGATACTACTATTACCCCCATTTTATAGATAAGGAAACTGATACACAGGGATGTTAAGTGAAAGACAATATTTGAACTAGTCTTTTTGATGCCAAGTTAGTTGCCTCCAACATAAGTATATATGCATGAGTCAGATGTCCACTTTATCCAAAAGGACACCTTGAATTTAATATTCAAATATATATAACCATAGTAGTATATTAGAAAAAATCCCACCCTTCTCTATCCTGATATACATCTGTTATACAGCAATATAGAGATAAAGATAATTATCCTTCACATTAAAACAAGATCCTAGATCTCACAGGGCAGGGCCTGGAGCAAAAATCAGGACCAGAATTCTGCCAGTCAGATTGTTTCCAGATGGCCTGACCACCACCATCAGCAGAACTCCCCAAGGGTATAAATTCATGATTCTTTGTTGTGATCTGTACCCATTTGGCAGACAGGTGAAGCCTATGGTGCCCTTAACAGAGTAATCTTTCTTTTTTTAATTCATAAAATAAAATGTAGAGAATTACAAAGGGAATACATTATATTTAAATTTGGTTATCAAAAAATTATAATTACATCACCATGTTAAGAACCTCTAGTAAAGATAAAGTTGTCATTTCTATCCGTCTTTACTTCTCCACCATGTTCTATCCCTCCCTATCACATAAAGGCAATGTCATATTATCTGAATTACACCTTTAAGTCAAAACATGAAAAATTATTCCTCCAGAGAATAGCTATCATGGAGTTAATTTATATACTTGACAGGAATCCTTAGAATACTCAGGAAAACTTGAAAACATGGCCAGTAATGTGGACCTTCTACTTCATTGAGGCACTGAAAATAGTGTCAATATTTATTTCCCCAGATTTTCATTGTTTTTCAAATATAGAAAGTTCAGGAAGAATGTGTTTTCTTCTTCAGTTCCCAGTACTACCACAGTTGAAATCTTAAAGTTCTGGAGAGGCAACATAAAATAGAAAATGTTAATTGCTCACTGACCAATTTTGTTGTATAAGGTTATTGTATGTGATGAAGCACACTGTCATAATGTATAAAGCTAAACAAAAATTCATATATAATTAGGTTTTTACCCCTCCGTTTAAACCAAAACTCTATTCGTCTAGAGGATTTTTTGAAGTTTCCAAAATATGTTGATAATCAAAATTTATTAAAACCTGAATGAACTGAAGATTTGTCAACCACCTTCACAGAATCACAGAATTTCACAGTTGGAAAGGTGGGCTGCTCTACCTCATAATTCAACCACAATCCACTCCATACTTTTTCTGATGAGGGATTATGCAGATTCTAGTGATTGGGAACAGAATCCATTTTTGGATAGCTGTAATTGTTAGCAAGTTTTAACTTATACTGAACAGCAATTTCTACCCATTGTTCATCATTTTGGATTGCAGAGGCAAGTAGAGAGCCCAGTCTTTCTAATACTTAAAGGCAGTTATCAAGTCCTCCCTAAATCATCTCATTTCCAGGCTAAAAATTCATTTCCTGAAATCAATCCTCCACACTCATTATCCTCTTGTCCCTCAAACTGACCCTTCTTCCAAACGTCCCTATTTCTGTCACCATCTTTCTAGTAACCCAGCTTCATAGTCTCAGTGTTCTCTTTGGCTCATCACACTTACCTCTCATATCCAATCAGCTTAGAAATCTCTTTGCTGTGTCTTCAATATCACTGCAATATATTCCTTTTTCTCCACTGACCCAGTCAACAGTTTAGTTCAGGCCCTCATCACCTTTGTCCTGAACTATTTCAAAAGCCTCCTAAATAGTCTCCCTCCCTCACATCTTTCCCTTCTCTAACCATTCTTCACACAGCTGTCAAAATTATTTTTCCAAAGTATAGGTATGATCTCACACTTCTACTCAGTAAATTTAAGTGTCTTCTCTATTACCTCCAAGATCAATAATAAATTTCTGTATCATTTAAAATCCTTCACAATCTGGCCCCTACATACCTTTCCAGCTTTAATATACATTTCTTCCTTCAAACACTCAATAATACAAAATGGCCTTCTTACTGATTTTCATAAGCACCATTATGTGCTTCATCTCTTTGCTTTGCATTGGCAAAAACCAAACAAATAAACAAAACCAAACAAAAAAATCCACCCTCTATCAATGGCTAGAATGCTGTGCCAGCTCTTAAAATTCCCCAGTTTCTTCAAAGCTCAGCATTAGTATTTTTTCTAAGTAAAGCAATTCCTGATACCTAGGTTCTAATGGCTATTCCCCAAATTATCTTGTGTTTATTTTTATATGCCTATATGAGTATGTTTCACTCAGCATAATCTTAAACTCTTTGAAGATAGGGATGATTTCATTTTTCCCTTTGTATTTCTAGTTCCTAATACAGTGCATAGCATATAGTAGGCACTTTAATTGCTTGTTGATTGGTTACAAAAAAACTGGGACAATCAATTCATTTTGGCCAAGTAGTTTCATTTATGATTTATTGAAATACAGCATTGGAAACCCAATCAAATGGGGTTACTTGGCCCTGCCTCAAACCCAAATCACTCTTTCTCTCACTGATTGGTCAAAAATTGGTCTCAGCCCAAGCCTCAAGTGGTTATTGTTTGGGTTTGGATGAATCAGAGTGAGTGTATATAGAAATTGTTTCTGTTTTTGCCAGAAATTCTGAGGGTCTTCCCCTCCCATTTTGACTAGATAAAAAAGGGCATTATTGATCTTTCTTACCTAGTGTTAATCACTGAATGGGTGTTGCCTCAGAAAAACTGAGATCTGGGAAAGACCTTACCTTAAAACGGCCCAGGTATCCCACTATAACAAAGGCCATCTCCATTCATCCTGACCTATATCTTGCCACTGGACTCAGATGGCTCCAGAGGAGAGAGGAAGGCTAGTGATTTTGCACAGCCCTCCCTCACTTAAATCCAATTCACTTGCAAGTCATGACATCACCTTCCTGATGTCATTGGTCCTCTTTGGGAATGAAGGACAAATAACAACGATTGGTATGGCTTCATCCATCATCTTGTCATAATCCTTACTAGCCTCCCCTAGTTATTCTCCAGTTTGTCAATGCCCTCCAAAAGGTCCTGTCCCTATAAAGCTAGCTTTTAGCAAAGGTATAATGAAATCATTCCAGTATCCTTGTCAAGAAAACCCAGGGGCAGCTAGATGGCGCAGTGGTTAGGGCACCGGCCCTGGATTCAGGAGGACCTGAGTTCAAATCCGGCCTCAGACACTTGATACTTACTAGCTGTGTGACCCTGGGCAAGTCACTTAACCCCCATTGCCTAAAAAAAAAAAAAAAAGAAAAAAAAAGAAAACCCAAACGGAGTCATGAACAGTCAGAGATGACTGAATAAAAGGACTCAACAACAACAACAAATGAAGTCAGAAGACCTGTCCTCAAGTTCTATTACCACTGACAATTACATGGTATAATTATCCTAGAATCAGGCAGCATAGGTTCAAATCCCTACCCTAACATTCATTAACTATGTCCCCATAAATACATCATTTTTACTTCTCTTAGTCTCAGTTTTTGGCTCTGTAAAACAAGAAAACAATACATGTACTAACCCACTCAGAATAATAAAATACCATTATTGAAAGGTACCTCAAAGACCATCTAGTTAGACTTACATTTTATTTTGACTTCTATCTGCACCCTTTTTCTGCAGTTAGTTTCTCTGCAGAACCTTCTTTGGAGAAAGATGCCCACCAGCCTTGTTTACCATTAACCCAGCTTAGCTAGTGATTCCTCAGACCCTTCTTCTATCTTGCCCCTGTGGGGTACTTTTTCTCTTTCACCCTTTTTGGCTCCCTGTTCTATGTCATCTTCACCCCTTAGAATGTAAGCTACTTGAGGGCAGGAATTGTTGGACACAATTAAATTACTGAACAATAACAACAACCCATGCCAAAACAAGATTTCCTCCCACATGCCAACAAGGGGTCAAACAACCTTGGTGTGAAAACTTCAAACTGCTTCTTCTTGAGGTAGACTTTTTATAGTTGTATACTGTTAGGAGAGCAGATAGGTGGCACAGTGGACAGAATACCAGACCTAGAGTCAGGAAGACTTATCTTTGTGTGCTCAAATCTGGCCTCACACATTTTTTAGCTGTGTGAATCTGGGCAAGTCACTTTACCCTCAGTTTCCTCCTCTGTAAAATGTGCTAGAAAAGGAAATGGCAAGACATTCTTAGAAGGCTTGCCAGGAAAACTCCATATGGGGTCAGGAAGAGTCAGACAGAATTGAACAACATGAATTATTAATATTTTCCTTCTCTTAAGTCTAAATCTGCCCCTTTGCTACTTGTATCTCCATTGTTCCTAATTAAAATATGTAAATGTAAGCTGTTATTATTTAAATAATAGCTCTGCCATTTACCAGATGTGTGACCTCTGGCAAATGACTTGCTCTTAGAGCCTCAGTTAGGAGACTGAGTCCCTTCCAGCCCTATTTTCTGTGAATCTGTGAGTTCTCTTGTGGCAGAGAGCAGTGATGAGAAGACTAGCATTTCTATAGATGCCCTTCTTATGATTAAACCTTTATATGCTTGCGGGAGTTGATTGGAAAGCAGGGTTATGATCATAGAGGATGCCCAATTCATAGGTTAGAGAGCTAGAATCCTCTAGATGCCTTTGTACAGGCTATACCAGCTTCCTCCAGTGGCCATGCTGGTCTGCACTGGCTCTCTTTGGAAGAAGAGATTGCCCTACGGGTGAAAGAGCAAATAATGCTAGCTATCTCCATGTTCATTTGATCATTGCCTTTTTTTAGTCAAGTTTTCCAGCTGGCACGGCCCTAGTTGTTGACAGAAGTCAATATGGGGTTTGTGACATGTCCAGTTGGATGCTAGAGTGAAACTATTTATCACATTTGATTTCAGTTCAGGCATTGAAGCTTGATTACTACTACCTTTGGCCAGATTTGAATCATTGACCAAAAGGAAGGAGGTTCCAAGTTTTATGAATCTAAAGTCACAGTCTATTTATATGGATAGGGATGTAATACCTAATTCTTCACTTTCTAGTATAGAGACTGGACAGAAAATAGAAACAAAAAGTCAGAGGATTCCGTTGGGATGGGACCAAGACAACAACATTTTTCTCCATTCAAAACTCACTATAGGGCCATGAATTTTCAGTTCCAGGTCCAACTTAACTGAGACTTTTGGGCTCTGAGTTTCATTCACTCCAGGCCAAACACAACTTCCTTGAGGCAAGGGGGAAAAAAAAGCTTTGAGGGAGCAAAATATGTCTACATGAATCTTTTTGGACAGTAAGTCAATTCTAGTCTAATAAAACAATGTCAATGCAATATCAATACATGAGATGTATTGATTTGATTAATCTTGAAAATGTATTTCAAAATCTGTTAGGTACACAAAAAGTTGATCAGACTAGCAAAGTTACAGGGTCCACTCCCCCTTTAGAGTTTCTAATATGTATCCCCATTTCCTTCTCCTAATTTCCCCAACACTAAGCTCAGAGCAGCTGCTGACCCTAAAACAATGCCAAACTCATCTCCGATTAATGAACTCCTTGTTGCATTACTGAAAAACTTGAGAACTTGCCAATTTCTATTGTCAATATACAAATACCTGAGGTATCTGCTGACTGAAATGGATGGAGCAGAATGCCAGTATACTCAAGCTGGTAGCATACAGGAAGAAAATGGTTGAGGGCAGAAGATTAAAACCTAAACCCAGGTGACTAGAGCCAGAAAATATAATACAATACATGCAATTCTCTACCCACACAAAGCTCTATTGACTTGGCTTAGGAGCCCTAAAGAACGACAAAGGTATAATGTGTTCACTGATCCTCCTGGAATGGTGTTCCTTGACTTCATTTTACTGCACAGAGTCAGACAGGCTCAAGTGATTGTGACAGGTCCGTCTTTAGTGGCGGACCCCGGTACCTGTAGAAGAAAAAGCTCAAGGGATTAGATTCACATGTTAGCAAGAAACAAGTAGCCAAACCAAAGAAATGGGTTCAGTCTTTTAATGTACTTGATATAGACTGGCACATTGGAAAAAGTTTTCACCCCTAGAGCTCTTTTCTCACCCTGGCATATTATGAATTCAAAGAAGGGAAGAGAATAAAAGGCAATAGAGCCATTCGTCCAGGTCAAACAACACAGTACAATGTGACAGGAGCAGGAAGACCACCTTCTTTTTTTCCTCTAATTCACAGAAGGCTGAGTTTAATTGGCAAATTATTCTATTGTTTCTACCCTCCTCCCTCCATCTTCCATTCATTGTACATAATTATTTTTATAAAAACAGTATTAAAAAACCATGGGATAGGGGCAGTTAGGTGGTACAGTGGATAGAGCACTGGCCCTGGATTCAGGAGGACCTGAGTTCAAATCCGGCCTCTGACACTTAACGTTTACTAGCTGTGTGACCCTGGGCAAGTCACTTAACCCCAATTGCCTCACAAAAAAAAAAAAAAAACAACAACACCATGGGATGAAAAGGAAACCCTGAGATACAAAGAGAATCTTTTATAAGGATCTGCTTCAGTGAAGAGTCCAAATAAGAGGCAGAAGTGTAAATGAGGGAAGGGGACAGGAACAAAAAAATGTCATGCACTACTATGTACCAGGTACTGTGCTAAGCCCTTAACAAATATTATCTCATTTGAATGGGGAGAATATAAGAGCTGCTGATTTAAAAGGAAAATAAGATTAAGAAGGATAATGGAACTACTGATGGAAACAACTTCAGAGGCCATTTAAGTCAACCCCTTCATTTTACAGATGAGCAAACTAAGACCTAGAGAGAATAATAAATTGCCCAAGGTTATGCACATGGTGTCAGAAGTGGGCTTTGAATCTAGGGATCATATTCTTTTCAGAATATTAGCTAGCTTCCTAGGGAAGGAAATTGGATGGGAAGATAGCACAGTATCAAGGAAAAGTAGATTTTTGAAAAGTTAATGGCTATTGGAAAAAATGTTTCTGCTCTTTCACTGGCTTCTTATTAAATATTTTGTACAACTGACAAATTGCATTTAGCTTCGGCAAATAGTCATGGAAAGGAACAGTATTGGAGAGAGCCACAAATAATACTAAATGTTCTTTTATCTTGTGGGTCTGAACTTTTTTTTTTCACTCCCTTGTCTCCCTTTCAACAAAATGCTTCTTGTGCACAGACCACATAAGGACTAGACCCCACATCTTTCTATTCTTGTTGTTAGCTAATTGCTATTCAGTTCTTAGAACATGAAACAAAGAAGTTTTTCTGATCTTTCTGTTAAGTTGTCAGAAACAACTATTTGATGATATGACTTGATCTATTTCATGACTTTTTCAGTAGAAAGATGTTGAGCAAAGCACATATAATTACCACAATATGATTATAGAAATCAATAGAAGAATACCTTGTAGGAAAGTGACAAAGAGGAAAGATTCTGGATCACTTTAACCCAAAAGAAATATCTATTTCTCCCCACACACACCCCTTCTTTTTAAGAATTAATGCTTTACTTTAAATATCATCTGGTATAATACCATCATTTTATAAGTGATGAAACTAAGGATTTGAAAGGTCACCTACCCAAGGTAACCAAGGTAGAAAAAAGCAAATATAAGATTTGAAGCCAGGTTTTTTCTTGTCACAATCCAAAGCCATTTATACTATATTGCCCTAAACTAGTGTGCAGACTCAAACTAAGCTATGGAATATATGATTTGAATATTTCCTATTTTGTCTTCTTCAGTGGACCTATTATCTCATCAGTGTGTATTTCTTCCAATGGTCCAGTGCAGCTCATGGAATTCTGGTCCATTTCTTTCTATAAGTCTTCCTTAGATGATCCACCCTATGTATGAGAGGCCCTTTTAAAAGTCTTTTAGCATCTTGGAGTTGGCAGTGAAGCACTCAGGCTATCCATCTGTTATCCTTTGCTCTCACCACTACATGGTCAACCTATCTCTTTCCAGTCATGTATCCCACTTAAGTCACTCCTGTTAATATTCTACAGTGTACTTATGCATTTCTCCCTTTCACCTCAGAATTACCTGAAATTTTGATCCTTTGGCAAAGGTTGTATACCATGATTTTCAAGCAAATAACATTACTGGAAGAATATTGTTATGAAAAAGCAACAAGCATTCATTAAATGCTAACTGTGTACAAACTGTAGTAAGCACTGGAGAAACAAATACAAACAAAAATAAATCTCTCTCTCTCTCTCTCTCTCTCTCTCTCTCTCTCTCTCTCTCTCTCTCTCTCTCTCTCTCTCTCTCTCTCTCTCCTTGTCCTGAAGGGAATCACATTCTAATGGGAACACACAAAAGAGAGCTAAAAAGTGAGAGGGGGAAAGGAGCATGAAAGTATCCACATAGGGGTATTGTGCTGAAGTCTAGAAAGTCAGAAGTACAGTGTGAGTTCCCTCCCCAAAACAGAGGCCACAGGAGGAAATCCCCAGTTGGAGAAGGGGGTTGACATGGCACCAGGAAGTTCTGAAGTAAAAAGGTCGTACAGAAAAATGGAAGTTCCAAGATGAAGGGGCCCCATGTGCTGAGGTAAGTTTCAGGGTGAGCCTGAAGCTGAGCCATGGTGTTGAATTATAGAAAGCCAGATAGTTTTTTGTTTGTTCGTTTGTTTTAGGGTGCAGATGAAAATTGCTGAAAAGGCTAATTGATTGTTCAAATCTTATTTAGCCCCCTTTTCTCTTCCCTTTAAATTCTAGATTCAGCTCATTGTCTAGTTGTAGGATCAAGACAGCATATAAGCAATGATAGTCTAACTAAATGAGCTGTCAGTATAACTTTCTGCTATAGATTGGCAAATATTTTTTTCTCTATGAATTCTAATAAATAGTTGAAGATCTTATAGAGTGTTCTAGGACTTGATTTAATCAATACAATGGCATTCACAAATAGGAACCTAAGGATTAACTTAGCACACCTGGCACCTCTATAACCAATGTGGCACTAGCACTCAGGCTCAACAAGTCAACCTAAATCAATATATTCCTGAGTACTGAAAGAACTGTAGAAAATGAAGAGATGTGATAAAATGAGAGGAGGTAAATGCATCAATTAAAAAAAAATATGTAAGGTATCCATAGGCCGATAAGTTTGTCTTCAATTCTGTGTCATTTAATATATTGTGGATAACTAGCCTGTTTCTGTTCTAAATTATTGAGGAACTTTGTTGGGGTTTTTCTAATATATTATTGCTTATAAATTAATGTCTATTGCACTAGTTTTGGCAGCAAATATTTATTATTAATTAAAATCACATATTACTAAAGTATTGACCACATGTCTGACTAACCTCCCTACTAGTTACATATACAGCACATTTTGCCAATTGGGAGAGAAGAGAACATGTCACTCATTCCTGCAGGAATGAGAAAACAAGCCTCTTGCAGTCCAGATGCCTTCTTCCTTAATTAGAGATGTTTCTTGTACACTGCTCAAAGCTAATTGGCTAGAATCATTCAATTGCATTAGTTGACATGACCTGAGGGTGATCCATATGAAAATGAGCTGTACCATGCTGACATCAGGGCCTAGTGCACAGACATATCCTCTGAGGGCTAAGGCACCTTCAAATAGGTGTGGTTTCTATTTCTACTTAGTCTGATTTCTATTTTCTCTGGGCTAGCTTGGAAAGAGATCAGTTAAGGTTCCTGAGCTAAGCCTTCGAGTGGGGGGGGGTCCCCTACAACCCCATTATTAATAATTACTTTTCCACAATTCTTAGAAAATTTCTAGAATATTTCATTAAAGTGATGGTTAGGGAACATCAAGAAAAAGTAACAGTACTCATAAGTAACAGACATGGCTTCATAAAAAAACTGGTCAGGGCCTAGCCATCTCATTTCATTTTTAAACAGGGATTGATAGCGTTTTTGATCAAGGTAACCCCATAAACTTGGTTTACTTACATTTTAGCAAAGCATTTGACAAAGTCTCATATTATTCTTGTTGGAGAGACATGGAAAATAGATGAAAGAACGATAATTTAAGAATTATTGGACTACAAAGAAAGACCCAGACATCATATTTCAATAAATTATCAAGGAAAATTGTCTTGATGTCTTTGCTCCAGAAGGTAATATAGAAATTAAAAGAATCCACCAATCATCCCCTGAAAGAGATCCCAGAAAAAAACTCCCAGAAACATTATAGCCAAATTGCAGAGCTCCCAGGTCAAAGAAAAAAAATGCTTCAAACAGCTAGGAAAAAAAACAAAAAACAAAAACAAAAAACAAAGCCTTCAAATACTGTGTAATTACAGTTTGCATCATGCAAGATTTAGCAGCTTCCACATTCAAGGAGTGGAGGGTTTGGAACATTGTATTGCAGAAGGCAAAGGGACCAGGTTTACAACTATTAATAATCTACCCAGCAAAATTGAGCATAATCTTTTGGGGGTGGTGAGGGGGTAGTGGTGAAGGCTTGAGCATTTATTCAAACACAGGATTTTCTCCAGCATTCCTGAAGAAAACATAAGAGCTGAATAGAAAATTTGACTTTGAAATACAAGACTCAAGAGAAGCATAAAAAAGTAAACATGCAAGAGAAAACATAAGGAACTTAAACTATTTGCATTTCTATATGGGAAGATGAAACTTGGTAACTTCTATGAACTTTATTATTATTACGATAGTTAAAAGGAATTCACATAGACAGAGGGCATGGGTGGCATGCTTCCAGGGATAAGGGTCAATTATGGTGGAATAATCACAAAATAAATGAAGGGGTAAGAAAGAGGGATATACTGGGAGAAAAAGGAAGGGAAAATTAGAATAGGGAGAATTTTCTCACATAAAAAAGGCACACAAGGAATAGCTTTTACAATGAAGAAAACAACAGCAGGGGCATGGGGGTAGTGGGCAATGCTAAAATGCCATTATTATTGAAATTGATTCAAAGAGGGAAAAATAGTTACATACACTCACTTGTCTATAGAAATCTAACTTACTCAGTAGGAAAATAGGAAAGGAAGGGGGCAATAGAAAGGGAGGCAAATTAAGAAAGGCCTTGCTTAGGAACAAAATAGACTTATGAGAAGAGACAGGATAAAAAAGAGAAACAAAAGAAGAAACAAAAGGAAATGAGATGGAGAGAAATGGACAGTAATAATAACTGTGAATGTGAATGGGATGAGCTCACCCACAAACAGAAGCAGATAACAGAATGGATTAGAAACCAGAAAGCAGCAATATATTGCATATAAAAGACATACTTGAAAAAAAAAGACACACACAAAGTTAAAATAAAGGGCCAGAGCAAAATCTAGTATCCTTCAGATGAAGTAAAAATGGCAGGGATAGCAATCATGCTATCAGACAAAGCAAAAGCAAAAATAGACCTAATTAAAAGAAATAATTAGGGAAACTACATTTTGCTAAAAGTTACCATAGACAGTGAAGAAATATTTTTAAAAAATTACAGCAAGTTTCTCTGATAAAGTCCTGTTAAAGGCTAAAATTCTAGCTAGTCTGTTTAAAATATCTAATGAGTGGTCGCCAATAAATTATAAGCTTTAGCAAGAGTTAGGCTTTTAAGCATTTATTAAGGAGAATAAGAATTTGGTAAAGAGAGAGAGAAAGGCCTACATTCATCTATCTATTAAAGGGAGAGCGCATTTCTAGCTCTGCTCTCTGCCAGAGTCCACAGGAAAGAGAGCGAGTCAGAGCACCAGGCTCCCCCTTCCTCCCACAAGCAAACGTCACTTCCTGATGCCAAAGAAAAGACGAATGGTCTTGCCCTCAAAGACCTTCACCTCATGGTGGAGCTTTTCTCCAGTAAGTCTCCATCAGGTGGCATCATTCCAATCTTTACAGTCCCCATTTCTCAAATATATACTGAGTATAAAAATGGAGTCAAATTTATAAAAATAAAAGTCATTCTCCAATTGAGAAATACTCTCAGGATATGAATATATAATTTTCAGAAGAAGTCAAAGCTGTCTATATTCATATAAAAATGTTGTAAATCACTATTAATAGAGAAATGCAAATTTAAACAACTCTGAGTTACAAATTCAGACCTATCAGAAATGGCAAACTCTGCCAGGAATGAGGGCAAAATAGGTACATGAATGAATTGTTTGTGGAATAGTGAACTGGTTCAATCATTTTAGGAAATAATTTGGAAATATGCCTAAAGGGGCTATAAAACTATACATATTCTTTGACCTAGTAATACCACAACTAGTTCTGTATCCAAAAAACATCAAAGAAAAAGGAAAAGGACCTATATGTACAAAAATATTTATAACACCTTTTTTGTGGTAGAAAAGATTTATAAGTTGAAGGGATTCCTATCAGTTAGAGAATGCTGAACAAGTTGTGGCATATGATTGTGGTGTAATATTGTTGTGCTATAAGAAATGACAAGGGCATGGTTTCAGGGAAACTTGGCATATAAAGTGATGCAAAGTGAATTGAGCAGAACCAGATCATTGTATACAGTAACAGTAATGTTGTAAGAATGATAACTATGAAATACTTAGCTACTCTGATCAATGCAAGGATCCAAGACAATTCCAAAGGACTCAGGGTGAAAAAGTGGTATCCAACCATAAGCAAATTAAGAGAGCATAGGAAAGTTTATCTGTCAGATTTATAGACAGGAGAAGAATTTAGGACCAAGGAAGATATAGAGAACATTACAAAATGTAAAATATATAATTTTGATAATATAAAATGTAAAAGCTTTTGCACAAACAAAAGCAATGCAACCAAAATTATAAGGAAAACAGAAAACTGGGAAAGTTTTGCAACAAGTATCTTTGATAAAGGCCTCATTTATCAAATATGTAGAAAACTGAGTGAATATTTTAATAAATGTATGTCATTCCCAAATTGATAAATAGTCAGAGGATATTAATAATTTTCAGACAAAGAAATAAAAAATATAATCATATGAAAAAGTGCTGTGAGTCACTATTGATCAGAGACATGCAAATTAAAACAACTCTGAGGTACCACCTCACACCTATCAGAGTGGCAAATATAATTAAAAAGGGAAATGTTGGATGCTGGAGGGGATGTGGGAAAACTGTGATGTTAATACACTGTTGGTGGAGTTGTGAACTGATCCAACCATTCTGGAGAGCAATTTGGAACTATGACCAAAGAGCCATAAAACTGTGCATACCCTTTGATCCAGCAATACCACTCCTAGGTTTATATCCCAAAAATATCCCCAAAAAGAGGAAAACACCTATTCATAAAAAAACTATTTATAAGTAGCTCTATTTGTGGTGGCTAAGAATTGGAAATCAAATGAATGCTCATCAATTCTGGAATGGCTAAACACGATGTGGTATATGATTGTAATTGAATATTATCATGCTATAAGAAATGACAAGCAGTATGATTTTAGAAAGCCCTGGAAAGCCTCATATGAAGTGGTATATAGTGAAGTAAGCAGAACCAGGAGAATGTTGTACACAGCGACAACAATATTGATCAATGAAGAACTGTGAATGGCTTAACTATTATCAACAATACAATGATTCAAGACAATCCCAAAGGACTGATGATGAAACATACTATCCACCTAAAGAACTTATATATATGTATGTATATGTATCTATGTATATGTGTATGTATGTATATATATGTATGTATATGTGTGTGTGTGTGTGTGTGTGTGTGTGTGTATATATATATATATATATATATATATATATATGTATATATATTTTTTGGGGGGGCCGGGCAATGAGGGTTGTGACTTGTCCAGGGTCACACAGATAGTAAGTGTCAAGTGTCTGAGGTAGGATTTGAACTCAGGTCTTCCTGAATCCAGGGTCGGTGCTTTAACCACTGAGCCACCTAGCTGCCCTGAAAGAATTGATATTGATTGAACACAGACTGAAGAATGCTATTTTTCACTTTCTTTTTTTCATTTTTTTCTTTTGAGTTTTCATATACAAAATGACAAATATGGTAATGTTTTACATAATTGCACATGTGTAGCCTAGATTTGATTGCTTACTGCCTCAGGGATGGGAAAGGAGAGGGAAGGAAGGAGGGATAGAATTTGGAATTCAAAACTTTAAATAAAAATGTTTATCAAAAAGAATGGTATCCATCTCCACAAAGAACTGAAGAACTCTGAATGTAAATTGAAGTATAATTTTCTTTCTTTATGTTTCCAGTTTTATTTTTTTAAAGGATAATATGGAAATAATTTTGCATGATGTCACAGGTATAATTGATATCACATTGCTCCCAGTAAGTGGAGTAGGGGGTAGGAGGTAGGAAAAGATTTTGGAACTCAAAATTTAAAAAGAAAAGAGTGATATAAATAAATAATTTTGGAAAAAATCATTTTAATCTGATATAGCTCTTCAGGTTTTGAGTGTAACACCTCTGGGCTAGTTAATAGGACAGTTATTTAGAATTATTTAGATGGCAGTGTCAAAGGAATATTCATTTATGATTTGAAGCAGCTTTTTGTTGTTCAGTTATTTCAGTCATGTCTGACTCTTTTGGGATCCCATTTGGAGTTTTCATGGCAAAGATACTGGACTAGTTTGGCATTTTCTTCTCCAGCTCATTTTACAGATGAGGAAACTGAGGTAAACATAGGTAAGTGACTTTCCCAATTTAACAAAGCTAGTAAATGTCTAAAGCCAGATTTGAACTCAGGAAGATATCAGCTTCATGACTCTAGGCCCCACAGTAATCCACTAATAAATGGTTAACAACTGTCACTCTTAAAAATGGTACACACTTTAAAGTTTAACCCACATTATTAACATTTTCCAACCTTTTAAAAATCTAGACAGGCAAGAAAACAATAAATTCTTAGTTTATATTGTTTGCCAATTTCTGAGGTGTAAATGTTCATACTGAAAATTTAACAAGTAGTTGAAAAGAAGCTGTAAGAGTTACTTCCAGCATACCGCTCACGATTAAATTTGGGAAGAATTCTTTACTGCATTGTCCCAAAGATCTGATCTTGATCCTATGCTATCTAACATTATCATTAACCCTCTGGGAAGGGGTTTGTTTGTCAAGTTTATAGATGACACAAAGTTAGAGAGGATAGCTAACATATTGGACATTCAAGTCAAAATTCAAAAATATATTAAATGCATTACTAAAGGAATGCTTAGCAAATATCTAGAAAAAGAGGTGATGCTCAGAAAGCAATGAGGCAGCCTTATGTAGAGTGGGTCTTAGCAGACTAAATTCAGACTAAAATGTTGCTATGAATAAGATGAAATTCAAAAGGGATAAATATAAAGTTTTACACTTGCATTGCAAAAATCAGCTTCCCAAGTACAAGAAAGGAAAGTGTATAGTTACAATTGCTTTTGTTGGTGTGGGTGTGTGGAACTGTGATTTTTATGATCTGCAAGTTCAAAATGAATGTGATAAAGCAGTTACAAAAGCTAATAGGTTTTAGAATACACTATGTGGTAGATAATGTCCAAAACCAGGGAAGAGATAGTCCTTCTATACTTTATTTTGGTTAGAATCTATCCTGAGAATTATTTTCAGGTCAGAGTAACATATTTTAGGAAGGTGGGGAACTAGGTGGCATATGGGATAGAGCACCAGGCCTAGAGTCAGGAAGACCTGAGTTCAAATTCAGCCCCAGATATTTACCAGCTGTGTAACCCTGGGCAAGTCACTTAATCCTGTTCCACTCAATTTCCTCATCTATAAAATGAGATAGAGAAGGAAATGGCAAAGCACTCCAGTATCTTTGCCAAGAAAGAATTGGACATGACTGAAATGACTGAACAACAACAAAATTGGTAAGGTAGAAACCCGGAATATACTATCTAGGAAATATATGATCAGAAAAGGAGGTAAGCCAGTTATCTAATACTAGCAGTAGTAGTTGTGGTGGTGGTGGCAACAGCAACAATAGTAGTAATATAATTAGCATTGATGCAGTGCTTTAAGATTTGCACAGTACTTTACAAATATTTTATCATATTTGTTCTCATAACTAGCCTGAGAGGCAGGTACTATTATTATCCCCATTTACAGATAAAGAAACTTAAACAGAGCTGTTAAGTGACTTGCCCAGGGACACACAACTAGCTAAGTGTCTGAGGTTGGATTTGAACTCAGGGTTTCCTGACTCCAAGTAGAGGACTCTATTCATTACCCCATCCAACAAGATGGATTAATAACAGACAAAGAGGCTGAATTGTGTACTCATACCCATATGTGGTATTTATTTTTTAGTTTTATGGATGTTTTGTTTTTATATTAAAAACATTTGTAGAATACTCCCATTTCATGAGAGCTTTTGTAACTAAGTAAAAAGGCTAAGTAAAGCTAATAACACAGTGACTTCATCTGAAAGTGCATGTGACATTTCAACTTTCCACCTCTCTATTTTTAAATAATTAAAATAAATCTATTTTCTCTCCCTCCTACGCCTTACCCCAGTGGGAAAAAGGTAAATAAAAGAAAAACAGAAAATCAAGCAAAATAAATTCCCGCAATGGTTGTAGATGAAAATAAATACATTACATTCTGCCCCCTAAATATGTCATACAGTGTTTAAAAAAACTGGTGCATGTTTCTTCAGGACTTTGAGTATATCTTCTATGGAAGGGTTTATGGGAGAACATGCACTCCAATCTCACTGTATGAACAGGCATGTACTTTTGTAGGAAAGACTTTTCCATCTCCATATTTTTTCCAGTACCACAGTTCTTCTTCTTCTTCTTCTTCTTCTTCTTCTTCTTCTTCTTCTTCTTCTTCTTCTTCTTCTTCTTCTTCTTCTTCTTCTTCTTCTTCTTCTCCTTCTTCTCCTTCTTCTCCTTCTTCTCCTTCTCCTCCTTCTCCTTCTTCTCCTTCTTCTCCTTCTTCTCCTTCTTCTTCTTCTTCTTCTTCTTCTTCTTCTTCTTCTCCTTCTTCTCCTTCTTCTCCTTCTCCTCCTCCTTCTCCTCCTCCTCCTCCTCCTCCTCCTCCTCCTCCTCCTCCTCCTCCTCCTCCTCCTCCTCCTCCTCCTCCTCCTCCTCCTCCTCCTCCTCCTCCTCCTCCTCCTCCTCCTCCTCCTCCTCCTCCTTCTTCTCAGCTAGTAATTGTCAAGTGTCTGAGTTCAAATTTAAACTCAGGTCCTCCTGAATCCAGGGCTGGTGCTTTATCCACTGTGCCACCTAGCTGCCCCCTCCAGTACTACACTCTTAAAATCTGACCCATTATAGAATGGAGAGCATTCAAATGGCTGGAGCATAAATACCCATCATTTCACACCCCTCGTAAACATAACATATGTTTCAGATTGAACAATGAGGTGCATAATTCCTGGTCTTCAGAACTATGATAGATCTGTGATCTCATCAAGGCAGGTATTTTTGACCAGCAGTACAGACCACAATGAGCCATTGGAGAAGCATTTTGTGGGTTTCTTAATTGGCATCTTTATTTGAATACTTTGAAAGGTCCGTGATTGGAACAGTGTGTATATGTCCATATGTCTTCTGGCACTGAAGATTGCAGCTTTTTATTCTTCCATACTATGGAAGTCCTATCTTTATTTTCAATAACTCTTCTATAATGAATGCCCTCGATGTAACAGAGCTCTCTCTTTTGTTCTTTTAGTGTTTGAGGGATATCAATGGAGAATTCTGAATGGTAAACTCTTGATCCCTCTTACCAGTACTTGCCTAGAATCTTCTTCTTTTCCAGGCATATACAGGGTGTCCCAAAAGTTCTAATTCAGTTATAAGCCTCAATAACTTTTATATCTTAAAACTACTATAAGACTTTTTGGACACCTCTCTCTCTCTCTCTCTCTCTCTCTCTCTCTCTCTCTCTGCATATATTTTTGATAATATATTTTTGACTCCTTTGCCCACACAAGTCAACACTGATAATATGTGACAAGCTATTCATGTCTGCCATGCCTCCTTTCATCAATTGCTCTATGAGTTATATGTAATTCTCACTCTAAGGATATTATGATGTCCTCAGATCACTATGGGCAGACTATCGAAGTGAGGCATAACCTTTGTGACAATGACCAGTTTACTGAAAAGAACTTTTCAGGTTTGTGTTTTTTACAAGTAGTTTTTCTTTTTGTTTGTTTTTTTTTGCAGTTCACTGAAATAATGGTGCAATGTCCAAAATTCAATCCACCACAATCTCCTGCTTCTCCTTTCTGCTCTCCCAGATAATTATCCATCTGTAGTTCTTATCCAAAATAGATAAGTACATAGAGCAGTTTAACAGCATGCCTTTCTTGCTTCAATATGGCCAATATGTTTTTAATACATTTTATTTTCCTAGTGTGTATTTTTAAACCATTTTCTTTCACATCACTCAGTAATATTCTAGAAATATATAATATAGACAGTATATTTACAAATGCTATTCTTCCCAAATCCCAAAATAACCTGATTTTTGTAAATGTATCATTAAAAACAGTAATTGGTTAACAACATGCTAGATACTTCCCTGGTGAGTTCTCTGTCACACTCTGGTCATAGGGATCATTGGAGACATGGAATTAGTAGCAATCACTCTTACATCCTAATCTACAATAAATCAGGGTAGCTAAAGGAAACTGAATAGGACAGAGCAAATCTAACTTTGAGGAGATCTACCTCACTATAGTGGTGAGTAGATAGAGTTGGTGGAGAAAATGAGCACAAAGGCTAGATGAAGCTGCAAACATGGCTGATCATCATAGAATGGTGGAACCCCAGGCTTGTTCCTCTCATAATGTATTGTTATATGTGTTTTTCTACTTGTTCTCTTTGGTACTTGCATGATTTAGATGAGGTATTTTGTATACCTGATGTATCATGTGTACTGCTCATGTCACCTCCTGCCTAGAAACCTGGATAACTGTACCTGAAGGAAGGTTGATGATGATAAGACATAGCCATGATGATCAATTAAACTCTATCTAATAACACTTTCTCTAAGCCCTACCTTCTTAAACTGTGGGTCATACAACCAAATGTGGGGATTACAAAAATGTGGCAATAGTAAAAGGCTATGTATTCCTATTTTCTATACCTATATACCCAGGGTCACATAAAAATTTCTCAGGTGGAAATGGGTTGCAAATGGAAAAAATTTAAGAAGCCCTCCTCTAAGACCCTACCCTAAGACTATATTTGAATCATAGTCACAGGACCATATTTTCTCAGTGATCTAGGGATTCACTACAAAATGCAACCAAACTAATTTTCTTAATGTATGTATTTGATCATGTTACATATACACCTCTAAGCTTCCAGTGAAGTATATGGGATATTCAGAGAAGACTAGCACCTCTGGTAGGAGGGCTTGCCAAATCCTTTTCAGGGCAGCTCATATACCTTTGATGTCCAACTGTCACTCAACTTTCACCTGTGGCTCCAAAAAGCTGTAGTATATACAGTGGCCATGCCCAAGCATTATGTCTCAGCAGACAGACTAAAGTAGGTTGAGTGTAACTGAGGGGTCTCAAACCCATCAGTGAGCTCAGAGGGTTGTCTACACCACACATGTGAAGATTTCCCCCAGTGGAATGGGTAGGTGAGAAGAATTTGTTCCAATGGCCATGAAGGAAGCTGAAGCAGGCACTGTGAAGCACTTAGAGCTTGATCAGACAATTGAAGATGCCAAAGCCATCCACTGCATCCTAGGCCATTGACAATCATCTTAACATTTGTCCTGCCAGTGGACTTCAATGACTCAGGAAAAAAAGAGTAAGAATGAGGACTTTGTGCAACTCTGACTCACTTAAATTCAATTCAAGGGAGTGTCAAGATATCATCCATGATATCATTGGTCCTTTTCAAAAAACTAAGGATGAACAAACTCTTTGTGGCTCTGTTAATTTGTATTCTTGTTTTTTTTTGAAAAGGCACCCTCATGGGGCAGCTAGGTGGCACAGGGGATAGAGCACTGGCCCTGGATTCAGGAGGACCTGAGTTCAAATCCAACCTCAGACCCATGACACTTACTAGCTGTGTGACCCTGGGCAAGTCACTTAACCCCAATTGCCTCACCAAAAAAAACAAAAAGGAAAGAAAGAAAGAAAGAAAGAAAGAAAGAAAGAAAGAAAGAAAGAAAGAAAGAAAGAAAGAAAGAAAGAAAGAAGGAAAAGGTACCCTCTTTCACATGTACAATTCTCTGTCCCTAGTGTGAAAAGAGCAAGTGAATAATCTTATTTTCTTAGCAAGCAACTAACTATAATTGTGGTTTTTAAAATATTTTTATCACTGTCATTTTTTTCTACTAGAATGAAGGCTCCTTGAGGGCAGGGCTTGTCACTTAAACAGCTTTCTATTTAATTAATTCAGGTCAACAAATATTTATTGAGGGCCTTCTTTGTGATAACCACTCTCTAAGATGGTAGGGATACAGAATATAACCTGTTCTAAAAAATGCTTACCTTCTATTGGTAGCAGATAAATATACACAAATCAAAAAAATACAAATATATTTGAGAAGAATATAAGAAAATACAAAATCCCTTTCTTGGTGGGAGGAAGCACAAGCAAGAAGAAAAATGATTTTTAAAAATCTCATCTAAGAATTGGCACTTGAGCTGATCCTTGAAAGGATTTAGCAGTTCCAAGATGGGGAGGTGACAAAGGAAGGAGATAGATGGAATGCCCATACAGGGAGCACACTTTGGCTGGAGGGGAGGATGTATGAGGTAGAGCAATTTTAAATCAGTCTAGATGGATATATTACATTAAGATTGTGAATGTCAAATAGAGGAATTTTAATTTTATCCTAGAAGTGACTCCCTACCTAGGGGAGCCACTGAAACTACTTGAGAAGAGGAGGGGTGGGGCCTTTGCAGAGATGTTGAGGTAGGGAAGGAGTCTAAATTAACATAATCCCTTAAACAAAGAAACTCTTCAACAATACCCCTTGGATTGAATTGGATTTAAAAGAAAATACCACCCCCCCATATTAATTTCAGGTGAAAATCATGACTTGAGGAAACTACCCCAAAGGCTAGGATATTGAAAGAAAAAAAAAACAAAATCCTTGACTAGTTTCTTTAGCTAGAGTTACTGTGTGTGTCACCCTAGCGACCAAGGACTGCTGAGCAAAGATGTAGGGTTTGTCTTTTCTTTTCTTTTTTTTTCTTTTTTTTCTTTTTTTTTTTTTTTAAAGAATGTGCAGCATGTCAAGTGATTCAGAGAGTAAACAGACTCAGGAAGGGCAAATATACAGGACCTAGAGGCTGCACAATAGGCTGACCTTCTCCTCAACCTCTTCCCCTCCCCTTTCTTTAACTATATGAAGGCAATAATAGTAAAAAGCACCCAAAGAAATAATAAATGAAAGTTGAGCTTCAGTAAGTGCCCTGGAGTTTTCAGGGACTGACGACCTTCCATATCTTTGTGCATCAAAGAGCAAAGGCTAAGGGAGGGAGCAAGAAAGAATGAGGGAGAGAATATTTACTGGGCTCCTAGAGATCTGGTTACCAGCCTGAAAAACAGCAACAGATGTATCTGTGTGATTATCAAAAAAGGAGTGCTTTTTCAAATAATTTAATCTTTAGGTTAGTGTGTTGTATAGATTTGTTATTAATTCCCAAAGGGCAGGCAGCAGACGACGGGATAATTTGTTTTCTCGGGGGTGCAGAGATGGAAGATGTACAAACACATGCGGGTCTGTGAATCTATGCTAAGGAGAAAAGGGTAGAAATCGAGATTACAGTATTATCCAGCTATTGTCTTCTGCAGAATAACCCACTTCAGTCTTCAGCAAAATGAAAACAGAAATGGGCCCAGGGGATTATAAAGAAACTGTTGTAGCTTGAAGTCTACTGCTCCAGTGTCTAATCCCAGATCAGGCTAGAGGTTTGTATGATCAAGCCCTGTCATAGATCCTCCCTCGAATATGAAAAGAATTAGTGGAGGTGAAATCACCAAGCCAGCAAGCCCTGTCTTTTCTCCCCAAGGAATGAAATCAGGCCAAGGAGACATTAAAAAAAAAATCTAAGTTTCCTTCAGAGTTGCAGGATTTGAAGCCAACAGGGTAAAGTCCCTGGGCTTTGGAAAGAGCTCATGGTTAGCAGTGGGCAATAAAGAATATAAACTAAGCTCAGACAAAATATGAATGAAGGGGAAGGCAGGAGCTCAGATCCCCCATGCTGGGCTTTCCTCACACAGACTCAGGCTTCATTTTCCATCTGGCACAGGATGGGTTTGGAAGCACCCCAGCTGCACTAGCCAAAGGCTTCCCAAAGTGTTGTGTCCACAGAGCCCACTCCTGACCCCAACTGGCTGACCCCAAGCCTGTTGTCAGAAGGGGAGCCACATCGGGTAGCCTATGATCACCAGGGCCAGATCAAAAGGAAAACTGACCCACTCACGGGGTTAGAATCACGTCAGGGAAAGACTGCTAATTTTTTCCATCCCAAGCTGGGGCTGCTTTTGTAACAAGTATATTGTAATATTAATAATAACAGGAACGGCCCGGCACTTTTCAAGGGAAGGTTTCAAAGTGCTTTCCAAAGGAGGGATGAACATTAATCCTCCCCATGTGACAGATAAGAAATCCCAGGCACAGAGTGGGAAAAATAAAGAAAGCAGTCATAAGCACTGGAAGCTGGATTCAGAGGCTCACTTCCCAGGTCACATTCTGATAGTCATAATATCATCCAGCTTCTCTGAACTATTAAAAAAAATCATTGATATATTTCCCTTTTATTTAATCTTTCTTTTCTAATATATCTCCCTTATCTACTCTGCCCAAAAAGTCAGCCTTTGTTACAAAGAATAAAAAAAGAGATGAGGAAATGGAAGCTGTTTAGCTAAATAAACCAACACATCCACTGACTATGATAGTACATGCAGTGATATGCCCCATAGCCCCCCACCCCTACAAAAAAGAGAGTTAAGCTGTGCTGTATTTATAAATAGTTTCATTTGTCACTGTGCCAGAGATAGAAATATAACACTAAAAATAATTTGTATGTTTTCCTTAAAGGCTTCATGTGTCAGTAAATTCAAGTGAAAGGGGGTGTCACATATTCCTACCTCAATAACTGCAGAGACCCCAGACTTCCAATCAGTCAAATAATCAATCAATCAAAGACATTTTAGATTCCCAAAAAGTACCTGATCAGTTTGAAAGGAGTGAAGGCCACTGGATAAAATAAAATGATGGCACAAAGGAAGTATGTTGTAATTGGCTAAAGAAACTAGGTCATACCCTGTTGGTATTATATAAAATATAGGCCCAAAATAAACAAAATAAAATAAAGTATAGGCCAGTTTGAAATACAGGAGAAACCAGAGAATAGTGCCAGCCAAGTACCTTATAGGAATCACTTACATAAAGGGACAGGAGTAAATCCTTGGTCTGCTCCTTCCCTGTACTATCTGGGAGGTTAGATTTTGCAGTGGATAGAATACTGGGCTTAGAGAAGTGGGGTCAAGGTCAAACAAAAATGGAGGCCACTAATCCTAATCAATAAACCAATTAATTAAATCAATTAATAAGGATTCTTGTGGGCCACATATTTGCTTCATTTTAAAATGTCATATAATCTATGATTTATTGTATTTTTATTTTGTTAAATATTTCCTACTTTCATTTGAAACTGGTTTCTCTGTCATACTCAGTAGTGCTACAGGCAATATGCAGCCAGGTAAGCCCCATTTTTGACATCTCTGGCTTAGAGTAAGGAAGGCCTGAATTCAGTCCAGCCTCAGAAACTTGCTTCAAGACCCTAGGCAAGTCTCTTAATATTTTGTCTCCCGTCATTTCCTCATCTGTAAAATGGGGATATAATAGTACTGACCTAACAGGGTTGTTGTGAGGATCAAATGAGATAACATTCCTAAAGGCTTAGCACAGTACCTCCTGTGTAGCAGGTACTTAATAAATGCTTCTTCCCTCCCTCAGTTCAATAAATATTTATTAAGTGCCTACAATGTGACAGGCAGGGTTGCTAAAGTTCTAGAAGTATTGAGCCCTGTGTGTGTGTGTGTGTGTGTGTGTGTGTGTGTGTGTGTGTGTGTATGTAATAGAGGAGGGAAGAAAAAGAGCATTTATATAGCATCTACTAAGTGCCAGGCACTGCAATAAGTGCTTTACACACCTATTATCTTATTTGATCATCACAACAAGCCTGTGAGGTTGATGCTTTTGTTATCTGAATTTTACAGCAGAAGAAAGTGAGGCAAACAAAACTTAAGTGATTCACAACCGGTCATATACCTAGTAAGCATCTAATGTGAGATTTGAACTCAGCTCTTCCTGATTCTAGGCCCAGTTCTCTATCCACTGTACCGAAAAGATTGCAAGTGAAGGTTGGAGGAATCAGGAAATACTGATAAATGTGTGATGGATGAAGAAAAGGAGGGAGGGATGGAGGAAAGAAGGAAGAAAGGAAAGAAGGAAGGAAGGAAGGAAGGAAGGAAGGAAGGAAGGAAGGAAGGAAGGAAGGAAGGAAGGAAGGAAGGAAGGAAGGAAGGAAGGAAAGAAAGAAGGAAGGAAGGAAGGAAGGAAGGAGGGGAGGTATGGAGGGAAGGAGGGAAGGGAGGGATGGAAGGAAGGAAGGTATTTCTTCTTCATTAAGAGCCTTTTCAAAGACTAAATAGGTTGTCAGGCTCCCCTTTTCACCTAAACAATTTTCTTATCCTTCTGCAATTTCATGACTAAAATGAATGGCATCTGATTCACTGAAGTGAGAACTCACCCCCATCCCTAAGGGGAATACTCTTGCTTTAGAGATGATAGTAAAGAAATTGGGCAATAGTGTATTGTTAAAGAGGATGGAGCCTTTAAAAAGAGGGCCCCTTCACTTAGTAACCACTATGGCCTATTGAAGACAGTCAAGGAAAGCAGTTCTCAGAGACTGCCAGGATTTCTAATACAGCCCTGGCTGGCTGCCACTGCAACTCCAATCCTCACTCCATAAGTCCCAGGTCTCTTAGGGTTAGGCAGTTTTCCCATCTTTGGGGGCTTCAGGCACTGACACAGCCAAATATATGTGTGAGTAGCTGTGAAAATAATCTAAATTAAATCTACAGTTTTCTTAATAACCTCATGACTTTTTCTTTAATATAACTCTTGAAAGATGCTGGCCATGAAGACAGAGCATGAGGCTTTATCAGCTCCACCCTGCACTGTGACTTGGGCAACTCTATGCCCTACCATTTGTTTGCATTTAAATCTCTCTCCTCCCAAGAACCTGGAATTAAGTGGTTACACAGAATCAGCTGTTAAACTTGGCACCAGAGAGTCACATTTCCATGCCTGAGAAAGCACGTGTATTTCCCCAAGAAGTCAGGATGTGAGAAACATTCATTACAGCTCATGAAATGAGTTCAAGTTTGCATTTTGGGAAGTTTCAAAGTAGGATGGTTTCACACTACAAACAGACATCTTTTCATAAAAGAGTGAATGGTCACATTCTGGTAAACACAGCTCTCTTAAATATTCCACTTTTGTTTGGAACATGTGACTTGTGGGTCTAAATGTTTTAGGACTTAAAAATACACACACACACACACACACACACACACAGGACTGAGATGCCCCATATTTAACTGAATTTTATTCCATGCTGATTCTATTGCTAATTCAACAAACATTGAGTACAATCTATGTGGCTTTGTCTGGGGTGCTACAGAACATGAAAAATCAGTACAGGCACAGTACCTGCCCTCATTTGGGGGGTAGGGGTGGAGGAAAGGATAAATCAAGTAATAAATAACTGGTAAAAATAGTAAATATTAAATGACAAGTAAAAATAATAAGCAAATTCGAGGGATGAAAGGAAGATATCTGTTTGAATGAAATAATGGAAGATGTTATGGAGATGACATTCCCAAATAAAGGATGGGTTTCGTTAATGTCTATTTATAATTTACTCCATTTTACACAGACACATGCGCCTAAAAAGCTGTACATAAATTGTTTTTTGGTTTTTGTTTTTTGGGGTTTTGGGTTTTTTTTAGGGCAATAAGGGTTAAGTGACTTGCCCAGGATCACACAGCTAGTAAGTGTCAAGTGTCTGAGGTCAGATTTGAACTCAGGTCCTCCTGAATCCAGGGCCGGTGCTTTATCCACTTCTGCCCCCCACATAAATTTCTTAAATCCTATTTTTCTATTTATGTTCATTGTAAAGTTGGAGCTATATCTCTGGGGACTTGGGTGGGGGGGCAGGGCAGAGGAAGGCAGAGGGAGAATAATGAATGACTAAATTATGAAGGTTCTTGACATGGAATAAAAGATTCAGATAGCTACTAGTTTGTAACCCTAGACAAGTCCCTAACTTCTCCCAGTCCCAGTCTATTTATCATAAAAAAGGGAATAATAATAATATCATCTACTTCACTGGGTTACTTTGAAAATCAGAGGAGATATTTATAAAGCACCTTGCAAACCTTAATGCACTATGTACATTTTAGTGATCTTCATCATTTATTCATCAATGCATACATGAAGTGTTTAAGAAAGAAAAAGCAAATACAATAAAGTTGAAACATTAGTAATAATACTCAAATCAATACCCATAAAAGAGAAAATTACTCCGCATTGAACTCATTCACGCAATTTAATTCTGCAAATACTTATTGAGGATCTGTCTCCTTATACTAGGGGACTTCCACATACAGTGATACTCTCTTAAACACCCTAACCTCACAGTTTCTCAACTGTTTCTTTTTTCTTCCTGTACCCCCATACCACAGCTACACGCTGAGATGGCCATACCTTTGATCTTGCTATTACCCACAAAAGTACCACTTCCAAGTTCCTGATCTCTGAAACATCTTTATTGGATTATAATCTGAAATCATTCCACTTTTCCCTCAGCTGTGAAAATGCAAACCCATTTCTTTGTCCTCACCATGACCTCCAATGCCTCCTTCCTTCAATTCTTTCCCAAGTCATTACTCTTGTACTGGCAATAGTCTCTTCCCTTACCTTGACTCCTTGGTGAACCAGTTCAACTTGGCACCATCTTCACTCAGGTGACTCGCCCCCTTATCCTTCACTAATCTTACCCTATTAATCTTCAGCCTTGCATTGGTCCCATGGTCTGCTGACTTTGCTCCCCATTCATGTGCTGCTGAATAAAGATGGTGAAAAACTGACATTGCTGACTTGGTCCACTACAGATTTCTGTTACGTAATATCAACTGGGACCTCACTGTGGCAGTGCGGTTGTTTTATATCTCCCTAATTGGCTCATTTTCCCTCTCACCACAGTGGCTTTTCCAAACATTTTAATTCCTTCTCAAAACTTCAATCCCCCTCCCCCCATTCTCTCAGCTAGGAACCATGTTTCATAATAAACCAAAAATGTTGAGGCCATACATCAAGATCTCCTTCTTCTTCTCTCCTCCTCATCTCACATCCTTCAGATACCATCTGTTACTATCTCCTCCTTCAGATGAAGAGGTTGCTTTTCTCCATAGCAAGTCAAACCTGTCTACCTACTTAACTGTATACCATCTCCTCCAGCAGATTGCTCCTTCCATCATCCCCATTGTCTCACTTATCTTCAATCTCTTCCTGTCTACTGGCAGAGAGGAAGAGAGAGAGACAGAGAGAGACAGAGACAGAGAGACAGACAGAGACAAAGACAGAGAAACAGAGAGACACAGAGAGACACAGACAGAGACAGAGAAAGAGAGATGACTGGATTAAAAACTCACTTTGTAGCTTTCAAAATTCCTCATTTATATTCTAAAATAGACATCTTTGGTTAGACAGACAAAATAACTTGTGTGACTTTTAAAAGTGAACAATTTGGTTTTAGATAAAGCAGGGAAAGAAGAAAAACAGATAAATTCCAGAATAATGAACAAATGGATGAACATATTCACTCGAGAATACACACCAATACTGAATTACCAAGCATGTTCTTTGGAGCACACATGGTATCAGAAAACCCTGTCAAAAGTAATTCATTTTGCTTTTTTACAGTTTTGTATCTATATTATTTTGTTGATTTAGGAATACTTTAATTTTGGATTTTTATATTTTAGTGCCTGCTTAAAAAGATATTACTATATAAGACTTGCATATTTCATACATGTGTATTAGTCAGAATCAAAGACAATCACTCTCAAAATCTTTCTATAAGGTGAAATAATAGTTATTGAAAGTCAAAGAATGTTACAATTGGATAATGCCTTATAGATAATTGAGTTCAACTCTCTTATTTAGTAGATTGAAAAACTTAGAGAGGTGAAGTGACTTGTTGCAGCCTACACAACAAAAAAAAAAAAAAGAAAGGAAGAGAGGACAGAAATACTTACAAAATCAAGTAAACTGCTGCTGTCACTTTTTACAATTCCCTGGATGCCACATCCCTGTCTAACTAGCTTGCACAACTAATGAGTTTCTTTCTTCCTTTCTTTCTTTCTTTCTTTCTTTCTTTCTTTCTTTCTTTCTTTCTTTCTTTCTTTCTTTCTTTCTTTCTTTCTTTCTCTTTCTGTCTGTCTTTCTTTCTGTCTTTCTCTCTCTCTCTGTTTCCCTCTTCCTTCCTTAATTCCTTCCTTCCTTCCTTCATTTCTTCCTTCCTTCCTTCCTTCTCTTCTTTTCTCTTTCTTTCTTTGTTTCTTTCTCATTCCTTTTTTCTTTCTTCTACTTTCTTTCCCCCTCCTTCCTTTCTCTTTCCCTCTCCTTCTTCTTCTTCCTTAATTCATTTTTCCCTTCTTGCCTCCCTTCTTTCCTTTCTTCTTTTTTCCTTCCTTTCTTCCTTTCTTTGCCTTCTTTCCTTTATAGTTTCCTTTCTTCCTAGCTTCTATGCTTACTTTCTAAATTCCCAATTTTTTTCTTTCCTTTTATTTTGCCATTTCTATATACACTTCTAACTGAACTGTAGCTGAATCCCTCTCTCCAAGCTGTTTCTTTAATAGGAGGTCTCAGGTCCAAAACTCACTATGTATGCAACTTTCTTCCCCTAAAATAGTACTGAAGATTATTTTTCTGAAGATTTGTATGATGCCTTCACAACAAAGACTGACAAAATGGATTACTGGTAAGAGATTATTTTTTTCTTTAATCAACTTCATTTTATAACATTTATCTCTCCCTCCCTTACTCATAGAGCCATTCTTTATAAAAAAGAAAAAAAGAAAGAGAAAAAATTGTTAAGTATAACTAATCAACATATCAAAGTTCAATGGTATATGTTGTGTTCTATACCTATAGTATTTCTCCTCTGAAAAGAAAGAAGAGAGGTACATACTCAGATCCCTTCTTTAGGGCCAAACAGATATTGTAATTAAAAGAGTTAAGTCTTCAATTTGTTGTTCTTATTTACTTTGGCTTAGTCATTGTGTGTATTTCTTCCTAACTCTTCTTCATTTTTCATCAGTTCTTCCCACATCTTTTCATGCTCCATTATATTCTTCCTAATTTTCATAACCTAGATGGTGGAACAATTAAATTAATTTGGACCTGATTGAATAACTGTAATTCAGAATTGATTATAAAATGAAATGACTTGGGTTCAAATCTCTGAGGCTTTCTATTTACCTGTCATTAAATTTTGAATAAGTAGATAGAAAGAGAGATAGATAGATAGATAGATGATGGATGAATGGATGGATATATGGATGAATGGAAGGATGGATGGATGGATCAAGTCATTAAATCTCCTTAGACACCTGTTTCTGTATCTATTGTTGTAAAATAAGGAGGTTGAACTAAATGACCTGTGAGGTTCCTTTCAGATCTCCAGCTATACCTCTTTGGTCGTTAATATCAGTTTGGGATAAGGTCTGTAGTAGAGTACTCCAAGGATTTGTATGTGACTCTATAATGCTTAGTACTTTAATCAATGACTTGGATATAGACATAGAGAATATACCTATTAAAATTAGCTCATTAAGATAACAAAGTTTGGCTGGATAGCTAACACACTGAATATCAGAACTGTTGTTCAGTAGTTCAGTCACATCTGTCTCTTTATGCCCCCATGGACCATCTATCACAAGGCCCTTGTATTCTCCACTATCTCTGAAAGTCTGCCAATTTCAGTATGATTTCTGAGTAGAAGTCCAAAAAATTGTGAGAAGCGGGACCATGAGATTAAATATAATAAGTCAAAATGGTAAATGGTTAGTTATACAATAGTTTCTCAAAAAATATCTGAGGATTGTAGTGGACTCAATATGTCACCAGGGTTATGTGGCAATTAAAATAGACTAATATAATCTTCAGCTACCCAATCCTTATTTGTTGGAGTACCTTAGAAGGGAGAAGATGCCAGCTGCTTTTCAAGATCTTACAAGGTCATCCCCTAAACCAAAAGAAAGAAGACTGAAAGGTGGTCCCATTCTAGACTTCAGCTTACCTAGCAGGTCACAAGCTCTTGCCTTACAGCCTAGTGAAAAGAAGAGCATCCCTCTAACAATCCTTTGAGGTTTAGTCTTTCTTACACTTTGAGGTCAGCAGGAAGAAGAGGCCCAGGAATCAGAGATGTTCCTTTAGAATATCTACTGATGTCTGAGTCAAAAGCATCTTCACAACCAACAGGAAGCAATCAGAAGGTTTCTATACTTGTTATTAAGTTGTAGGGGAAAGCAAGGCCCCCTCCATCTTCTATCCTGAAGAGAGTGTCACAGACAAATTGACAAAGATTCTATTTGGGTGAATTTCAGGATCCAAGACTGGAGACAGAAATAATCAATAATTATCCACTGAGCATCCTCTCTGTGTTTAGTAGTGTGCTGGAGGGACTATAAAAAACACAGGCATATAATGTAATCCTTAACATCAAAATATTTAAGGGGGCAGCTAGGTGGCAGAGTAGATACAGCCCTGGCTCTGTATTCAGGAGGAACTGAATTCAAATCCAGCCTCAGACACTTGACACTTACTAGCTGTGTGACCCTTGGAGCTTAACCCTCACTGCCTCACAGGAAAAAAAAAGGTCTTAGAGGACAAACAAAGATGACAGTGAACCATATAAGACAGGATCTCTTTATAACCCAAGTCATAAGTGCTAAAGGCTATCAGAAAAGAAGAAGCTCCAAGCCCTTGCAAGGAAGGACATAGGAGAAAGAAGATGTGATCCAAGCCTGGAAGGATAGTTTTGTTTTGTTTACATTTTAACTGGTAGAAAAGGGAACAACATGATTAAAGGAACAAAAGATGGGATGAACATGTATTCATTGGCAGTGAGAATGGTTTTACTAAAATAAGGTAGGTTTGTAGAAAGTAGTAAGAAATAAGGTTGGTGTGGCAACAAGTTAGAGTTTATTGAAAACACCCTATAAGAATCTGTATTTAATTACTGATAGAATAGTAATCATTAAGATTTTGATGATAGTTTCTGGAGCTGGAAAGAAGCTTAGAGTTTACCTATTCTAACCCCTTAACTTTAAATTTGGGGAAACTGAGTCTCTAAGAAGTCAAGTCATTTGTCTAACGACATACAGGTAAGTGTTCATTTAAGCTGAGATTTGAACTCAGTTCATCTGATTTTAAAAGCTGTATTTTTCCCAATAACTTTAAGGAAATCAGTTGGGGAAAGGGGAGTATATAAGTAGGGTGAGTTTGAGAACTGGCAGGTGGGGGTCAATAGTGGAGACGATTGGCAATAATGTCAGCATGAGTTAATAACCGTGTGAAGTAGGACAGCAGCAGTGAAGATAGAGAAGAAGAATAAATACAGGATGATTCAAAGGGGAAATTGGGAGTTACATAATTAGAAAGAGAAGTTGGAAGAAAGAAATGAGTCAAAGATAAATCCAAATTTCCAAGTCTGGCTAACTACAAAATAAGTTCAATCATTTACGAAGACAAGAAACCTGAAGGGGGAAATGGCCTGTAGAAAAATGTGATGATCTTAATTTTATACATATAGAGTTTAAGTTGATGGCAAGATCTCCCACTGGTGGTATCTAGTTGGCAGTTGCAGATAGAAGACTGGAAGTCCAAGCAGAGGTTAGGAGGTCAGAGTTAGAGCTAAATGTGGGAGTGGAGGGGCAGCTAGGTAGTGCAGCGGATAGAGCACTGGCCCTGGAGTCAGGAGGACCTGAGTTCAAATCCGACCTCAAACACTTAACACTTACCAGCTGTATGACTCTGGGCCACTTAACCCCAATTGCCTCACTTAAAAAAAAAAAGAGTGGGAGTTGACAGGCTAGTAAACATCAGAAATTCTATGAGCTGTTTTTGGATACTACATTTAAATAAGGATGTGAGCAAATTGGCATATGTCTAAAGGAGAGTAATATATACAAAACTCTCCACATTCCTGCGCGTGCGCGTGCACGCACACGCGCACACACACACACACATACATACATACATGCATACAACCTTAAGAATAGTCAGTAAAGGAGAGGAAAGTACCAGACTTAAGATAGCACTGAATGTTACAATTATAATTTAAGAATGATAATATCCTTGTAGACCAACTCTCCTCCCTTTTCCCAAGGTATTCCTTCAATTCCTCATATTGGGTTGGAGGAGACCCTGGTAGCTAGGACTGAGTATGTACAGATAATGAATATAAATGTCAGAAATCATTTAATTGGCTAAAATAGGTTATCTGGGTTAGCTATGCATTTCAATTTTCCATGTTATTTTATTGTCTTTTTTCCATAGCTACTTTAGGTTTACCATATGAGATGCAGTAAAATTTACCTCAGCATAACTTGACTACATTCCTGAATCAGGAAAGGGCAAGACTAATGACTGTTAGCACATCTGTAGCTCTTTATATCTTCAATGTGTTGAATAATCATTAATTGGTTACTGTTTATCATTTCTGAGGGGTGTTGTTAGATCCCTGCAGGGGCAGGCTGGCCAGTGGAAAGCCTCAGGCAGGTTGATGGGATGCTTTGGATTTGCTGGGGCAAGGTCAAGTTCATTTCCAGGTTGTTACCATGGAGATCCATGGGGGTGGGGGGAAGAACAAGGGCCACACAAGGGAATCGTCACCAGGGAAACGAAAGCCAGGGTATAAGGCACAGAAGAATCAGCAGTAAGAAGGAACAAGATGCTGGGAGCTTTCAAGAGCCAGTAATCTGGCCATTGTTCACTCTCTGAGCCTAGGCTCCTTTGATACACCTGCAGGACTAATACACTGGGCAAATGGCCCACAGACAGTTGTGGTCACCAAGGGCTTACACAGGTGAAAAAGAAATACAATCCCCACAATAGGGAAGCATTATTTAGTACAAAGGGTCAAGATCGAATGAAATTTAAGAGAGGAGAATTTAGGCTGAATATCAGGAAGAATTTACTGACAGTACATGACAAATTGAGAAAGGACATCATCCAGTGAGTTATAAAATTAAACTGGACAATGAATTAAAACATATATCACTGAAAATCATCCTTCACTGACAAGGAGGTAGACTACATAAGTTAATAGATATTTCCTAACTATACTTGCTATGATATATGTTGTTTGGGCATCAGGTGAGGCCAGTGAGAGCAAGGACAAATCCCTCTTGTGACAAAAATCCATTTAAGCACAGAGTCCCTGGCCTAGAATAATACCAGAAAAATCTCAAGAATAGTCAAAATAAAAGAGTTCTCCATGCCCTCCATTCCTACTCACCCAGCTGGGAGAATCGTTTTGTCAACAAAGGAGACAAAGCACTGAAAATATCTATGAATAAATAAATTATACACCAATAGCCCTTTTAATTAGTGCCAATTAGGAGTAATTGGAAAACCATGTAGTAGAATAGGAGAGTGACTTGAGGAATGAGAGCAAGATAAAATTCATACAGGCTAACCAGAGTGTTGTAAATTTAGTGGGAAAGGAGAAGAGCCATGAAGGATAAATTTGGAAAATTTGCACATGCATAAGTATGAAACTGATTTTAACAGAATATGATAGTCTACATTCTGAGTCTAGAACTGAGTACATCCCAACATTAGATATCAAGTACAAAATGTATAATGCTGAGAAAAGAGATGGAATTTCTTTTTTTGGGGGGGGGTGAGGCAGTTGGGGTTAAGTGACTTACTCGAGGTCACACAGATAGTAAGTGTCAAGTGTCTGAGACTGGATTTGAACTCAGGTCATCCTGATTCCAGAGCTGGTGCTCTATCCACTGGGCCACCTAGCTGCCCCAAGATAGAATTTCTTGTCTGTGGAATAGTAAAGAGGCTGGACCATAGAATGCACAAAAGGGGAGGAAAATATAAAACATATAAAAAATATAAAAAGCTTTAAAGATTTACTAGAGGAGTATAGATTTGATCCTTGTTGTCATTTGTTTGTCCTTCCTTTTGAAAGGTGACCAATGACATCATGGGTGATGTCTTGATTTGTGCATGAATTGGATTTAATTGAGGCAGGGTTGCCTCACTTTCTTTTGCTGAATCATAAGTCTGGTGTCAGAACAAAAGTCAAGATGACTGGTAACAGCCTAGGATGCCGTGAATGACCTTGGCGTCTTTGATGTCTGACCAAGCTCTAAGCATTCCACAGCACTTGCTTTAGCTGCCTTCATGGCCATTGCAACAAATTATTCTCATCTGCCCAATCCTAGAGGTAACAGGGAGTCACTGGAGTGTATTGAGCACAGGAATGGCATGATTAGACTTTAACTCTAGAGGGGCAGGGGGGAAGGTGGATCTGAAGAGTCACCTGGGCCAAAGAGTGTTGCAGTGACACAGCCATTAGTGGGGCCAAAAGTATCAAGACAAGTATTATGTGAAGGTGTGCCTGTTTTATACAAATACAAGGAGAGACTAAGATCATAGAGTTATTTCATAAAAAAAATAATTGAAGAAGTGAGAAAAATCACTTTTCTATGATTTGGAGAATGGATTAGAGTGGGAAAAGAATTGAGGCCAGGAGACAAAAATAGGCATATACTGGAGAAATCCAGGTCAAAGGTAATTAAGGCCTAAACTAGGGTGGTAGCATTGTGAGCAGAAAGAAAGGGATATATTGAATGGATGTTGGGGAGATAAAAATGATAGCATTTGATAAATGATTGAAATTGTAAGTTGAGTGACAGTGAGGAGTCTAAGTCAACACTGAGACTGTGAACTTGGGTGAGTAGAAAAATGATTGTGCTACTGATAACCATAAAGGAGCTTAGAAGAAAGATATGTTGGGAAAGAAAGATATTGAGTTCAATTTTGGTCATATTAATTTTGAGATGTTTACAGGACGTCCAGTTTAACATTTCTAATAGATAGCTGATGATGTAGAACTGTAGTGGGAGGAGGGGCAGCTATGAGTACTGGGCTTGGAATCAGGAAGACTCATCTTCACAAGTTCAAATCTGAATTCAGACACTATCATGCATCAAAATATTTTGGGGAATGAGGTGGCACAGTAGATAGAGTGCTGGACCTGAAGTCAGGGCCTGAGTTCAAATTCAGCTTCAGAAACTTAATAGCTTCATAACCCTGGTCAATTCACGTAACCCTGTTTGTCTCAGTTTCTTACTTGTAAAATGAGCTGGAGAAGGAAATGGCAAAGCCCTCCTTTATCTGTGTCAAGAAAACTCCACAATAAGGTCAGAGAGTATGAGACATGACCCAAATGACTGAAAGACAACAACAACAATATATACATCTGGGAGTCATTTGTATTGAGGTGATAATTGAATCTATGAGAGCTAATTGGATCACTGAAAATTTGTGTACAATGAGAAAAGAAATTAGTATTCTCAATTTGCAGATAAGCAAATTGAGTCTCAGAAATCAGGAGAGCTGTTCTAATTTGTCTAATAAGTGATGGAGGACAGTCTTTGGACTCCTATCCCATTGCTCTCTATACTGACCCACACTGCAACACTGTAATTCTAGGAGAAAATATTAATTTCCAACACAGGTCTAACATGTGATCTCAAGAAAACTAGCTTACAAATTTACACAATTAAGCTTGCGGTGAGGGTGGGAGGGTAAGGAAACCTAAACTATATTCTGATTTCTATCTGGAGTTTTTCTTTCAGAAAATTCATTTGACCATTTCATGCCTCCTTTTCTCCTACTAAAAATAACACTACTCAGTGCTATGAATGTGTTGAGTTGACTAAAACATACAAAGTGATTTGGGGTCTGAAGGATGCTAAGTAGCATGGCACCATGGAAAGAAAACTAGATCTGGAGTGAGATTTGATGCCCTAAAACCTGTGTAACACTTGGGTAAGTCACCTCACTGCTCATGTCTTCAAATTTTTTTTTCATCTGTAAAATTAAAGGGTTAGAATGAATGACTTCTGAGGTCCCTTCCATTTTTAAATCTGTATTTGCATGAGAATAGGGCATTCATCTTCCATCCAAGAGTGTGACCACGAGTAGTGGGACAAAGTCTTGAGAGAGTTGGTCAGGCTAACACTTGAGCTGCAACATCATCTGACTTTTTGTCCCCAGCTGCCAAGGAACATCAGTCTTCCATAACCCCTGTGGATCCAATGACCTAAGAAGGTGAAGAGAGTCCTCAGGCATTTGTCAGCCTCAGTCTCCCACACTAGAACGATCTGGATTTTAGTCAAGTCACCACATCTAGCCACAAAGCAGATGTTTACTTCAACTTCATTGAAACATAATTATAACCTCAACCATAAAATTTCCCTGACCTTGCTCTAAAACATTGATTTGGTATTTCTAAAATTACTTCATAATCTGTATTTACTACATTTCCAATGACATCTGTTCATTTATTGAAAGCGCTATGCTAATTTAAGAACCACAACCCCATCCTGTCCAGGAATCTGAAAGCATTGGTGTCTCAAAGAAATGAAAAGCCTTGAAGGGGAAAATGCTGATGAAAAGTAATGAAGTAAGAGAATCCCAGAACTAGGTTAGGTCACCAGAGGTCATTTTGTCCAACCCATTGTGCCCAGGTAGGTCATTACATAACAATAAAAATAGAAAATACAGGCTCATACTGGAAGTTTAGACTAAAGATAGAAGGGACCTCATAATTCACCTACCCCAACTTCCTCATTTTATAGGTTAGGAAAGTGAGATCTAGGGAAATAGTGACTTGCCTAAGGTCACACAGGTAGTAAGTATAAGAGGTAATATTTGAACCTGAAGTTGCTGATATTAGAACCTCATTCTCTTTCCAGTGAATCATTCCTGTCTGTGGTATTTTTAGATATTATCACATATAAATTCCACAGTCATCCTCATTAGCTAGAAGAATGTTTTCATTTAGTTCATTGTTTGATTAGGTCACTATTCAGTTGTGTAAGTCATTCCTGAATATCTATGACCCCCATTTGGGATTTTCTTGGCAAAGATATTGGAGTGGTTTGTCATTTCCTTCTCCAGTTCATTTTAAAGATGAGGAAACTGAGGCAAACAGGGTTAAATGACTTGCCCAGGGTCACAAAGCTAGTAAGTGTCTAAAGCCAGATTTAAACTCAGGCCCTCCTGACTCCAGGTTCAGCACTCTGTCCACTGTGCCACCTTGCTGCCCAAAATATTTTGATGCATAACAGTTTTTTAAAGACTGAAGACTCTCCCATTTTGCCAATAATTATGTTTTCCACAGAAAGCCTTGCGAATGTAAATAACTACATAAATATATTTTAATGATACCTAGAATTATCTCTTTTTGGGACTCTCCTCGGGGAGGAGCAAATGTTCCTATAACATAGTTAAAGAATAATCATCAGGGCACCTAGGTAGCACAGTGGATAGAGTACTCAATCTGGAGTCAGGAAGACTCACCTTCCTGAATTCGAATTAGGCCTCAGACACTTATTTGCTGTGTGGCCCTGGGCAAGTCAACCCTATTTGTCTCAGTTTCCTCATTCCTGTAAAATAATCTGGAGAAGGAAATGACAAATCATTCCAGTATATTTGCCAAGAAAACCCCACATGGGGTCATGAAGAATCAGACATGACTGAATGACAAGGGCAATCTTGTCTTTTTTAAAGTGTGCACAAAGGAAAGTTCCTATACCCTCATTGAATATGTAAAAAGAAGAAAACTCCCCTCTCTGGCCAATCCCAATATCATTAATGTACACTCCTGAGATGAAACATATTCAACTAGCAATGACAATTTGAAAAAGTCTACAGAGGGCGATAGACAAATCTCTGTAACAGGATTCTTCAAATAATAAATCATCGAGCACTTATTAAATGCTTACTGTGTGCCAGACATTGTGCTAGGTCTTAGGGGAATAAGAAAAAAAAAAGATAAAATCTGTATCTTCAAGCAACTTCAAGAAGTCAGGGATCCCCTATTCTGTCTACCTATTCTGCAGCTGTGCTATATTAATTGAAGACAATTATGAGTTATAGAAAGGGCTGTAGCTTTATAATAAAATTCTCACAGGGTTTAAAAAAAAATTCAAAGTTGCAAGCCCTCCCCTGTTTCTCCCTTTCTCTTAGTTCTCCTTTCTTTCCTGGACTCAATTTAGTTCAGACTACAGAAAAGACCCAAGATGCCTCTTGCAACTCCACCAGTCCCATAAGCACCAAATGTGGGCCTTCTCTCCCCACCCCTGCACTTGCAACTACTGCATGGTTTCTATTTCATAGCAACAGGAGACAAATAGGCAGATCAACATAACAGCCACACAGTCATTTAAGTGTGCTTCAGTACGTGACAGAAATGATATGCTGAAGAAAAATAGCAACAACAAATTTATCTTTTGTGCATTTGAGTATTTCTTTCAAAGGAATGTGTTAGTAGCTCAGATTTGTATGGCACGTTAAAATCCACAAAGTATTTCTATCAAAACAATCCTATCCCCATTTTGCAGATGAGCAAGTAGGGATCAGAGAGGTTCAGTAAAATCATGTATGTATGCTTCTTATAGCCACACTGCTATCCCATATGAGAGCCAAGTCCCAATTCTAGGGCTCTTTTCACTATAGTTGGGAATACTCACTCTCTCTAGGTTTTTACCCCCCTCATTCTTAAGCCTGGGGTAGTTTCAGAGTATATAGTGTTGCTCATAATAGTGGCATTGTACATGGGTGAATTATTCCTAACCTTAATGGATGATCCTCCAGCAAATTAATTATTCATCTTTTAAATATTTTATGCTCCCCACTTTATAGATTTATTATTAACTGTTGGAACCTATGCATGTTAACATGGAATGATGCCATCATCCAGCTTCATAAATAATGGATTGTTTTATTTTTTAATGATTAGTTAGTTCTTTCTCCTATTGATTGTAAATGGGTTTGACCCAAAGGACCTTCTTAAGCTTTTTCCATTAAAACAAAAGTAAGGTGGCTTAATACTTTTTAAGGGTATTCCTGCTGGAGCATATCTTGACAGTTTTAATGAAATGAAGTTGATACTATCGGCTTCATTTGTAGCAGGGAGTAGTGCAAAGGATGGCTCTAGAGATGCTACATAAAGTTTCCCACTTTAAATGGTCAGCATTTAGTGAAGAGCATCCTGACTTGCCCACTAACTCACTGTGTGACCTTGCCCAAGTTAATTCATCTGGAGAGTCAGTTTCTGATAAATGGGCTGCAGGGTATGGTGGGGGTGGAGCCAGCCAAAATCCAATAAATCAATGTTTCTTAAGTGCTTGCAATAACCTGATAAAAGGAGTGGCATAAAAGGAAGACATTTCTACTCAGAAACAAACTTCCAGTACCTCTGTAGAAATAGCCGCTTCTTTCCCATTTGTACCAGTCTCATCCATTAATAGTAGAGCTTGCAATGAGGCTGAGTACCAGTCCCTCCTGAACAATGTGGTCTTTACAAGTCTCTTTGTTACATGATATCATTAAAATCATGTTAAGATAAATAAACATTCATTCATTTCCAACTTTTTACTTTAGTTTTCTAGTTCTGTGGAATGTATTTGCTTCTGTTTTCAAACCCTCAAAGATCAATTTCTACTTTGTCTTGAGGAGGCTGAGATTTGTGTTCTTTTAAGGCAGCTTGAATCAGAATTCTAGATGATCTAATTTTGCTAGAGTCTCAGAATCAGGAATTCTGAAAAGGTTAGAAATCATATAAATTCCAAAAGACTGCCTTTTTTTTTAAGCAAATAAGTCTTTTTGACTATTATAAATAGTCAAATTAACTATAAAGCACATATGCAGAAAGATGTTATCTACACCCAAAGAAAGAACTGATAAATAGATGTATAGAATAATTACATATATAATATATATTATAATTATATATATATATACATATTATTTATATGTACACACACCTATTTGTGTATAATGGCACAAATAATTTGTCTCTAGGGTGGGAGGAAGGAAAAAAGAAAAATGATAACTTTATTATATATTTGAAATAAATAGCAAGTTGTACATAATAGATTTTAGTTTCATGTGCTATAATCTTTTTTATTATACTATGATATGGAAATACTTTTTTATTCCATAAATTAAAATTTTAAAAAAATTTAAGTTTGCCTGAAGAAAAAAAAATCTCAAGCCTGAGTCACTTATCCCATAGTCTCTTTATCATACTTTCTTATCACTTCTTGGGTTTTATTAAATGCTACCTTCTAATCTAAGAAAAGTTAACCCCTTTAGAGATTAAACTCATATAAACCATTCCATCCAGGGGCTTTGCTTAAGGGCCCTAAATCATTAACCAATCACATTATTTCTTATGTAAAACCCAAGATACTTTAAAATCCTCTCCCCCACCCCACACTCTTGGGAATATAACTGATAAATTATCCTTCATTTGGGGGATCACTAATTACAGGTGGCTAGGGAAGAACCCTGAAGGTGAAATTCAAGTGTATTGTCATTGCTCCTGCTGTTGGTTGTTGTTGTTATTATTCTTATTGTTGTTGTCAGTGGTGGTGGTGGTTGTAGAGGGGGATATGAAAAGGCCAGGAAGAAGTTTTCTAGAAAGAAGGAAGGAGGGTCTGGTGATAGCTACCACTCTGCTATTGGCCGGGATGAAATTCATGAGCTACAAGTTTAAAACAGCGAATGATAGATTTTTTTCTTTTCTTTTTAAATGGAAGAGTAAGGGGGAGAAGAAATAGATTGCTGTTAATTAAAAAACATTTTTAAAATAGAGCTGGAATATTGCAAGCACTTTCAAATGAAATCATTGTATTGTTAGTTTTGCTTAATTGTTTTGCTTTGATACAAGACACTTCTCACAGAGTGGAGGTAATCTGATAATGTAATATAAAAACAAAACACATCAATAAATTTGGCTACTCTATTAATTGAAATCATCTAATAACTTATTATATATAATTTTAATTGAATTTCTAGTAGCATAACATGTATATCTCCTGACAAGAAAACTGTAAGATGTATTTCCTTGTTGACCATATTTTCAAGGACAATTTTGACATTTCTAAAAAGCAGTAGTGCACTAAGAGGGGCCACATAAGGGAGGTAAAATTCACCATTCACTAAGGTAAATTATATTATGCTCTTAAATCTTCAAGAATACATCTCTAGGGATGGGACCAGCTAGAGGATCAAGACCACCATTTAGTAAAATGGGAATTCCAATTGATTTTTACCAGTGTCATGAACTTAACTTGAAATTAGAGTAAAGAGTAAAGATATAAATTCTATGGTATATGTATCTGCATGTGTATACACACACATATATGTATACATATGTATATGCATGTTCTAGCTAGCTTATAAAAAGAAAGAGGATTAGGAATTTATAGATAAATAGCAAAAAACAAGATACAGAAGCAGTGAGAGGCTCATAAGAACATCCTAAATTGTTTTGAGGAAAAAAGATTGGTATTGATCAAGATTCAGGAAAATTCATTGCTAGTAGCTTTGTGAGATCATGGGATGGGTATCATTACTCAGAGTTAGCATGGGTTCATAAAGAACATGTTATGGCAAAATAATCTTGCATCCTTTTTTGAAATACTTACTAAATAGACTTAGTAACCATTATTTTAGACCATTGCTCTGATAGACTGGGCAATGCTGTAGACAAAATTCAGTATATTTCAGTAAGGTTATTTGTCAAAGTCCTTCATGATATATTTGTGGATAAGATGAAAAAAATGTGGACTGGATGATAATAAAATTAAGTGGTTTCACAATGATATTTCCTGGAATTAGGATAGGAGGGGGGGTAGGAATCAGGGAGAAGGAATGATAACTTGAAATTTATCTAGTAACATTCAAATAAACTTAGATTTAACAATATAAATAATACAAGTCTCAGCTAAAGAGAGACATGATTAACCAGCATTAATTGAACATGTACTAGGAGAACAATATTAGTTCATGGGGAAAGTACTATGGGGTTTTAGTGGCCTACACATTGAGTAGGAGTCACAAATATGAAATCACACCCAATGGTGACAGTAAAAGCTGATGTGACCTTAGTCTCTAACTATATAAGCATAATGCCAATGATAAGAAAGATAAACTTTCACTGAGCTTTGAAATGGGCAGAACACATCTGCATTGCTGCACTGAGTTATGGGGTCCACATATTTTTTTCTTCTTAATAGTATTTTTTCCAGTTACATGTAAAGATAATTTTCAACATTTGTTTTTATAAGATTTTGAGTTCCAATTTTTTTCTCCCTCCTTGTCTCCCCCCTCACCAAGACAGCAAGCAATCTGATATAGGTTATATATGTACAATCACATTAAACTTATTTCCACATTAGTCATGTTGTAAAGAAAGAGTCCAAACAAAAGGGATGGGGTCCACATCTTAAGAGGGATACTGACCAACTATAGGCTAGACAAGATTAATCGCACTGGTGAAGAGATGCAAAATCATAGGAATTTATTTATTTATTTATTGATTGATTGATTGATTGATTGATTGATTTGTTTGTTTGTTTGTTTGTTTTGTTTGTTTATGTATTTATTTATTTATTCATTCATTTGTTAGTTCGTTCGTTTATTTATTTGTTTGGTTGTTTTGTTTGTTTATTCATTTATTTATTCATTCACTTGTTTATTTGTTTGTTTGTTTACTTATTTGCCCATCCATTCATCAATTTATCAAAAGAGTCCTCAAAGGCCATCTACCCCACCTGCGTCACTTTACAGGTGAGAAAATTAAGAACCAGTATGGTTAATTCAAGTCAACAAACACATTTATTAAGCACCTGCCATGTGCCAAGTACTGTGCTCAGTGTGGGGATACAAAGGTAGGCAAAAAATAGCCACAACCCACAAGGAGCTGACAGTCTAATGGGGGAGACAACATGCAGACAACTACTTAAAACAAGCTATATACAGACCAAATTATAGATAACTGAAGGAAGGCCTTTGGTTCAAGAGAGATAGAGTAAAGTTTCTTATAGAAAGTGGGATCTTAGTTGGTACTTAATGAAAGCCAGGAAAGCCAAGAGAGAGATGCGGAGGAAAAGAATTCCAGGCATGGCAGACAGAACATTAAAATGTACAAAGTTGGGAGATAGAGTATAATGTATGAGGAATAGCAAAGAGGCCCATCATTGGATAACAGAATATGGATTGAGTGATGTACCCATTGTCATATAAGTAGCAAATGTTGGAAGCAAATTTGGGGCCCAGAGTCATCTGACTCCTGAGCCAGTATTCTTTCCACTGTACCATCATATCATATGAATGAAATAAAAAGCATTTATTAATGACTTACTATGTGCCAAGCATTGTCCTCAGTTTAGGGGAGGCATAGTTTGGTTCAAAAAATTACAGGGATGGGGGCAGCTAGGTGGCACAGTGGATAAAGCACTGGCCCTGGATTCAGGAAGACCTGAGTTCAAATTTGGCCTCAGATACTTGACACTTACTAGCTGTGTGACCCTGGGAAAGTCACTTAACCCTCATTGCCCTGAAAATATTTACAGGGATGGAAAATAATGCTATAAGGAATTAATTTTTTTCAGTAACAGTGTAATTACTGGAAATCATATAAAGCACTGATTTAATTATGGTTCTAGAACTGGAAGATCCTATATGTTGCTGAAGAAGAGGTTGGGGTTGAAGAGAGTGAACCTGATACAGTCATCCACCTGAGGCACTTACCAATCAGAACAGTGAGGGCTTTGGGGAGGAAGCTCAGCAGGAGAAAGGGTTAAGTCTTCCAGGGGATGAGCCTATGAGGATCCTCTCAAGGAAATAAGAAGAAGGGTAAAATACTAATAACAACAATAATACATATATAGAGAATTTAAAGATTTACAAATTACTTCCATCACCTGTTAAATAGTCTTTACACGTATTATCATTTTAGAGATGAAGAAATTGTGCCACAGGATTAAACAACTAATACGTGTCAAAGTTTAAGGTCTCCTAGTTCCAAAACCAAATGCTGGAAGCAGATTGAGGAATAAAGACCATTGGACTTGTTTAAAAATCCACAGTCAGATCCTGGCTCTGCCATTTACTAACTCAGTGTGCTTAGGGAAGCCATTTCACTTTTCTGAAAATGCTAGGGGAAGCTAGATATCTTTAAGGTCTTTTCTGGCTCTAATAATCAGTGCTAGGAATTGCAATGTTTGACCTGGAGGAGATGTTATTTAGTGAGCATTTAATAGTTCTCCACAAATATTTAATGTCTTGTCATCTGAAAAGAGGAACTAGATAGCTAGTTGGTAGCCAAATGTGTCATACAAGTACGGTCAATGAATAAGTTAACAGTGAGGAACTCAGCTCAGTGCAAGGAAGAACTTTATAAAAGAGGAGTAACCAAACGTTATGGGCTGTCTTATGAAAGGGTGAGTTGCTCATAACTAATAGTGGAGATAGCATTCCTGAAATGGCAAGGAGGCTGTTCTGACTCAGTGACAAGATTCTTTGCAACTGTGCAATGCCACAATTATACTATTACCACAGAAAACAAGACAAGGGTTTACAGTATTTTGAAAGCATTTCATCACAATGAAATTATGTAAGAGAAATGACAAGAAGGACACCAGAAAATCAAGGATTAAACTTGAATTTCAACACATAAAAACATCTAGCCATATTTTGGCAAGACTTGCTTTTTCCAGGTTTGTACCATTAGCCAAGGGGAGGCCCAGAGAGTCTAAGTGTCTTACATTTGGTCAGACTGTAAATGTCAGAGCCTGGATAGTCAGAAGTGGTCTAACTTCAGTATAGGCTGTGTTCTGCAACTCCCATGCTGCTCCTCAGTTGGACTTTGTAAAATGAATTTATCATCTGATTTGCTTCCTTGATTTTCTTAAAAGACTATAAACATTTCTAATTAAAATTTTGAATTCCAAATTCTACTTTTCTTCTCCTCCCTCCCCTACCCCTCCCTTATGAAGTAAGCAATCAGATACAGGTTATACATATTCAATTGTGTACAACATTACCATGTTAGTCATTTTGTACAAGAAAACTAGAATAAAAGAAAAAAATTAAAGAAATAAAGTAAAAATTAGCATGCTTTAGTCTGTGTTCAATCAATATCAGTTCATTCTTTGAAGGTCGAGAGTATGCTTTTTGATTAGTCCTTTGGGATTGTCTTAGATCATTGCATTGCTAACAACAGTCACTCATGGTTTTTCATCGAACAATATTGCTGTCACTATGCACAATGTTCTCCTGGTTCTACTCACTTCACTATACATCAGTTCATATAAGTCTTTCCAGGGCTTTCTGAAATCATGCTGCTTGTCATTTCTTATAGCACAATAATATTCCATCAAAATCATATACCATAGCTTGTTTAGCTCTTCCCCAATCAATGGGCATTCCTTTGATTTCCAATTCTTAGCCACCACAAAAAAGCTGCTATAAATATTTTACCATGAACTATTTTCAACGAAGCAATTAAGAACTCAATTTGAAATGTAACATCTGTTTCTGAAATGCCTTTGAAACCATAATTTTTTAATAAAAAGATTGCCAAAGTAACCTTCAAAAAACTTGAAACAAAGTGCATTTAGGCAATAAGCAATAGAAATTCAAATGAGGAGTCATCATGGTGGTGTAACTTTCTTTGTAACATATTTAGATAATTTTCTATTTAAGTACTGGTCTCTTAGTAGCTAAATTGAAATGCTATGTGAAGTGGACATTTTTTCATAGCAATGGAAGTGTTTTTCAGTTCCTAAGTAAAACTTGAAGTTGGGTATAAGATATATACTAGCTCATCATAATGGCTGCTACTCAAATTCTAAAGGATGGAGTACTCCAAATAGTCATAGTCATAGGGGGAAACTAGGTGGCACAGTGGATAAAGCACCAGGCCTGAAGTCAGGAAGACCCGAGTTCAAATCTAGCTTCAGATACTTATTGGTTATATATGGACAGGTTGCTTATCCTCTGCTTGCTTCAGTGTCCTCATCTGTGAAATGGAGATAATAACAGCACCTACATTCCAAGGATATTGTGAGGATCAGATAAAATAATACTTGTTAAGCACTTGACACGTAGCAAGTGCTATATAAATGTTGGCTATTATTATTATCATAATCAATAAATCAATAAACATTTCATCAACTGCGCCCCAGGCATGGTGATAAGTGCTGGGATACAAATATTGACAGTAATTGCCCTCAAGGAGCTTACAGTATAATGGGAGAAAATACTATACAAAATGAAGCTTTCCAATGGAGAGGCACCAGAGGGTGGCCAGTTTGGGGGGCAGGATGTTCATGAAGTCAAAATCAATAAGAGCAGTTTATGAGAAATGGAGTTAGATGGAAAATTCTGAGCTTTCTAAAAGCGGGGGGTGAGTTTATGAACAATTTATCGCTCTGCCTTCCAGCCTGCCAGTCAGAGAGGAGAAGTAAATGAGAGTGCTGAGGTGTGGAGTATCAAAGCTGAGTGATCTCCTTGATCATGAGATTTCAGGTGCTAGGTTTATTCTGGGGGAGGAAAGAGAAGTTGATGACAAATGAGTCAGTCCTCCACATTATTGACTCAAAATAATGGGATTAAAATAAAAGTTCCTCGAAGGCAGGGATTATTTCTCTGTTGTCTTTGTAACTCCAGTTTTTTATTGTTGTTGAGTCATTTCAGTGTTTCTAATTCTGTGTGAACCCGTTTGGGGTTTTCTTGGCAAAGATACTGGAGTGGTTTGCCATTTTTCTTCTCCAGTTTATTTTATAGATAAGAAACTGAGGCAAAGAGGGTTTACCCAGGTTCACACAGCTATTAAGTATCTTAGGCCTGATTTCAACTCACAACTCTAGGGCAGACCCTCTATCCACTGGGCCACCTGGTTGCCCCTATCTCCAATACTAAACTGGAGTTTAGTAGGAAACTAGGATGCACTATTTGCTGATGAACTGATTCATCCACTTGACTGGTTAAATTCAGAAAAGTATGGCTAGTACTTAAGGGAAAGAGCATTGGATTTAGAATCAAAGTACCTGCATTAAAATCCCAGCTCTGCTACTGACAACATGTGTGAACCCAAACAATTCACTTCCCTACACAGGGCCCAGGTTTCCTCCACTGTAAAATAAAAAAGTCATTAGGTGGTCTTAAAGGTGCATTCTGGCTCCATATCTTATGGCCTATAATAATAAGCATGCTTTGTTATTTGTTTGAGGAAAATTCTATGAGCCTACAGGAAAAGACAAAATATTATTAAATTATTTGCTTTCAAAATAATGACTCAAGGCCATTTAGTAAAGAGCAAGGTCTGCCATTTTTTGGTGATAAAACTCATTTTTTAGCCCTGGATTCTGGTGAAGCTTCATGTGTCTTGGATCAAGCAGGAAAAGGTCCCTTTTCTCATTGGAACTCATTAGCAACATCAGAAATAAAACACAAGCTTATGAAATACAAGCTTAAACACACTGTTAAGAAGTGCTGCCTTTTCATTTTTCCCCCAGCACAAGAAATGTTATCCATTCCCAAGAAAAAAGGTAGAAGGGAAGGATAGAATAAAAGGAATTTTAGCTGAAAGGGTCTTTAGGGATGCTCTAATCCAATCCTTTATCATAGAGATGGATAAGGAGACTAAGTCAGCCTGGAGACTGCAAGAAACTATTTGCTGAACAAGGGGTCCAGCTAGTTAGAAGCAGAGGTAAGATCAGAACCCTGTTGTCCCATTGCTAGTGCCACTATATCCCAGCTTTCTCCCTTAAAGATAAGCTTCCACATAATAATTCTCTTGTCTTCCATTTTGGATGAAGTCACCCACCAGCCAGACGAAGAAGCAGTTAGTGCGACTGACTCCCAACATAGTTTGACAGCCTGTGGCATTAACTCATGTCTAGACTCAGGGAGACTTTCCATACCATATCTCACAAGTCAGCACACATGAAAAAGCAGAAGCTTGAAACATAAGTGATCCATATGGTTACACAGTGACTTCTTAAAGAAACCTGGCTGCTCTTCAACCCACCGTTTTCCCACTAAAAGAGAACGTTTCAGTATAAAGCATTTTTGTGAATTTTGTCCTTATCACAATATTAAAAGGAGATATACGAGATTGCAACAGGTAGGAAAAAGGACTAAATGAGGAGGTTAAATGAAGTCTTTGAGCTGATTTGAAAGTAATATTTTATCTTTCCCATTGGAACTATGGTGGGTAGAGCATCAGAGTAATGGATTTTTAGTCAAGAGACCTAGACTCAAATCTCAGCTCTGAACTCTGTCAAGTTAAAAATACATATTTATTAAGCACCTACTACATATAGGATCCTGTGCTAAAGACTGGCAATACAAAGAAAGGAACAAAAAATACAGTCCCTGTTCTCTAGTTCACCGGAGATCATATGAAAACAACTATGTACAAACAGGATGCATGTGTGTTTGTGTGTGTGTGTATGTGTGTGTGTGTGTGTGTGTGTGTGTGTGTGTGTGTGTGTGTGTAAAATCTGAGATAATCTCAGAGATGAGGCACTAGTATTTTATTTTATTTTTTGTGAGGCAATTGAGGTTGTGACTTGCCTAGGGTCACATAGCTAGTAAGTGTCAAGTGTCTGAGGCCAGATTTGAACTCAGGTCCTCCTGAATCCAGGGCCAGTGCTCTATCCACTGTGCCACCTAGCTGCCCCAGAGGCACTAGTTTTAATGGGATTTTAGCCAGGGAAGCCAGTACAGAGAGATGAAGAAGGGAGCAATTCTAGGCATCAGAGACAGCCAGTAAAATACACTATGGGTAACCTGTTTAAATTTGGGTATTTCACTTTCTATGCCTCAGTTTGTTCAATTACCAAGTGAGAAGGTGAGACCAGATTATCTTTAAGCTTCTTTCACATTTTGTGAAAAACTACTAATAGCTAGCATTTAGGCTTTATGGTTTGCAAAATGCTTTATAGAAGTTAAATGACTTGCTCGGGGTCACATAACTAGTGTCTGAGGCCACATTTGAACTCAAATCTTTCTGACTCCAGGTCTAGCACTCTATCTACGCTTCTACCTATCTACCGTATATCACCATGATACAATGGAAAGAGCATTGGTTTTGGAGTCAGAGACCTGGGTCAAATTGTGTCTGTTATTTATTACCTATGTGTCTTTGGACAAGTCATTTAACATCTCTGGGCTTCTTTTCCTCATTTTTTCCTTTGCAAAAATGAGAGCAATTGGACTAGACCTCTAAAGCTCCTTCTAACTATTCATCTTTGATACTACAATCCCTATAGTTACCAAATGTAAACAATAAAATCTGATGAGATTTCCAAATACTGAAAGATAAATCAGAATTCTCCTCAAAAAACAATCACCAGGGGCAGCTAGATGGCACAGTGGATAGAGCACTGGCCCTGGAGTCAGGAGTACCTGAGTTCAAATCCGGCCTCAGACACTTAACACTTACTAGCTGTGTGACCCTAGGCAAGTCACTTAACCCCAATTGCCTCACTAAAAAAAAAAACAAAAACAAAAAAAAAAATCACCATACCAATATTTATCAAAACTTTATTCCATTCATCGACACTCAATTCTAAGGCAGCAACTCAGCTTGCTTTAAAGATATGTTTTTCGGTACATGTACTCTTTTCCTGCCAAGTCACAGCCTCCTTTATTCTTAGCAGACAGTCCTCATGAGTTGCAAAGTTCAAAAATAGTAATCTATTGGTGGTCAACCTCCTGATGAAGGGCCAATCCAAATTTCATTGAGTTAGTCCCAGAGTGGTGGACCCATGGTCTACTACATTGCCAAGACTTAGCTCAAGTGACTCCTTTGACTTGAGAATTTTCCTGAAGTTCCTCAAATTCCATCATTCTTCCAACACACACACACACACACACACACACACACACACACACACACACACACACACACACCAAATGTAATTGCTTTTTTCCTCTTCTGTGCTTTAAAAAAAATCTAAACCTTTTATTTTATCTGTGTTGGGAAATCCAGGTATGTCAACTCCCTCCACAGATGCAGATTGTCACTTTGTACATAACGTATATAGACTTAGAGAACTAATTGTAGTATTGAGAGAAAATGTGATTTGCCAGGGTTCACAAAACTATATCAGTAGAGGAACTTGAAACTAGATTTTTCTGACCCTAATCCTAGATTTCTATTTATTTTTTATACTCTGAAGCAGCAAAGCATGGAAAGAGAGCCAAGACTCAGTAAGCAAAACCTGGGTTCAAGACCTGCCTCTAATAAACAATGACTGTGCAATTCAGGGGTATTCCCTTAATATCTCTGTGCCCCTAAGCTACTCTCTGAGTACTCTGAGTTGAAGAGTAATAGTTGATCTTCATGAAAAGAGGGGCCTTTCTCAAAGGGTTGTTGTTCAGTCATTTTTCAGTCATGTACAATTCTTTAAGATTCCATTTGGAGTTCTCTAAGCAAAGATAATGGAGTAGTTTGTTATTTCCTTCTCCAGCTCATTTTACAGATGAGGAAACTGAGACAAATGGGGTTAAGTGACTTGCCATGGGTTACCAGCTAGTAAGTGTCTGAGGCTAGATTTGAGCTCAGAAAGAGTCTTCCTGACTCCAGGTCTGGCACTCTATCCACGGGACCACCTAGCTACCCTCAAAGGGAGTTCCCTATAATAATGAAATTACAAGTCTGGACCAACTATAACGTGCCCTCAAATTCAATATTTGATTGGATCTGTAATTTCATCAATTCCAGATTTGTCTTTAGTGATGCAGACTTCAACCAACACATACCTGCCTATCCTGTATAACTCTTGCCACATCATACCTAAAATTCAGTACCAGGGTTATACCCAATACATGGGATGCCTTCCATGCTTTCTCTTGAAGAGATTATTAGGGTGCCAGTGGAGAACCCTGGCTATCCACTGTGAGAATTGGAGTGCTACCCCTGCTGAGAAAGACATTGTGGGAACCAGGGCAGCTCTGCCCTGAGGAGAAAGCATATGACTTAGCATCTGGAATGTCAGATTGGAATCCAGAAGTTACCACCTGTTAGTTGTGTCAATCAGTGCTACCAACCAATTAGCTTGGAGCTGTGTGTGAGGACAGCCATGTTTCTGGTGTCAGAGGGGGCTTCTGGGAAAAGCTGCCAAAAAGCAGGTCTTTTGGTTTCCCGACTTCAGCTTGGTGGCAGGGACAGGGAGAATATAGAGAACTTCACGTGGGCTATTAGAGAAAGGCAAATTTTTCTCTCTGGCTACACTGAATAGATCCAAGCTATGGTTTTCCTCTCACTCTCTTCACTAACTTCTGATACACTTTAATAAATATTTAAAAGGTTAAGCTTTTGCTAAAGCTTCTAATTTAAGGTGATCACTCATTAGATTTTAGATATCACAGCTAAAATTTTAGACCTTACACAACCTATCATCCTTCAATCTCACCATGGTGCCAATCCATCTTCTTTTCATGTCATATAATATTTTAATTCCTATTCTTCACTGGTTTATCATTGGTTATATGCCTGTTCATACCTACTATGGCCCTCTCCATTGCATTCCATGTAATACTTGTTTTTTAGTTCTTAAGAGACTATAGTGTCCTATATCTAAATGCCATATAGAAATAATTGTCAACTATTATTTACTGAGCACCTACTATGTAGCAAGCATTATACTCAGTACTGGGGAACTAGAAAGACAGAGAGACAGACAGACATAGCTGAAGATAAATGTTGTTTGTCCTTTGCTTTTCAAAGAGGACCAATGACATTATGGGTGATGTCTTGCCTTTTGTATGAATTAGATTTAAGTGAGGTGAAGTTATGCAAAGTCACCAGCCTCACTCTCTCTTCCTTTCTGAGTCATGAAGTTCAGTGGCAGAACAAAAGTCAGGATGACTGGAGATGGCCTGGGATACAGTGGACAACCTTGGCTTCTTCAATGTTGGACCAAGCTCTTAGTACTCCACAGGTCCTGCTTCAGATGCCTTTACTGCCATTGGAATACATTGTTCTCATATACACTTCTGCTGGAGGATATTCTCACATGTTTGGGATAGAGACCCCTTCAAATCACCAAAAGGTTTGAGGCCCATAAGTTATATTCAACCTGGTTTATCCCATCTGCCCAGATAATTTCCCAGAGTGTGGTCACTGCACATGCTACAGCTTCTTGGAGCCTCAGGAGAGAGTTGAGTGAGACACCAAAGGTAGATGAGCAGCCCTGAAAAGGGTTCAGCGAGCCCTCACAGGAGAGGAACTAGTTCTCCCTGAATACCTCTCAAATCCCCAATAGATAGATGGACATTGTTGTAGTTATATATCGATATATAAAAAGATACCTATATCTATAGATATACCAATATCTAAAATCTCCACTAAGTGAGATAATAATTATGATTTGGAGAGTCTTACCAAGTTCTTTTGGAAATTCTCAATTATACCTTTCTCAGAAACTGGTGTTGATAAGTATGTCAAAATTATTTTGATGGTAGTCTTTTTGCAATTTCTGATCATTAGGATTGTAATATGTGATGACCAAGTGGCCCATGAAATAATCTTCCTTGTTACCTCTGTACAGACAATAAAACCTACTGTATCAATTCTTTTTTTTCCTCTTCAAGGAGTACCTCTGAGCTATGCTTCCATTTAATAGCAACTTCCTCCTTTCTTCTGGCTTCATTTATAGTACCAATGGCAAGATACATATCATGCAACTCCTTCAGCAATATGAGCACTTGTTGGTAGGTAACAGTTCAACATTCAAATTAAAGATTATTGATAGTCTAAAAACTATGAGGTTGTTAGCATTTTTGCAACTTTTCTTGCCCCTCTGCCAACACCAATGCAGAAGCAGAACAGGGCCACACGGATCCAAGAACCGTGTTTTATTGTTATGTTTGTTTCACATAAGATGCCAGTGATCAAGTACACAGCAGTGGGATCACCAAAGATGGTAATATATACTGACCTTCAGATATTCAGGGTTTGGGTCTTCCAATTTCTTCTCCCCAACCTTATCACTCTAACTGACCTTCTGTCCAACTCAGTTCTAATGAATTTACCCCAGATGTTGGAATTCCCAGGTACTGTTTTTCTGGTTTTAGGTAATCTCTGTTTTCATATCAAGCTGAATTATAAATAGGAATAAATCCAAAGTAAAGATATAATGACCACAATTGGGTATCTTTGAGCATAATTTTGCTTGAGTTTCACTAAAATCAAATCTAGTTTTTAGACTCATAAACTAAAGGAAAAGTGAAAAACATATGGAGAAGTCATGGTCATTTTAAAGATCTCTTATTAATTCTGGAGTCATCATCCATCTGTAAAGTATTTTGCCTATCTCTTATTTGATGAGAAATATGCAAGAGGGAAGTTACATTGGATAAAGTTTCTACAACCATCCATTTAAAATTACACTCACACTGCTTCTTTTATCTTTTTTCACCTTGTGCTTCCATTAGGGAGAAAAGTAGGAGGGTAAATCTCTTTCATGTTTTGAAAATGCAAATGTTACTCCTATCAGCACTGCAAACTGATGAAAAGATACCTGTTTTCATTACACAGGGGCACTATAAGATAATCATCTCTAGTAATGCATATTAATCAATCATACCTCTTAAAAATAGATAGATCTTTTTTATCATCAATTTTAAAAGTGTTAATGGAATACTTACTTCAGTAATCTATCAATTTAAATTAATATATAGAGGTCCAAACCAATAGGGAAATAAAGATTGTATTTGTAATTTATAGCAAAGATTAACATGAAAATTCTCATTCTTCAGAAACAATGTAAACAAATAAGAGACAATATTATTATTTAAGTAGGAAAAGTTCATTTTTAACTTTCTAATGGCAGTCTTATAGGTGGTAGAGTGCTGTAGAAAATGATGTATTGCTAACATAGATAGTTTATCAGGCAGATAGGAAAATCCTGTATAAGAATACAAAAGTCTTGCTTTGCTATCTCATTATTCCATGAAAATGATGCTAGGGCCCTGTACAAAGGTGGAACATAAGCTCTGGCAGGTTCTACATTGTTGGAAAGATTTTAAGTAGAGTCTTGACAATGAATAGTGTCTTCTAATGATCAGCGTACATTAAAAATGCGTGTAATAAAATCTTATGTGCATCAAGGTTTATTACATGTATTATGGAAATAAGAGTGGTGGTGAGGGAACTGCCTCCAACAAGTAATATAAAATGGGGTGATTAGGGGAGTTTGGTTTCCTGTAGCCTCCCACATATAAATTTTGCATAGACCAATCATTTTGGGAAAGATTTAGATAATTCCATGGGAGCTTGTTATAATAGGGGAGCAACAACTTGTACTCAAAGAGATCCAAAATGTGATTCATCAGGTGTCCACAAAAGGTGTCCCCTTTTCCCATTATGTGCTGTATAGACACGTGAAGGAACAAACAAATGAACAAAAGAAAAAATGAATGAATGCCATTTTTACAGGTCTAGGGAAATTTTCTTTGATTTTTATTAGTTTTCTAATTTCTCCCTGATTATTACTTCTGCTTATCAGCATGAAATGGATAGGAAAGAAACATAATTACTCTGCCATTTTTCCTTCCCATGCCTCCCATGCCTCCCATGCTGAGTGCTGGAGGTATCTTCTTTTATCCCAACTCCACAGCTTCCAAACGACCTAAACATTAAACACAAGACTTTCTCTTTCTGTAACAATAAGAATCAATAGTGGTCAGTTAGTGAACAAGCATTTATTGTCTTTTATGATTTCTTTGTTCATAGCTGTGTACATGTTGTCTCCCCCATTAGACTGGGATTTCTTTGAGAACAGGGCTATTTTTTACATTTCTTTTATATTAGCACAGTGCCTGGTATATACTAGGTTCTTAATAAATAGTAACAGAGAAAGAGAGAAATTGTTTGTACCAACTATATGTGTGTAAATATGTGAATTTGTGTGTGTATATATATATAATTTTATATAGTTGTACCAACTATAAAATATATAAATGCTTGTTTATATCTGCATATATATGCTTCGTAAATTATTTTTTACTGACTATCATGTGTATTGTATAATATATACATATATGTGTATATTATGTTTTATATTATGTATATATATACTCACTTATATTACAGGTATAGATATAGGTATATATAAATATCTTGTTTGTATATAGTTGTACCAAATACACACAGAGAGATCTTATTTGTGCTGTATCAACTATATGTGTATGTATTTATCATTTTACATAGTTGTATCAACTATAAAATAAATATATAAATGTTTGTTTATATATGCTTCATGAATGCTTATTCACTACCATATGTATTTACATGTGTTTATTTATATATGTGTATGTTTATATTGATATTTATATATGCACACTTATAGGTACAGGCATCTATCTCTATGTCTCTATATCTATCTTATTTGTATATAGTTGTGTGTGTGTGTGTACATATATATATATATATATATATATATATATATATACAGAGAGAGAGAGAGAATATTAGAAAGAAGACCCTAGCATTAAAGAGGCTCAGGATATGCTTCTTATAGAAGGTGAAATTTTAGCTAGGACTTGAAGGAAGCCAGTCAATGTCAAAACTAAAGATGAAGAGGGAGAGAAATACAGGCAAAAAAGAAAAAGGAAGAAAAATGGAAGAAAAGAAGGTGTAATGAAATGGGTTTGAACTATTTTGATGTTGATATATGATCTATGAGGTAAAAAGGATGTGACAACCGAGAAGAAGCACCAGAATTACAAGCAAAGGATTTGGGTTTGAATCCTCTCTGTCATAATCTTTTTCTACAGCCTTGACCCCATTACTTAGACTTTCCAAACCTGTTTCCTCATTAGTAAAATGAAAAAGTTAGCCTAGGTGGCATCTAAGATCCCTTCCAGCTCTAAATCCATTATCCTGTAACATTATAAGGACATTTCAACTAAATTAATTAATGGTTTATAGGTTCATTGGAGAAGCAAACAAAGAAGTTGGCAAAGCTGGGGACATTCTGTGTCCAAAAGTAATAAGAAACCTCACATGATTGAGCCCTTGAATACCTCACTCTTCCAGTGATCAGGTGTAAAATAAATTCACCTTCCTGGTAATCATGATTTACACATTCTCAACTACTGCAGTGTAGGAAAATATAGAAAATGTATATGATAGGGCCAGCTAGATGGTGCAGTGGATAAGCACCAGCCCTGGAGTCAGGAGGACCTGAGTTCAAATATGGCCTCAGACACTTGACACTTACTAGCTATGTGACCCTGGGCAAGTCACTTAACCCTAATTGCCTCACCAAAAAAGAAAGAAACAAAGAAAGAAAAAATAATAAAAGAAAAGAAAACTTGCATGATAAATTCAACAAGATACTCCAGGCTAAATCAATATGCACATTAATATTTTGTGACTCCTATGCAGATGAGCATACAGGAGAGGATAACCACAAAAAAAGTGTTAGAAGATACAATTCAGGATGAAAAAATGAAAGAAGTCAAAGCCTTGTAGATTAGCTAGAATCTTCATACCCAGGTATCATAAATACTTTCTTCAAGAAGAAAATGAGGAAGTATGAGGGATGATGTGACATGTAGAGAGCTAGGTAGCATAGTGGATAAAATGCTGGACTTGGAGTCAAGATGACCTGAGTTTAAATCCTGCCTCAGATATTTACTATCTGTGTGACCCTGAGCAAGTCAATTAACTTCTCTCAGGTTCAATTTCCTCATCTGTAAAATGGGATAATAATAGCACTCAGGGTTGTTGTGAGGACATGATAGAGAATATGTAAAGCCCTTTGTAAATCTTTTTTTAATTTTTTTTTAGGGCAATGAGGGTTAAGTGACATGCCAAAGGTCACACAGCTAGTAAGTGTCAAATGTCTGAGGCTGGACTTGAACTCAGGTCCTCCTGAATACAGAGCCAGTGCTTTAACCACTGTGCCACCTAGCTGCCCCACCCTTTGTAAATCTCAAAGTACTATATAAATGGTAGCTATTAATATTATTATAGTGATTAGTGAAATACAAAAGGAAATTTACTTTATCTTTAAAATATGTGTAATAATTACCAATGTTGGTGAGATTTTTTGTATTAGTTATCAGTGTCCAGTCATACCCTTCTGTTATATAAATTCACAGGTGAACTTTTAAACCCTAGAAAGTTCATCAGTTACCCTCATTCTTTTCCATAGATAGAGAGGAAGAGTTGAAGAACTGTTGAATTTGAGGTCAGGAGATCTGGGCAAAAGTCTTTACTATGCTATTTACAAGCTATGAGATCTTGGGCAAGTCATCTTCCCTTCTGGTATTGAATTTTCTCATCTGTAAAGTGAGGTGACTGGAGTAGGTGCTATATAATATCCCTTTCAACTCTGATATATTATAATCAAATAATCCCTAGGGGTCAAGCAGCTTACATCTTCTTCTGTTCTTCAATTGTTTCTAACCAGGAAACAATGGCTTCACTATAAAATCAATATCTTGTTCAGTCATTTCCAGTCATGTCCAATTCTTTATGACCCAATTTAGGATTTCCTTGGCAAAGATACTGAAGTGATTTGCCATTTCCTTCTCCAGCTTATTTTACAAAAAAGGAAACTGAGGTAAACAGGGTTAAGTGACTTGCCCAGAGGCACACAGCTAGTAAGCATATGAGGCCAGATTTAAACTCATGTCTTCCTGACTCCAGGCCCAACATCTACCCACTGCACTTCCTAGACAGCCCCTCTGAGAATTTAAGGTGCTAACAGAGATTAAAATCTTATTCCTTTTTCCTTCCTTTCTTTTCTTAAGCCTTGTATGGAAAGAAAAGTTACCCATATATGCCAATGATCCTTGACATTTATATTTTTTAAGGTCTACAAAGTTCTTTACAGAGGTCATCTCATTTGATACACATGACAACCTTGTGAAATAAGCTGCCTAAGCATTATGTTCCTGGTTTTATAAATAAAGAAACCAAGGTTGAAAAAGGTAGAAGGACTTGCCCAGTCTTATACAACTAGAAAGTATCTGGACAAGTATTTAATTGAAGACCTCCAATTCCAAATACTGTGTTACTGGTAAGTCTTTGCATTTGAGGCCTCCAAAAATTATGGATATGGGAGCATGTCCATCAACTGGGGAATGGCTAATGTAAGGGCTAAAATTCTAGCTAGTCTGTCTAAAATATCTAATGAGTGGTCGCCAATAAATTATAAGCTTTAGCAAGAGTTAGGCTTTTAAGTATTTATTAAGGAGAATAAGAATTTGGTAAAGAGAAAGAGAAAGACCTAGATTCATCTATCTATTAAAGGGAGAGAGCATTCCTAGCTCCACTCTCCACCAGAGTCCACTTGAAAAAGAGAGAGAGTCAGAGTGCCAGGATCCCCCTTCTTCCTCCCACAAGCAAATGTCACTTCCTGACGCCAAAGAAAAGACGCATGGTCTTGCCCTCAGAGGCCTTCACCTCATGGTGGAGCTTTTCTACAGTAAGTCTCCAGCAGGTGGTGTCATTCCAATCCTTACACTAAACAAGATGTGGTACATGATTGCAATGGAATATTATTGTGCTATAAGAAATGATGGACAGGATGATTTTGGAAAGGCCTGTAAGGACAAATATGAACTGATGTATAGTGAAATAAGCAGAACCAGGAGAATGTTGAACATAGTGACAGCAATATTGTTTGATAAAGAACTGTGAATGACAACTTTTCTCAGCAATACAATGATCCAAGATAATCCCAAAGGACTAATGAGAAAGCATACTATCTACCTCCAAAGAAAGAACTGATACTGATTGAACACAGACTGAAGCATGCTATTTTTCACTTTTTTTCTTTTATTCAAGTTTTCTTATGCAAAATGACTAACATGGTAAGGTTTTACATAATTGAACATGTATAACCTATATCTAATTGCCTCAGGGAGGGAGGAGGGGAGGGGGGAAGAGGAGTAGAATTTGAAACTCAAAACTTTAAATGGAAATGTTTAATCTTGAAAAAGATTGATTTTTTGGTGCTGGTCAAAGCAGCAATGGTGAGATAAGGGAAAGACTATGTAAGGATTCCTCCTCTCTCTTCATCTTTCCTTACCCTTGCCATACACCTGGCCACTAAACTCTATTTTTCCCTTTCTTGAATGGATCGTGAGGAGAAGCTGGAACCTTGTAAGGAAGAGGGGGGTATCAGGAAATAGGTAGTAGAGTTGTAAGGAGATGAGGAAAGGAAATTCCCCAAACAAGTAAGGAGTAAAAGGGGAACTCCTATGACCACTAGCTCTTTGGGGTATCCCTTTGTCTATGAGAGAAAACCACAAATGAGACACATAAATCAAAGTTTGCCTATCATTGTACAAACATGATCCATTGCTCATCTGGCCTTGTGCCTGGGGAAAATGGATAATTCAACTATAAAATTCATAATCGATCCCTTAGGGATGAAAAAAATGACAAGATAGGATCTGGGCAAGTTTCATCTTTCATGTGGTTATTTTTTCTTTCTTCTTACCCAAGGAAGGGGGCTTGGTTTCCTGATGCAAAATCACTTTACTATTAGTCATGTAGCATTTTCTGTCTTCTGGATTCATGTGGTTAATGTTCCATTATTCACATTGACAGAGAGTAAATACTAATGAACATTAGTAGAAAGGAAACTGAACTAGGACTCCTAAGATTTATACATTATAAGCCTTACTTTCTATGAGATCTTAGGTAAGTCACTTAGTAGATCTGAAAGTCAGTTTCCTCTCCTACACACACACAGACACAAATATGATCTGAGACATATCACACACACATATATTATATATATATATACCCATAAATATAAATGCATATGTATGTTATATACACATACACACATATATCTATATCTATATTTATGTTTTTTTTCTCCTGTAGTGGTATGGTGTTGTGAATAGAGTGATGAACTTAGAATCAGGAAGTCTTGGGTTCAGATCTGGACCCTGATACTAATTAGCTGTATGACCAGTGATAAGTCACATAACCTCTCTGATGCCCAATTTTCTCACCTGTAATATGAGGATAAGAATGCCTGTAATATGTACCTCCGAGTTATTATAAGATTTCTATGAGATAAGGTCCTTTGTACAAGTAATTGAGACATTTAAAAGTCCTCTATAATATCTATAATAATGATCATTAGTAGTGGTGGTGGTAGTATCATTATTATTGTTATCCCATTCAAAGATTCTAAGATCTCCCAGGCCAACCAAACACATTCTTGTTTAATGTTTCTATCTCACCTAGCACCTGAGAAATTATTTGCACACTGGAAGCATTCAGTAAATGCTTGTTGCATTAAAATGAGCAATCTTTCCTAGTAAAGAAACTTTCTATACTCATTCTCCTCTTTATCTTGCTCCCCAAACTCTTATTACTTGATTCTTTTCCTCACTCTAACTTTGATCCCTTTTTCTGCCTATCCTTTCTGAACAATGAAATATGTTAAATAGTTACATCTGTGGAGATCATATATTTTCAATTTTTTAAACTAGCATACCACTGTGAGAAGCAGTAATTTATTAAACAATAGTAATACCATAGTCATGTCAATTTCAAGAATTGCATTAAAATGGCATAGACTTAGGGATGTTATTAAAAGTAAAGAATTTCTTTTGTAGATTAAGTAAATTTACCAGAAAAATAAAAACTTATTTTTTAAAATATAAAGATATAACTGACTGTAAGAGATTCCTGTAGTATTACTCTAAGATAGTTTCAATCATCTCCACAATCAAATTGAAAAAGGCAAAGCTAAAATGCAGAATTTCTGCATTTTGCAGAAATGTTATCTTTGACAGCTGAATACCATACTTTTTCACATTTCAGAATGAAAACATTACTAAAAGTAGGGTATTTTAACTTAGAAATGACATTCTACTTGGAATGTCTTCATGCAACTTCTGCCTGTCAGTCAGAGCTGACCAAAATGACTTTCATTTTGATCTTAATTATTTTAATTCAGTCAGATAAGGAGCTGGTGTGCCCTGAGGCAATGTTAAGAGAAGAGTAGAGGCCATCTAACTCATCTGGGGAGTTCTTCTGATTTCACAGCAGGATCTTCCTGGAAAGCTAAAAACTCAGACAATTTTATAAATGAGGAACTCTGTGGTGAATGCTGATCATCAGTCAATATAGCTGGAAAAAGTCACGTTACCAATTATAGGGGAGAGGATGAGCAAGGATCATGAGTTCCCTTGGATGCCAAAGTCCAAAGGAAAAAAAAAAACTTTTTTGTATCTGTGACAATTTGGAACCCAAGGTGTCACTCGTTATGTAGAAAAATGATGGATAAATGAAAAATTCCTTTCAGCCAATAGTGGATAAGTATATTATAGGTTTAGACCTGGAAGTTTTCTAGTTACTCAAGATAAAGTTTGACATCCTTTGTATAGTGGGATAGGTAGGGCTGGTCAATAATAACACACAACCAAATGCCATCCACAGACAAGAATCACAACTACAGGCCTCAATTTGAAATATGTGTATGTTGTCTGGTTTAATGAACATTTTGGAAATCATTTAAAGAAATTTTTAGAAGATAATTCATTCAGTTTAACAAACATGTATTAAGTGACTACAGTGGTTAAGACTCTATACTGGGTATTTAAAAAGCAACAACAAAATAGGCCCTGTCCTCAAAAGAGCTTCAGTTCTTCTAGAGTTCTAAAGGATGATGGATCTTATATTTAAGGCCACCAAAGGAATTTTACTGTGCTTAGAACAAAAGTGCCAAATCTCTGAGACACAGATAAAGGTAGAAAAACAGATTGAAAGGGCACTCATGATTGGTGTGTCTTTGAAAAAGAGAAATTGAAACCTTTTAATTTAGCCTTTTTCTGATCTTTTCATATTATAATGCCACAAACTGTGCCTTTAATATTGTAATTAACCAATAGAAAGTCAGAAAATTTAAAAGAACTTAACTTAGGACCATACAGGTCATGAAGGGTTTTTATCCCTAGAGATGTTCAAATTGTCAGCTAATGCAATAGACAGCAAAACAAAGAGAGAAACTATAATAAATGCATTGCTATTCTCTGAGTCAAGCAAGTAGCTGCTAAGTCAGCAACATCAGATTATAGTTACTGTTGGAAAAAGAGAAATAAGCACATGCAAAAAAAAAGGTTCAGACTGTGTCAATTTTAGTGACCCAAAGAAAGACTTTTTATGGGTGAATTTTGCCTAAAACAACACGAGTTTGTTATAGAACCTTTGTACTGAATATACTTCTCTCTTACCAACACAAACCAGCTGTTGAACTATCTTCCTCCTGGAAGGCCAGATGTCCGAGTTAGTCTGAGAATTAGGAGATATATTCCCATCTGCTTCTGTGTCTCAATTTGCTTGAGCTGGTTGTTTCTTGACAGCATTCAGATGCCCACAGGATCTTTGCAATATTTTTCTACCAAGTTCCAATCTCCAAACCTGAGGTTCTTTGCCAAAGCAATTATCTAAAGGTAACAAATGCTCCTGTTTCTGGATTTTCTCTCTTCTTTGCCTCACCTTCTCATTCCTGATCACATAAAGTCAAGATCCCATGAAAGTTTAGTGTTCAAAAGCAATGTCTGTAGTAATCTTGAAAGCACTAGATTTGGGGAACTGGTAGCTTGACCTTGCCTAAATAACATCTGTTTCCAAACTGGCTTAGCCTGGTTACACTACTTTTAAGGTTTGCGCCCAGTAAGTGACACTTTTTTCCCCACTATACACTCCAACTTTTCAGGGGTCCAAGAAACGCTAGCTTCAGCAGCCCCATAACAAGCAAAGTTGGGTCAGAGATGACCATTTTCTTTTGCTCAGCTACACTTTGGACTGTCTAAGTAAATGGATGGTTGTATGGATTATAAATCATGTAGATGTATGTCCATTATGAAGTTTTGCTTCTTCAATGAAGAAACCTACAGGTAAAGGTAGTCTCAAAGTCTCTCTGAAGAAATTTAATATCAATCATAAGAAATGGGAGATGCTGGCCCAGGACCACCCAGCATGGTGTGCTCACATCAAAGAAGGCTCTACAAGCAAAACAGAATCACAGTAGCATGAAGGAAATGTGAGATGTGCAAATGTAGAGACATCTCCATCCCAAATTTTTAAATGGACTATTTGTGCCTGATCTGTGGTAGATCCTTCCCAACCCTCACTGCACTGATTAGCCACAGTCAGATGCATCATATCTTGACCCCACCTTTGTGATTTCATTGGTCCTCCATGTACAAAGCACAAACAACAGCATAAGAACATGTATTTTAAGTTAGAACTTTGGAGACTATCAAGTCTCTTTTACTTTACAGATGAGGAAACTGAGGCACAGAGAGTTAAGTGACTTAGGGTTATATTATTAGGAAGTATCAGAGTCCGGATTTTAACCTAGATTGCCCTGATTCCCACTCTACATTGCCACTCTTCACATTTGCTTTCCTATCAACTGCCATGCCTATATCATGCCCTTAAAACAGTGAGATCGCAGTTTTTCCAAGGGCTGTAAGAATATTTTTCAAGATGGGCAAAGCAACCCAACCATTCTGAGTTTTTCACATTAGACATAAGCCTATTGGGTAGATCAGTCAGTCCTCAGTTCAGAGGTCAAGTTACTTGAAACCCTAACCATATAACTGAGGGGGAAAAAAAACCTACTTTAGTTTAGTCTAACTAATCAGCTACTAATAGCTCCTGCACTAACATCAAAAAAATGAGATCTCTTCTGCAAAGGTAAAGGAGTTTTGATCTGCAATGCAAGAGGAGAAACTGGCAAAACCATTATAACATGTCTTCCCTAAGGTACCTTGATCCTCTATGTTGCCTTCTACATTGTCGACATTGGTCATGATTTGGAAAAGGTGGATAGTTATCTGGCAGGTAAAGGGTATTTCCAAACTCTGAATGCAACCTGTAGAGGATTGGAGCCAGCCCAATGCCTTAAGGTGCTCTTCTGAGAACACATACTTTTTCTAAGCCTTATCAGCCAAGGTTTGTGGAATGAGGAGCCTGGACTTGATATCTGTGTTATGTGTACATGCTGAGGGGGACAGTTCCAAGAGGCAGGACTGCTGACTCCTAGGTGAGCCACCTGAGGATCTTAAATCAAAAGCCCAAATCCGAAGATCTTAAGGGGAACCTTTTAAGCTCTACATGCATGCCCAAACAAAATCATAAGAAACACTGAAAGAAAAGATAAGACACGTTAAAGAATAAACAAAGAAAGAAAGAACCTGAGGCTGTGGACTTCTTGTCAGTCATCAGGACCCAGCAGTAAATTAGATGCCAAAGATGGAGGTCTGGGTGAAAGAATTCACCTGAACGAGATAGTTTGTCTTAAGCGATGCAAAAGTGTCTTTTAATAGCCTTTAGAAATGTATCTGAAATTAAATAGTAAAATGTGTATGGCTCTTAAAGAAGCCACACCTATTTTTATTTACTAAATTGCTCATCCCAGTCCCAAAATTTTAGTCTACTATGAATACCCACAAGCTCGTAGCATGATTTCAAACTATCATTTTTATAAAATTACAAATGGATAATTTTGACATTTAAATCTAGCAGGCAAGATTCAGGGAAGCTAAAAATCCCTGGTTGGGTCTTCAAAGGATGATGAAGGATCAGGTAAACAGGTTTGCAAATCAATGAGACTTCAATCTAACCCTCTTGCAGGGCTGAGGAAGCAACTCCTGGAGAAATCATGAAAATAATGGGGATAAAACAGAAAGAGAAATGAGGAAAAAAAATAGAATTTGAGGAGTTGAGCAAGCATAACAATCTCCCAGGAGTCCAGGTTCACTGTATTCTGTATCTTGACCATTCCCTTCCCCTTCCCTTGAGAGAGGGGAGGTGGGTGAGAGGGAGAAGGAGAGAGAGAAAGAGGGAGAGGGAGAGAGAGAGAGAGAGAGAGAGAGAGAGAGAGAGAGAGAGAGAGAGAGAGAGAGAGGGAGAGGGAACATTTAATCATATATTGGATTTTATATATACATATATGTGTATGTATATGTAAATGTATGTATATGTTTGTATTATGTATGTGTGTATATATAACATACACATAAAGTCTAAGAACTCTAGAATTGAAAATGATGACAAAACTCAATGGGGACAATGGACCCTTCTAATAAATAGGAAGGAAAAGGACGCATTTCCTTCCCATTGAGGTCTTACAGAATTCTACCTCCACAGTTGCCAAATTGTTATTCCTAATTAGTTCCAGATAAATGAGTCTGCTTGATTTTCCCCATATATAACATTACATTTCCTGCATCCATACTTTTGCATAGGGAGTCACCTATTCTTAGAAGGTACTCCCTATTTGCCTCTACCTCCCAGATTACCTAATTTCCTTCAAGGTTCAGTTCCAATGGTACCACCTTCATAAAACCTATTCCCTCAATTACTAATACTCTTCCATCATGGGATCCAACATTTAGAGCCAGAAACTGAGAGTACATCAAATTCAGTCTCTTCATTTTATAGATAAAGAAAATGAGACTCAGAGAATTTAAGTGACTTGCCCAGGATCATATGGTTAAGTTATGTGAGGGCAGGATTTGAATTCAAATCTTCTTGACTCCTAATGCAGGATAATTAAATCAATGTGCCACCCAGTTGCCCTCCCTCCATGTCAGGGTCTGTTTCTTTTTTGTCTTCATATGCCTAAAGTCTAGAATAGTTCTTGACATATGTATGTGCTTAAGTCAAGCATGTCAAATGAATGAGTGAATAAATGAATGAATATGCACTAGTCCAAGAGCCCTAAATTTCTTTCAGTGGGATTGAACTTCTCTGCCTACCGGAATTTTGGTCCAGAAAACAAATCTAGTTGCTGTTATTTTTCTTGTATCCAACCTTAAAAATGCATGAAACCCTATAGATTTTAAAGACTTCATCCCTAGGGCTAAGGATGGAGTTCACTTATAAACAACATCCCAGAGGAGAATTGAATAAAGCTCTTCTAATAGAGGCTCCCATTAGAGTATTAACTACTTACTATTTTCTTTCTCTCAAAGGCAATATTAAGAATTGGGATAATCGGTCCCTGGGCATGAGGCTAGCACCTGACTTTAGTTGTTCTGGCAAAAGATTAGGAAGGGATCCGGTATTATGAAATAATTGCTGAAACTGCCTGGGTTTAATAGTCACTCTTAAGCTCAGGACTTATCTTCTCTGTGCTCTTTGGAGATCAGATCATTATCCCAACCCCACCCCACCATCCCCCTCCCCAAGAGTACAGGACATAAACAAATATAATGCTGAAAGATCTTTATTGTCATCTTTACACGAGACATCCTTATCTGCTCCAATTTCTTTCTATGAAAAAGCATCTTTTCATAAATATAATTAACAATACCAGAGGATAGCAGTCCCCCCTGAAATAAGCCATAGGCAAACTGGAGTACTCACAGCATTTTCAGAATGACAGCCTTCACTGGGCATATAACTCCACTGGTGTATAGCTGATGAAAAATAGCCAGCTTCAGCAGACAAAAGCTGAGATTTCCCTTACCAAACATATTGAATTGGAGGCCTTTGTCATCACCTCTTATTATTGAGTCAGATCCTTATACCATGTATCTCCATGGGAATTCACATCTCACATAACTCTATAGGAAAATTCAACAAATTTGCCACTTCATTGTTAAGGTGAGAATCTGTCCTATCATTATCCATTATTTATTGAGCACCAACAGTGCACCAGGCACTCATTATGACAGAGGGCATTTTCATAGCAATTCTGGACATAACTATCACCCACCCATGGGAAAGGAGAGCCTGCAGGTGTCAGCATGTGTCGGAAAAGTTATTAGAGTTCTGATTTCCAAGACACCATTTACTTTTAGACAGAAAATCTGTCCCTATGCCATGTGTGCTTTAAGAAAAAAAATAGATTTTTATAGAATGACTTTTGTTTTTACATTGCCTACATTTCCGTCCTATCTCTCTTTCTTTCTCTCCTCCCAGAAATCTATGCCTTATAACAAAGGCTTTTAAAAAATGGAAGGAATAATGCCAGCAAAACTAATAGATGATTTTTAAAAGCTGATATAATAAGCAATGCTTTCACACCAAGGACTGCTACCTCTTCAAAGGAGTTAAGAGTAATCTCTTCTCCTATATCTTCTATCTGTTGTGGAATATAGATATACCTACTTTAAATATCAAAATTTGGAGGTTTTTAGTTCCCTTTTTCTTTTACATCATTATAGGCATTGTCTGTATAGTTTCCCTGGCTTTGATTACTTCAATTTGTATCCATTCATATAAATATTTCATTCCTTCCCCATATTCATCATGTATGTCATTTATTGTATTATATTAAAGGATTTAATTACACATATACCACAATTTTTAACCATTTCCTAATCAATGTGTGTCTAATTTGTTTCCAGTTCTTGGCTTCTACAAAATGTGCTGCTATAAAAATGTTTGTTTATATGAAACACTTTCATTTAATATTAACCTCAATGGGGTATATACATAACAGTGAAATTTATTGATCAATGGGTACATGGACATTTTAGTCACTTTGCATAATTCCAAGCTGCTTTCTAGAATGGTTTGGACCAAATCATGTTTCTATCAACAATACATTAGGGGGTAGCTAGGTGGCGCAGCAGACAAAGCATCGGCCCTGGATTCAGGAGTTCCTGAGTTCAAATCCGGCCTCAGACACTTGACACTTACTAGTTGTGTGACCTTGGGCAAGTCACTTAACCCTCATTGCCCCGCAAAACAAAACAAAACAAAACAAAAAAAACCTAATACATTAGTTTACCTCTCTTTGCACAACCCCACTAATATTAACTCATCACATTTGGTATCACCTTTGCCAACTTGCTGGGTGTGAGATGAAACCGTAAAGTTGTTTTTATTTGCATTTTTATTATTATTAGTGATTTGCAATATTCTTTCATATAGTTTTTTTTTTGGGGGGGGGCGGCGAGGCAATGAGGGTTAAGTGACTTGCCCAGGGTCACAGAGCTAGTAAGTGTCAAGTGAATGAGGCTGGATTTTAACTCAGGTCCTCCTGAATCCAGGGCCAGTGCTTTATCCACTGTGCCACCTAGCTGCCCCCATATATTTGTATAAGTAGTCTCTATATCTAGATAGATGATAGATGATAGATGATGACAGATAGATAGATGATAGAGATAGAAAGATGGTAATAAATGATATATAAATAGAATATGTATACATACATATATACACATACACACACACATATATACGAGAGAGAAAGACACAGAGAGAGAGAGAGAGAGAGAGAGAGAGAGAGAGAGAGAGAGAGAGAATACAAACCCTTATTGGAGAAATCTTACACAAAGATTTTCTTTCCCATTTGACTGCTTTTCTTTCTTATCCTGTGTGCATTGATTTTGCTTGAGCAAAATTGTCTCAATTTACTTTAATGAAAATTATGAAATCTATCTTTTAAAAAATAAAAATCTGTCTTTAAGATAGAAATTGATATTGAAATTTTTATTAAACAAAATCATTGCAACCATAATAAGATAGGAAACTGTCAAATAGAAAAAGGTCCTTTCAGCTATTCTGATCAATAAGCATATTATAGCCAAGATATATATGGAAGTAATGTTAATATATAAGACCAAAAGCCATTTGTTCCCCAAAGGGTAAGTAGTCAAAAGCTATAAATTATTTTAATGGAATTGAAAACTATGAAGAATTATAAGAAATATTGCCCTAAATCATGAATACTAAGATAAATGAACTTTAAAACAACTACAAGATTTCAATTCATAACCATCAAATTGGGGGCAGTTAGGTGGCACAGTGGATAAAGCACCAGGCCTAAATTCAGGAGGACCTGAGTTCAAATCAGGCTTCAGTCACTTGACACTTACTAGCTCTGTGACCCTGGGCAAGTCACTTAACCCTCATTGCCCCACAAAAAAATAAAATAAAAATAAAAAAGAATGCTTCATAACTACCAAATTGACAAAAGTAAGAAAAGATGGGGATAATCAATGCTAAAAGAGTTGTAAAAATATATGCATAACATACCATTGATAAAGCCATGAATTAGTCTGACCACCAAGGAAAACAATTTGGAATTATAAAAGTGACTAAAATGGCCATACTCTTTGAATCAGCCATTCCACTGCTAGGTCATTGACAAAAAGATTCTTTTGAATCTTCAGATTCTTTCAATTGGCAATTTATTTTCTCTGTTCAGAAGTTCCTAGAAGTTGTTTTGTTTTATTTCTAACATTTTTCTCTTCAACTTTTTTCACTTGACATATTCTTCTAGGAAACCTATAGTCATTTAACTGTCTCTATGCTTCCTGTCTTAAAGATCAATGTTTTCTTTTAATAGTATTGCTTTTTGCTTTTCTTCTTCCAGATTGTTTCCTTTCCCAATTAATTGCTTTCATCTTTTGTTTCTTTGGTGAGGTTTGCCAGCATAGATTCAAGTTGTTCTATTCTGGCAATTACTTGTGTTATGAATGCTATAAGTTCACTTTTCACATTGTCTCTCTTGAACCTTTCAGGAACATCCTGCTGTATTTCCATACTTACTTGGGAATCTAAAGGGTCCTCTGAGTTATCAGCTTTTTAACTCACTTGTCTTGTCCTGAAATAGTTATTCATAGATATCTGGACTCATTTAAATGATCTGGAGACTATATACCCTCTGCTATTGTTCAGTCATTTTTTTTTGTATTCTTTTTTTTTTTCAATGTATGAGGTATTTTATTTTTTCCGTTACATGTAAAGATAGTTCTCAACTTTTGTTTATACATGCTTTACAATTTCAGATTTTTCTCCCTCCCTCCCCTCCCTCCCCCTCCCCTAGACAGCAGGTAACCTGATATAGGTTATATCTATATATCTATATATCATATCCATATACATATAGATAGATAGATAGATACACACACACACATATATATATACACATAATAACATTAATCCTATTTCTGCATTAATCCTGTTACAAGAGAAAGAATCAGAGCAGTGATGCAAAACCTCAAAATAGAAAAAAAAAAAACAACAGCACCCAAAACAAAAGAAATAATATGGTTCAATCAGCATCTATACTCCACAGTTCTTTTTTTTTTCTTGGATTTGGAGATCCTCTTCCATCATGAGTTCCCTGGAACTCTTCTGTACCATTGCATTGGTGAGAAGAATATAGTCCATCACAGTAGATCAAAACTCAGTGTTGATGATACTGTGTACAATGTTCTTCTGGTTCTGCTCATCTCACTCATCATCAGCTCACGTAAGACCCTCCAGGTTTCTCTGAATTCCTCCTGCTCATCATTTCTTACAGCACAATAGTATTCCATTGTATTCATATACCACAACTTGTCCAGCCATTCCCCAATGGATGGGCACCCCCTCAACTTCCAATTCCTTGCTACCACGTAAAGAGCAGCTATAAATATTTTTGTACATGTGGGTCCCTTTCCCCCTTCCATGATTTCTTTGGGCAAAAGACCTAAAAGTGGGATTGCTGGGTCAAAGGGTATGCACAGCTTATTTGACAAAAACTGCTGGGAAAACTGGAAGATAGTATGGCAGAAATTAGGCATAGACCAACATCTTACACCTTATACTAAAATAAGGTCAAAATGGATACATGATTTAGACATAAGAGGTGATACCATAGGTAAATTAGGAGAGAAAGGAATAGTGTACCTATCAGATCTTTGGAAAGGAAAACAGTTTTTGACCAAACAAGAGATAGAGTATATTATAAAATGCAAAATGGATGATTTTTATTATATTAAATTAAAAAATTTTTGTACAAACAGAAGCAATGCATCCAAAATTGGAAGGGAGGCAGAAAGCTGGGAAACAATTTTTGAGGCCAGTGCTTCTGATAAAGGCCTCATCTCTAAAATATATAGGGAATTAAATCAAATTTATAAGAATCCAAGTCATTCCCCAATTGAGAAATGGTCAAAAGATATGAACAGGCAGTTTTCTGATGAAGAAACCAAAGCTATCTATTCCCATATGAAAAAATGCTCTAAATCTCTAATGATTAGAGAGATGCAAATTAAAACAACTCTGAGGTACCACCTGACACCTATCAGATTGGCTAAAATGACAAAAAAGGAAGATAATAAATGTTGGAGAGGCTGTGGGAAAATTGGAACACTAATGCATTGTTGGTGGAGCTGTGAGATTGTTCAGTCATTTTTAAAAATCATATCCATCTCTTTGTTTTATTTTTTTTTGCACGGCAATGAGGGTTAAGTGACTTGCCCAGGGTCACACAGCTAGTAAGTGTCAAGTGTTTGAGACCAGATTTGAACTCAGGTCCTCCTGAATACAGGCCAGGTACTTTATCTACTGCACCACCTAGCTGCCCTCGTATTCATCTCTTTGTGACCCCATTTTGGGGTTTTCTTGGCAAAGATACTGGAGTGGTTTGCCATTTCCTTCTCCACCTTATTTTACAGATGATGAAACCGAGGCAAACAAGATTAAGTGACTTGCCCAGAATCACACAACTGGCAAGTATCTAAGTCTACACTAGAACTCAGGAAGATGAATCTTCCTGACTCCAGGACTATCTATCTACTGTGCCATGTTTTCCTGTCATCTCCTTCATTAGATTATGAGCTCCCTGAGAACAGGGACTAGTTTGGAGTTGTTGGTTTTTGTTTGTTTGTTTGCATTCCTTTGTATCCCTAGTGTTTATCCTAAATCTTGAAACATAGTAAGCTTTTAATAAATGCTTGACATGAGGTGATATAACATCATTTATTTTGATGTATTATTGATTTAGCTAAATGTTTTCCTCTCCCTCTTTTCTTTCCTTTAAAAATACTAAAATATTTGAAATGTCTGTCTAGAAAGATGTAAGGCAAGGTTAGGGGAAATATAAGAAATATTAAAAGAATCTATACGCAAACATATGTGTGTATATGTATATATAGATGTATACATATATTTATATAAATTTATTAAAAATAAAATCCTGATATGACCAAAATATTGATAGTAGCACTTATTTTTGGTAGCACAAAACCAGGAACCATAGATGCCCATTAATTGAAGAATGACTAAACAAATTGTTACAGACTATTATTGAACCATAAGAAATGATGAATATGAAGAATTCTGAGAAATGTGGGAGGATATATATGAATCGATGCAGAGTAAAGCCAGGGCTAGGAAAATAATAATATACATAACAACTACAACAATATAAATGGAAATGGAAAGAATAATGTCTCCCCTCCCCAATAAAACCCTGAAACTAAATGATGTATAATTTTAATGACTAAGCATGTCTTCAGAGAATAGATAAGAAAATGAATCTATATCGTTTTATTGCAAAATATATCTCTCTGTGTCTCTTTCTTTGTGTGTGTATGTCTGTGTGTGTGTGTATTTGAAGGGATGTTAGGCAATATGTTGATTAATTGTACTGAAATGCTTTTCTTTTTAAATCTTTGTTACAAGAGAGGGTTTGCGGGGTGAAGAAGGGAGAGAGATATTCAGGTAATCTAAAAAAACCCCCAAAGATACCAATAAATATTGAAAAAAACGTTTGTGTAAAATAATTACCTGATAGAATAAGTTGGCTTATTCTTCATTGTTGTTCCTCAATATTCACATTGTATTAGTTCTCTCCTTTGAGGTTTTCAGGAAATAAGGGCTAACTCTGGGCCAAAAAGAACCCGGGCCAAAATTCTGAACCCTGCCCAGAATGTATTATTTCCTCTGTAACTATGTTTGATTTGCACATAGTGGGCACTTAATAAATGTTTGTTGACTTTTATTGAATTGAACCCTGTCTTTACTAGTTGCCACCCCTTTCTTTATAGTAGCTCATCCAGAACTAGGAGTGTTTTTTGTTTTTTTTTGCAAAAAGGCTTTTAGTCACATCTAAGGCAAAGAGATAAAAGTACAGAACAAATTTACTAGGTAGAATGATCTTGTTAAAGAGCTGAGGGATCTTATCTAAGATCCTCTTAGGGTTGGCCTTAAAGCCTGGCACATAGCTTACTGGCTAACACAGTCCTCCTTTTATCTTGCTAGGCTCATGTCTGGCAATGATGAAAAGCCATCATAATTTTTCAGGAGTTATATTCTGTCTGGCCACCACAAAAGCCCCACAAATCTTTCTAACAGGATTCAAATTGTTTTTAACTCCTCTCACTAATTTTCAAGGCCTTGGGTACCAACATTTATGAGGCCTCCACCTTAATACAGCTTTACATACACCTTCAAAGTGATGCCTCTCACTCTCCATCAGGGAGATTTTCATGAAAAAATCTCTCACAGAGTCCCTCACAGGTGGTTGCAAGTCAGATAGTAATACAGATAGGAGATAGGGAGCAGTTCTGTGATTTCATTGATATAGGGTCTCTCAGAGGACACTTTCTCTCCCAGTGCAGCTCGGGTACCTTCAATGAAGTCTTAGAGACTTGCCTTCTACTCTTAGAAGTTAATTAATTTGCTCAGGGTCCCACAGCCAGAAGTGTATCATTGGCTGGATTTGAACCTAAATTTTTCTCTCTCCAATGTTAGCTATTGTAAAGAATTAATTGTTATTTGCGGTTTTTATGCCTCGGCGCACACTGGCCTGGGGCTCTGCAAACCACACGGTGCTCCACCCCCTGGTTGTAGCTGTTGCCGTGTCATTGGCACCTCATGTCATCACCACTCACCGACACCTATCTATTAAAGGGAGAGAGCATTCCTAGCTCCACTCTCAACCAGAGTCTTGAAGAAAGAGAGCGAAAGGGCCCCCTCTTCCTCCCACAAGCAAAAGTCACTTCCTGACTCCAAAGAAAAAACACGTCTTACCCTCAGGCGCCTTCTCCTCGTGCCAGAGCTTTCCTATAGTAAGTCTCCAGCAGGTGGCATCATTCCAATCATTACAGTTGCTTCATTCTACATTAGTAACTACATAAAACTACTTCCAGTGTCAAAATGAGGAATATTTTTTTCACATGACTGCACATATGCTTATTTTTCCAAAACAGATATGTTTCCAATATTTTTTAAGAAGTTTGGCAGCTCAGTTAAATATTTATGATGTTTTATTAAATAGTACTTGGTAATTTTATTTATAAATACCAAGGTATAGAATCACTGCATCTTAGAGTTGGAAGCAATCTCAAAAGCTAAGAATACCTACTACATAATACCTGACAAGTGATCTAAATTTTGCTGGGAGATCCCTAATGAAAGAGAACCCATTACCTTCCAAAGAAGGCAATTCTAATTTTGAAGAGCATTAATTGCTAGTAAGTTTTTCTATTTCTGGGCCCTATGATCAACATGATGGTGGCTTAGTCATTTTAACTTTTGAACTCTGGAAAAAAAAAGAATTACATGGCAGATGTGAAATAATTGAAGCAGAATTCACAGAACAAAATAGAGGGAACCTAATAGGCAAAATCCTTATGAATTAACCCTAGGGAAGTATAATCCTTAAACCTCTCACTCAGCATCCTTGAGCTTTATCAGTATCCACATCCCAGACTACTGATTCTTAGACTTGCACCTATGGCTCATCTTAGGTTCTCCTCATCCCTTCTGGTTTCTCCTCACTGCTCACTTTTTCCAGCCACTGTAACTAAGGGAAAAGAAAGGGGGAAGGAGTAAAAATCTACTTTCTTCTGACTAGAATCTGGCCCTAAGTTAGGAAGCACCGATAATATTTTTGCTAAAAACGCCATGTCTATTCCTTCCCTCCAGCCTCTGAAAAGCACAGATACTGATTCATCCCAGTCATGAAAAGCAAAGGAGAGCCAAGGGAAAGATTAGGGCAGGGGACCAGCATAAATGACAGTGCCAGACCAGAATGAAAGGAGATTGAATCCATACTAGAGTCAAGTCCATCTCCCTAAAGTATACTTGGGGCAAGGGCATGGGCAGGCGAACACCATATCACCCAGCATGAGGGCTAAGTCAGTATAGAAGCTCAGGCTTCGGTGATGTGCATCATAAAAAAGAGGAAGAAAATATAGACATATGTATGTAAAAATAAAAAAAAAACCAATAACAAAACCTAAAATAGCGAAAACTTCAAGGGGAAAAGCCCCTCAATACAATTTTAGAGCACAAGCAGAGAGAGACAGCGGGGCAGGGCATGAGAAAGAGAGACAGAGAGACAGAGACAAAGACAGAGATGAACAAAGAAAAGAAATGGCAAATGTTGAATAGTCAATCCTCAAAGTGAACACTAAGCTTTCTTAAGAAATTATACTGGAGGGGAAGCTAGGTAGTACAATGGATAAAACGTTGGGCCTGTTCAGGAGGACTTCAGGTCAGGTCTGGCCTCAGACACTTGACACTTACTGCCTGTGTTACCCTGGGCAAGTCACTTAACCCTCGTTGTCCTGCAAAACAAACAAACAAAAAATTATGCTAGAGAAAGGAAAGTGATCAAAATATCTTATAAAATACAAAATCCTATTTAATTCCCAAGAGAACATAGAATAACATATATACACACATATGAGAGAGTCAGTTAGTTAGTTAGTTAGTTGGTTAGTTTATGGTTAGTAGACTAGAAGATCTGGGAAAAAAGACTTGCAAAAGTCTCCCATTATATCCTGGGGGATAACGTGGAATTATTACATTTATGTAGATTCAGAACTCACTGAATAACCAGAACCAGACTCTACTGTGATTAATATATCAGTATTAACCTTAAGGGAGGGATATGAATTTTGGTTTACTGCTAATCAACATAGCCTTTGTTTTGTTTTTATCATTAACTTGGATAATGGTTTAGAGGCAATGTTCATTTTCAGATGACATAAAACTGGGAGGGATAGCTAACACCAGGTGACAGAATTAAGATCTGAAAAGATGACAATAGGCTAAAGCAAGGGTAAAAATTTAATATGGCAAAATTTAATAGGGATTAAAGCAAAGGCCTTTATTTGCTTTAAGAAATCAAATGTACAAATGCAGAATAGTGGGATTGGGGCAAAAGATATGTGTTTTACTGAACTATAAATTTAATATGAGTTTATCATTGTGACATAGAAGTCCAAAAGACCTACCATGGTGTCTGACTGGTTAATAGTAGTGTAGTATCCAGGAAGGAGGAGAATGAAAATCTCATTACACTCTCTTCTGGTTAGACCACATCTGGGGTGCTTCAGCCAGGTCTACCCACCCCATTTGAGAAAAAAACAAAAACTTAAGGATCCAAAGGAAAGTTACAGGCTAATGGTAGAATTAGGAAGTGTGCCATGCAAAGGTTAACTTCAGGAACTCATGCCATTCAGTTTGGAGAAGAAATGACTTTAAAAAATAAACAAAGAAATAGAACCCAAGTGTTACATAAGCACACGCAAGTAAAACATACTGTCATATTGTTCACATGCAAAAATGAATTTAACTTGCTTATTAGTGCTTTCTTTTTGTCTCTCATGTTCAATCTTCTGTACTTAATATTAAAGACTCCCTGTAACCTCCTCAAAACCTTTCTTTGCAACTTCATCTCCCACTACTCATTAGACTTCATATTTATCACCAATCATACCAATCTATTATTTCTTGAACATGTTCTGCTTCTAAGCTACCTCTGAGGGTTTTTGTAAGAAAACTCTATAAAAATATGAATTATTATCACCTTAGAGCTATCAACCAAGCCTTCACTACACTTCCTTGTTAGTTAACTTCTACCCATGAGACAATATGGTGTATTGGAAGAACACTGGATGTTGCTGTTCATACTTTGTATTTGAAGGGGACCAATGATATCATGATATTGAGATCAATGTACAGTGTGTCCAACTGTGGGTACTCAGTTCAATACGAGCTCTGAAAGCTAGCTTAAATAATCCATTTGAACATTTGGGATGGAGATGTGTCTAGATTTGTGCATCTAGATTTGTTTCCTTTGTGCTGCTGCAGTTCAGTTTTTATCATAGAACACAGAGCCTTCTTCAAGGTGGGCATACCTTGATTAAAGGTCCTATTCCCACATCTCCCATATCTCCCAATCAATACTAAAGTTCTTCAGAGAAACCTTGAAAGTATCCTTGTAGGGCTTCTTCTGACCTCCGTGTGAGCACTTGTCTTGTGACATAGAATTTTCAAGAAACCTGGGTTCAAAACTTGGCTCCGGCACATATTACTTATACAAGCATAAATAAACCCCCAAACTTCTCTATACCTTAATCTTTATCTGTAAAGTGAAAAGTGGACTACATGACCATTGATCTTCTTTCTAGTTCTGAAGTCCAAGTCTCATCCCTTTCAAGAGTCCTTTTGTGGAAACTCCAAACAGTAGCTTTTTTTTCCTATTCTGTCTATGCCATACATTCTTGACTCTTGATAGTAATAAATTAATTGATTGATTTTTAGGGACATAGGCCTTGAAGGTCTCTTGGGCCTAGAAAGACATTACAGGTTATCTAAGCCCATACATCTCATCATACATATGAAGAAAGAGAAGACCACAGAAATTCCCTAATTTGTGTAAGGTCACACCAATTGTTTATTGCTTTATTTGTTCCATAATTGTTTCCTAGTAGCTGCTCCCCAATGAGAGGAGGGAAAGGTAAGGCAAGTCAATAACCATTTATATAGCACCTACTATGTGCCAGGCACCATGCTAAACACATTGGAAAATATCTTATTTAATCCTTACAACAACTCTGTAATGTATGTGCTGTTGTTAGCCTCATTTTACAGTTGAGGAAACTGAACTAAACAGAGGATAAGTGACTTGTCCAGGGTCACATAGCTAGTAATCACATAAGGCTGGACTGGAACTCAGGTATTCCCAATTCCAGATGCAAAGTTTTATCTATTCTCCCACCAGATGCTTCAAAGAGGCAAATTTCTTGAAGGCAAGGACTAGGTCATATAGTTGTTTTGTATCCTCCCAACTCAGAGCATCATGTTGGACAGCGCTCTCTAGATGCCGGTATTCCTTGTCTTCAACATCATGCCCTGAATAAGTAGTGAGCACTCCAAAAATGTCTGTTCAACCTAATCAAACAGAAGAGATATTACCACTATAATAATCAATTATCACAGCTGACTTTTATATAGTTGGTTCCAGGTGCTTTGAGGTTTTCCCAGTCTTTTACATGTACTGTCTTGTATGATTCTCATAATAGCCCCATGAGTTAAATACCATAGTTATTATCTTCTCGATTTTATACATTTAAAAAGTAGGGGTTCATAGAGGCTAGGTGACTTGCTCATGAACAAAGAGTTGGTAACATAAGCTATATTTGAACCTAGATCTTTCTTGATTCTAAAGCCAGTGCCCTGTGCCAAGAGTCTTGAGAACAAATTGTGCAACACATTCCAGGTGAATCAAGGTTCTACCCCCCAACTTTCTACTTGGGTGAACGGTTTTTCTCCTACTCAAAAATACAATCTGGCCCTGTAAGAAAGCACTACCTCTCCATCTCATTTTGGTTTTCTGCCCCTTCTGCTTCCAGTAAAGTCACAATATGGTGGGTAACTATAGGGATCCAATCTGCATGTGTACTGAGCATGTAAAACATTCTTATCCTTGTTATAAACATGTTAACCACAAGTCGTTACAGTTATGCTTGGCAGAATGACTACATTTTAAAATTATTCTACAGGCCTTACACACAATTCAGCATCATCTTTCTAAGAGGAATGTTGACAACTTTTTCATGCAGTATTTTCAACAATGTCTCTACCTTTTAACATAGTCTTTCTTTTAATTCATTGGACATGTTGTGGTTATATTCCTAATATCTCCAGCAAAGATATCACATAACTCTCTAAATATTTACTCTGTTCTTCATTCAGAAATTAATTCTGTAAATGCTATGGATATGGTTCTCCTCACATTTCTTCAAACTGGGTTACTGTGCCTCTTCAACATCTTTCTACTTCTCCCTCCTCGTTTCTTCTTCATATTATTAGGAAATTAAGTTTCAACAAAACCCCTCTGGGGCCAAGACTTTCATGGACTCTCCCTAAACATATAAACACTCTTGCCTCTATCTTCCTACCATATCCTGGCCATCAAGCTGAACTACTGGGAAGATCCAGTGATATGACAAGTACTTCTAGAAGTGTTTCATGGTGGGATAAAGGATGGAAACGTTCTTAGCAGGATTTTTCTGTTTCTTGTTGTTCATTCATTTTATTTATTTTGGGGGGGGGGGGGGGGGCTATGGGGAATTAAGTGACTTGCCCAGGGTCACACAGCTAGTAAGTGTCAAGTGTCTGAGGCCAGATTTGAACTCAGGTACTCCTGAATCCAGGGCCAGTGCTTTATCCACTGTGCCACCTAGTTGCCCCCCAGTCATTTCCAGTAATGTCTGACTCTTTGTGGCACCATTTGGGGTTTTCTTGGTAAAGATACTAGAATGGCTTGCCATTTCCTTTTCCAGCTCATTTTACAGATGAGGAAACTGAGGCAAACAGGGTTAAATGACTTGCCCAAGATTACACAGCTTATAAATGTCTGAGGCTAGATTTGAACTCAGGAAAATAAGTTTTCCTGACACTAGGCCTGGTACCACCAAGCTCTGCTTCCTGGTTAATTAAGTCCTAATTTGTTTCTCATCTGTATTGTAGATACTAGAATCCATATTCCCTCTCATAACCCTATTCACAAGTTGGTAATTAGGTAGGTACAGTCTCTGAAACAGATCAGGGAATTAAAGTTGTAATTCCCACACCAGCCCCAGAGTCCTTGGATTAAAAATGGGAAAAGATTTCACCTGAAGAGGAGGGGCCTAAGATATCTGCTTTTCTTATCTCTATCTCTTTGCTTCTCTTCTTTTTCAACTTTTGAGTTACATATTTCCCTTGTGCCCTCTCTCTGAACCCCACTCACTCAGATCCTATCAGGATCTCCCTTTTCCCATAGTATACCTCAAGGACCACCAAGCTTTTCCATCTACTCAGCCCCGAAACTCCCCTATAGGTGCTGTCTCCCTCAATTAGAATAGGAGCACAGCAGGGTCTGCCTGACTTCCTCTTTGCATTCCCACCACTTAGCACAGTGGTTGGCCCATAGTAAGCACTTAATAAATGTTTTTTTTTTCTATTCTATGACATTCTGACCATAAAAAGTGACATAGTAATCTGGAACAATCTGAATTTACTTTGAAACAAACAACAAATGACATTAAACAAATTCCAAGGAAAAATATATTTCTCATAACTGTGAAATATTTACTGTCCTTGTTTTTATAAATATCATGATGAAACAACACTAGAGGAAGTTGAATGTTTCCTGAAAAGATTGTATTTTCAGAAAGGACTTGAAGAAATAAAAAGATATTTTCATGAGCCATGCCTTGGGATGAGATGGGTAATTTCATAATTCATGGTAAATTGAGGGGCAATAGGGTAGTAACCCCAATGCCTTAAAAAACATCATTACAAGGTAGTGGGGTTTTTTTTATTTTAGTTAATTATTACTTTGCCCAGATTCCTCTATTCGGCAAGAAACACACCTAATCAAAGTAAAAAGTTGGATTTTAGCCTACAAAAAAAGGAACAATTACAGTGGTTTCCAGTGTTTTTTGTCCTTTTCAACAACAAAAACAAAATACATGTTGTGAATCCCTAGGACAATTAAATATACTACTTATAATATTCTGCAATTATTTATTGCTTAAAGTGTCATCAAAGTATTTTTAGCCCAGACCCTCAGACCAACATCATGAAGCCCTTTGGTCTTAAACCACTGCCTGGAGGGATAGCTGAGTTCAAGCATTTGAAGCTCTGTCTTATGAAATAGAGAAGACATTTGGTCAGTGTGATGGTAAAATTAAGAGCCATACATAGAAGCTGCACTGACAACTTTGAGCTTGCAGTGTCCTGTAAGGAGTCACTACGGTGGGATGGGAGCTACAAAAAGCTTATGGGATGACAGGTGTTGAAAAAAATTCGGGAGTGAAATGATGGGCTCACTGTCCTCTCTGGACAGAATGCATCTGGGGTTTTATGTTTGTGTTCTGAGAGTCACATTGTAGGAGGGGTCTTAAAAATCTGGAGAGTGTTCAAGAGAGGTTCATGATGGTATGGAGCCTTAAGCTCATGCCATATGAGGATCAACTAAAAAATGGGGATAGTGAGGCTGGAGAAGAGTGGACTTAAAAGTAATATGACAGTTTTCTTCAAATGTCTGAAGTGATATATTATCTACATGACCCTGGATGAGTCATTTAACCCTGTTTGCCTCATTGCCTCATGTAAAATGAGCCAGAGAAGGAAAAGGCAAGCCACTCCAGTATCTTTGCCATGAAATTCCCAAATGGGGTCATGAAGAGACAGACATTACTGAAGACGACTAAACAACATTGGGAAGAAGTATTAGACTTTTTCCTCTTGGTCCCAGAAGACATAATTAGAAGCTAGGTGTGGCCCTGGGCAAGTCATTTAATCTTGCCTCAGTTTCCTCAATTGTAAAATGGAAATAATAATAGCACCTCATTCTTAGGGTTCCTGTGAGGATCAAATGAGATAATAATTGTAAAGTGCTTAGCACAATGCCTTGCACATAGTAAATGCAATATAAATGTTTGCTGTCATCATCATCATCATCAAAATTAAATTAAAATTAAAATTTGCAAGAGAGGAAAATTTCACCTTTTTAAAAGTAAATTAGAGCTATTCAAAAGTAGAATGTGCTACCCCAGGAAGCAGTGGGTTTCCCACCACTGGAAGTCTTAAAGAAACATCTGGATGATGGAAAGTTGGTCATGTGGCAGAAGGCATTCTTGCTCAGGGGTCACTGAAGTTTGCGCTTTTGTTCAGTCGAGAAGATAAGGGGTATGACAGGCCCCATTGTTCACAAGATCTTTTCGTGCTATGCCCACTTTCTGCCTTATCTTTGTCTTCCTTGATTTTGTGAGAAACAGATCATTCCTAGAGTTAGAAAAAAACAGAGGGAACACCTTCTCCCACACTCCCATGGAGCCTGAATCTCCTCTAATGATCAGATTTCTTCAAATACTTCAATGTCACATTCCAAATACAAGAATCATTCTTCTTTCTGCCTAGTATCAATAAAGACTATTTCTGGACTCTGTTCTAGATTGGATTCCTAATTTTCAGCAAAGTAACTCTACAATATCTCTTTCCACAGCTCACTTTTGTTTCCTCTTGAAGAACTCTGCCCACATGGAACTAACTCATTATCTCATTAAGCCAACCCATTCCTTTTGTGGGCAGCTTGAATTTTTTCCAAATTTTTCCTTATATTGAACCCCAAACCTGCCTTACTTCTACCCTTTGATCTGTTCAGAAACCAAGCAGAATAAATCTAATCATTCCTTCATTCACATATTTAAAGAAAATAATGTCTTACCTACATATTTACTTCTTTAACTTAAATATTTTAAGTATTTTCAAACTCCTTGGAGGCAAGGACTGGTTCTTTTTCATATCACCAGAATCTGGGACAATGCCTGATATAGAGTGTGAGGATGAAATGAGATAATATTTATAAAAAGCACTTAATATGTTTCCTGACACATAGTAGGTGCTAGATAAATGCTTATGCCCATCCCTTTACTTATAACCAATGCAAAGGTGTAAAGATAAGATAGGGTGTGGTGCATGAAGGAAAGAATTTTTTAAAAACAGATTTTACCATAGAATGCAGGAAGGGAAAAGAATATAATTAGAAAAGTAGGGTAAGGTCTGGCTATGAAGGGCTTTAAATGTCAGAGAAAACAGTTCATTTTCTCAAGGCCTTCAAGTGTAAAATGACACAATTGGGATCGAATACCTTTGAGGACAAGTTTATCTATAAATCTATTATTCTAGGATGCTGCAATTATATTGATCATGAGTAACATTTAAGCAGCACATTTTCAAGACACTCAATGAAATTAAGGTAAGGTTGTTGTTTTTCAGTCATTTTCAGTAGTGTCTGACTCCATGTGACCCCATTTAGGGTTTAATTGGTAAAGATACTAGAATGGTTTGCCATTTCCTTCTTCAGTTCATTTACAGATGAGGAAAATGAGGCAAATAGGGTTAAGTGATTTGCCCAGGGTCACACAGCTAGTAAATGTTTGAGGCTAGTCTTGAAGTCAGGAAAATGCATCTTCCTGACTGGAGGTCCCCTACTATCCACTGTGCCACTTAGCTGCTGGTATTCTATAAATATTTATTCTCTCCCCTCCCATATACCCCAAACTTGTAAATAATATGCTTACTTACCTGGTTGTATCTGTCTGAACCTTCATGCTATGGCTCTTCTCTTCCTAGGCCCTGCTATTCCTGCCCTTGGATCACCATAATCCTGACTATTGGAAGTTCTTCACTATTAGCCTGACACAGACCTAACATGCTACACTCTGTTAATTTTCACACCATGAAATCTCCCTCCAAACCTCCAGCTCCATTTCCTCCCCTCTTCTTCTGCTAACAGTAATCAAATCAACAATCATGCTTTATACCAGTCCTGGAAAGGGCATGCCAAGCAGTTGGCCATAGGCAACAATCACCATCCCTGTGACTTAATATTCGAAAATATCTATCCGATTGCTTGTTGCCTCAGGGAGGAGGCAGGGAGGGAGGGGAGAAGGTATAAAAATTGGAACCCCAAACTATAAATAAAAATGTTTATTACATTAAAAAATTCCTTTCCAGTCAGCATTCTTCTATTGGTATTTTCTCCCCCTTTGAGAATGTATGTTTCTGGGGTAGCAAGGTGGCACAGGGGATAAAGCACTGGCCCATGATTCAGGAGGACCTGAGTTCAAATGTGACCTCAGACACTTGATACTTACTAGTTGGGCAAGTCACTTAACACTCATTGCCCCACACACACAAAAAAAAAAAAGTATAAGAAGAATGTATGTTTCCTAAAGGCAATGACTGTTTCTCTCTTTTCTTTCTCTCTCTCTCTCTCTTGTTTAATATATAGCTTTGTACCAAGTAAATGCTTAATAATTTTGTTTTCATTCATTCATTCATATGTAACCTAGATTATATGGGAACTTTCTCCATTTTTTTTCCATCATGGCAGAAATTTTGTTATCTTGGATAGGTCCACATACTACAAATATTCATAATTTTATATGTATGTGTGTATTCCCATATATATATGTATATATGTGTGTGTGTGAATATTTGAAGATACATTAGAATATTAAAATAAATTATTATAGCATACAGATGCACACAGAACATCTTCCACAGTATGTGACATCTCTAACCCTATTCTTCCTCAAAGGACTCTTAAAATACTATGCTATCATTTCTATCATTTCATAGATTTGAAGTTCTGTGCCTGGTCATAGGCAATTTGAATATATGAGCTTTTGATGCAATTAATTTCTTTACCTATATAGAGGAAATGAGAGGCAATAATAAAATGTGTAGCAGGTCAGGGCTGGAATCAGAAAGACATTGGTTCTAAGTTCTGCCTCTTTCATATTCTCCTGAGAGACTATGAGGAACCACAACTTCCCAGAACCTCAAGCAACTGTCATGACTTTAAGTCACAGACAAGTTGACCTTTCTATGATCAGTACATGAGAGTATATAATACTCTACTATTAGAACACAATATGAGAGAAGGGGTTGACTACCAATTGCCAAGTCTGTTGTTTCACCAAATGTTGTACCCAAAGTGCAGAAAAACTGGGACTATGTCTAGGAGTAGAATAAGGAGGGGGGACTCTTAAAATGCATTCATATACTAGGTATATGAAGAGGTATAGTTATACTGAAAAATGACAAATATTTCTTAAAGTAGATTAGTGACATTTGTGAACTAGGATTTCAAAATGAGTTAGAATTCTAAAAGGAGAAATTTGAATTAAAAAACCAGATTAAATATGTTTGAATATCATTCATTTATTGGTTAGAGTAAGGAACTAGAAACCCTATATGAGTGGAAAGAAACATCATCTTTTAGGAAAAGCCTAGGGAGAAGAGAGGAGGCATGGAAGCTAAATAGTACAGTGGATAAACTTGGAATCAGGAGAGACAAGGAGAAACCTGAGTTCAAATCCTGACTCAGATATAGTGAAGCTAGGCAAGTCATTTAATCATTCAGCCTCAGTTTCCTCACTTGTAAAATGGGGATAATAATGGCACCTATCTGATAGTTATTATGCAGAACTTATTATGTTATTATGGCTATTAATATTAGTTATTATTTTTAATATTTTTTTACTTTAAAGGAAAAGAACATTTAGACATAGCCAATGAAATGGCTTCTTGGGAAGATTAGCCAGATGCCAAAAAAAAATTAATTAACCAGTATCTTGTGATTATACTTAAAGCTTAATTTCAGTTAAATATATCTCAGTTCCTAACAATTGAACATATATTTGCTGAACACCAATTATAATCAAAGCATTGTGTCAGCCACTGTGAGAAATGTAATATGACAAGATCCTATCCCTAGGGAGGATGTAATCTAGTTATAGAGATGAGATAATATGTCAGCAGCAGCTATCAAAAGCATGGTGCCAAGTAAGACTGAGCTGCTTCATGATCCCATTTGTGGCATGCTGTTGTGGCAAGAAGTGAGGAGAACTAAGGAGGAGGAAGAATGGTAAACCTTGCAGTTATTAGACTAGCTTTTACTGTGGAACATTTGAGAAGAATTTTTATTTAATTCATGGAAAATGATTCCAACCCTGGTAAGTCCCTGGGGCATAATTAAGGCATACCTATAGAGTTGGGACCCACAGCACTACCCTCTTCTGGTATGGGATGTTGCATGTGAATTGGAATTTTCTATCTCCCAGATATCTATCTACATGCTGTAGCTCTGGGTGATATTTCCCCTTTGACCAGGGAGGAGGAGGCAGGGGACTTCTGTGATGATATTGTCTTTCTAAAACAGTAAGCCCTCCCCATTAGCCTTAGGGCATATTTAACCACTGAAGATATTACAAGATACCTGCATAAAAACCATTAAATGAATGGTAGACAGGATCAGATTAAGTGCTAGAATGGATGGAAAAGGTAATGGCAGACTACCCAAGAAGGAAATTTATAATAATTTCATAGAATTCAACATTTGTTGTATTTGTGCAGCAAGGGATCGAATAAAAAGAAATCATTAATTCTTCAATCCCTTCCTAAAGGTCTTGTTACTCAGCCTTCTTTGTGACAGTGACCTAATCCTATTCACTTTTCTTCTAATTTATCAAAGGCCCTAATAATCTTTCATTGGAACTTTTTAAATGGAAACCCTACATCAATTCTCCCTCCATTCCAAGGTATGATCCACAAAACTGCCAATAATTTTCTTAAAGCCTTGGTCTAGCCATGTAACTCCATACTCAATAAACTCCAGTGTTTACCTAGAGCATCAAATTACCTCTAGTATCAAATATAAATGTATCTCTTTAAAGTTCTTTCCAACTTGACTTCTTCAAACCATTCCAGTCTTCTTACACATTAATCCCATTCACATACTTTCTGGTCCAAATATATTGGCTTACTTGCTCTTCATTATACACATTTCATCTCTTAACGATACCTAGAATATTCACCTTCTTCATCTTCTCTTTTTAGAATCTCTAGCTTCCTTCAAAGCTCAATTCAAAAGAACCCTTCTGCAACAGAATTTTCTGGGCTCCCTCCCCAGTTCTTAATATATCCTGCACTAAGATTACATTCCATACATCAAATATGTACCCATCTACATATCTATCTATCTATCTATCTATCTATCTATCTATCTATCTATCTATCTATCTATCATCTTTTTCTTCCATTTTAGAATGTAAGCTCCTTGGTGGGAAGGATTATTTTTGCTTTTTCTATGTATCACCATGACTCAACACAATGCCTGGCATACATGCTTAATAAATAATGGATGTTGATTGATTTGACTGTACTATTCCAGAGGAGATAATATGGGGAAAAAAGTATCATCTGCACATCAGCATTTCAATCATTTACATGATTTTCAATAGTAGGGTACATAAATGATAGTAACAAAAATGTATAGACGATTGGGGCATGCTTCCAGCTTTGTAAAAAGCAGACCTGGAGACTAAGGAATATTCAGTGGCACCTGCCAAGGCTACTAGAGTACATTAGTGAATGAAATTTTAAGCCCATCTTTTCTCACTTTCAGTTTCAGAATACTCATTAGTAAGAAACATAAATAAGGGAGAGTAAGAAAGAAATGGAATTATTAATTTTTAGTACATTTTGAGAAGTCGCACTCTATACTAAGGAAATTTATTTCCTGCCAATTTTGCCTTATTAGGCAGGTTTCTAGAGTAATTGTTTGGGGGGAGATCCCACTTCGAATTATCATGAAGAAGAAAGAGAAAGCTTCTTTCCATCCTGAGAAATTTTGAAACATTGGCTTGAGGGGAGGGGAGTAGCCCAAACCTTATCTAGAAGCAGGAGGTTGTACTGTAAGTAATTTCATGAATACCAGTCCTCTGGCTTGTGGGTATGATTATGTGCCAGCCAGTTGTTGTTGTTTTTTTCCAGATGCAAAAAAACATAATGACCTAAATAAAATAGCTAGTTCTTTTAGACCAAAAGGATTCTATTCTTTTATAATTAATTACAGATCAAAACATGATGCATTATTTTCTTTCTTTCCCAAACAGAAAGAAACAATAGATTTATCTTTCCATGACAGATATATTGTAGCATAAGAATTTGGTAAATTTGCTTTCTCAAATAATTTAGGGGTTTTTTTGAGTTGTAAAATCTCTTTACAAACAGAGCTAATTTAGAAAGAAACTTTTTTTTAAAAAGCACTTAATTCTTCTTTAACAAAGAGAAAAAGTAATTCCAAACATAGTTTCTCCTTTAGCACACTTTCTATCTCTGAGTTATACTCATCTGAGGTTACCTGCACAGTCAGGAAATTAATATGACTGGGAAAATGTTGACAAAAATGTTCTGTGGTACTTTACAATTGTGCTCATTAAACTAAAAAAGAAGCAAAGGCAACTTAGTCAAGGCCTATAATTTATTTCTCTCAATAGTTGTCCTTTCTACTATTTCCTTTTACCTCTTTAAAAAATAATCTTTTAAATATGAGTTTTAACAGTCATCAACAAAAATGAACATTTCAATATATGAAGAATAAAAAGAAGATTGCATATAAAACCTTGAATTTTTGTTCCATATAGGTTTTTTTTAAGTATTTCATATTGAACAAGTTAATAATAAAGTTTCTTTTTCTACCAGTATTACTGTATATCAGCAAGCTTTGTAACATAATGTTTTCTGAAGAATTAAAATGAATATGAGAGGGAAACAGAAAGATACATGGTTAGTGTGGATACACTAAAATATATAACTAATAAATTTCTAAGAATAATAGGAGTAAAAATGTCATCAAGGAAATACATGATAGATCCAAAGATCAGTTGATAATGTGATGGTTAGAGTTATCTAGTCATAGATCTCAACTAATAACCTCATAATGGTAATCAAGAAATGCCTACATCAAATTGGCAAATTTATGCTAAGATACAGACTAGACTCATGAAGAAAGGGAAAGACATAGATGGATTGCAACCTGTATCACTAGAAGATATTCCCCAACTGAAATATCAGAGATCCAATTAAATATTTTAGTATTCATACACTTCAATTAGTTTTAAGTTTGTCATATAATTGGGCTCAGTAGATTCTAATAATTGTTTTATGTCATTATTATTATAAATGCCTCCTCATATTTCATCTTGGTACAACAATTTGGTTTTCCTATCTTTAAAAAAAAAGAAATTAGTGCTCGCTTCGGCAGCACATATACTAAAATTGGAATGATACAGAAAAGATTAGCATGGCCCCTGCACAAGGATGACATGCAAATTTGTAAAGCGTTCCATATTTTTAAATAAATAAAAAATTTTCAATGCTAAAAAAAAATTAGCCACTAGAATATTGAGTTTATTCTTGCCAGTTCAATAGGCTTCTAGTTTTCTTGTTGGTTATCTACAGATTTCCAAATTGCCTTCTATTGCCGTTGTTTATTAGTTATTTGTTGCATTTGCCGGTGTCTTAACTTAATGCTAAATTCATACTTTTTTATGTGTTTCTCTTTTATCAATATAAAGTCTCAGATATAAAATTTCCTCTAAAATTACTTTCGGCACTTCTTATAAATTTTGGTATGATGCTTCAATATCATTTTCTTTAATGTAATTATTATTTCTAGGGGTCAACTTCAGCCCATTAATTTTGGAAATTAGTCTTAATTTAGGTTTACATTTTTCTTCATTTTTCTTTTGTATTGTAATCTGTTTCTGGACTATGAAAATGTATTTAATATTTCAGTGTATTTCCCAAGAGTTTTTTATTTTCTGTCACATGATCAATTTTTTTTAAAGATGTTATATAATACTGATGAAGAAACATATTCTTTTAATATTTGTCCTAGTAATCACATTAGGTTTTTAAATTGAAGTTTTTACAACCTTCTATTCAGCTTCATATTTTTTTATTCAGTTAATTTTCTGTTGGTCAGCCAAGATCTAAAATATACCCTAAATTTGCCTCTTATGACTATTTTACAATCTGATGGATTTCCAATTTTTTTTTTTTGGATTTCCATTAGCTTTTCTTTTAAATATTTAAATACTATTTCATTTTGGGAATGTATGTGTGTGTCCTCAGTATTGTTGTTCTTTTATAATATAGCACCTTTAAACAGATTTTAATTTCTCTGATACTCTTGATGAAGTTGTTTTTATTTTAATTTTTGTTTTTTTTCCTAAAGTGATTTCAACCCCTGCTTTAGAGCATCAATCTAAAGCACAATAAATTTCAATTTAGCCCCTAACTTTAATTTTTTGTTTTAATACATTTTGGGGGGCTTTTTTATATTCTCAAATTGTTAGGTATAATTTTCTATTTAATTCTATAACTCTCATGTTATGGACAAACAATTTATTAACATCCAAGTTTGTAATTATTAAATTTGTTTTTCTTTCCACCAAATTCCATCACATTTTTAATCTATAATTTATTTTATTTGGTACAATTCAATCCCAGTCTACTTCAATGAATACAATATATCACCCCCATCTTCCTGCCCTGCCCAGCCTGGAAAGATTGATTCTTGCTTTTTGGAATCAGTCCTGAATATTTGTAGCTCATATTACCCAAATAATTTAATACATCTCCATTCACATAAGACATATCCTCTCCCCTCCTAGACATAGATTCATTTATTATACTTTAAATTATATTATCATTTTGACCCTTCATTTGCCCAGCTCATGTGTAACATTGTGATTTACATTGTCTCCTTTTCTTCCACCATTGTATTTGAATAAATATCACCTATGATGACCTGATTTGTAGAAATACTAATTCACTTTTTTTCTTTCCTTTTCTTCTATTTTTTGAGGATACTTCTATCATTCAAGTATTTGTACATGTTCTTACTTTGTTCTCTCAGTGATTCTCTTAGACAATAAAACTTCTAAAGGAAAATAAGTTTTGTCTCTTTGCAGCATGTAAACACTGATTATTCACTGAGTTGTATGCTGTGTGGATAAGTACATGTTTCTTAAATTGTTAGAATTTTGTTCTTTTCTCTTCTCTTTTTGTTGAGAATGCACTTTAAAAGTTATCTCTGCTTTTCTTTGGAAGTATGATAGAGTCTATAAAAAGCCATCTTTTTTCAAGTAAAAGTATATTTATCATTACAGAACATATTATCCTAGGGTGCAAGCTGATTTCCTTCCCTTATAGATAAATCACATTTTAGTCTTTTTCTTTCCATTTTTCATTGCCAATAAGCAAGCTCTTTGATTCAAATTGGTGGGTTTTGATATGTGAATTCCTGGCTGATTCTTAAACTCTGTATTTGATATTGATTGTTGGAACTGCATTTCTGGGTGAGCACAACTTGAGATTCCTTTGAAAAAATGTGAATTCTATCATGTAGTTGCATTTTGTTCTCTGTTTCTAAAATTTCTTGGAAATTTTCTTTCTATAATTTCACAAAAGGTGACATTCTAACTTTTTGCTTTTATTCTTTGTTTCATGATTTCCCCTTCTCCCATCCCCTTCAGCTAGATGAGTGATTCTCAGATTATCTTGCTAAACTCTGTCATCAGTCAATTGTTTTAGCAATTAAGAATTGTAGATGTTCTTCCAAAGTTGCTGTCTTGATTTTGCTAAGATATATACTATTCCTTCTCTGAATATATGGGTCCTGTGTGATATTCTCAATTACAATATGTTCACTACTTTATTAGTCTTTTCCCCCAACATTTCTATGCTATCAATTATCTTGTTTGTCTTTTAAATTCTTGAAGGAACTCCTATTTTCTTCCTAATATCCTTATTTTATTAAGTTTCTTAACGTCTCTTGGTGTTCCTTTTTGTTATTACTTCTTTGGACCTTTATTGGAGGAAATCTTTACTCCTGGATCTTTACTTTTGCAAATTTCTCCTCACTTTAAACTCAAAGTATTTTTTTTATTTCTATTTGAATCTTGTTTTTCTGTTTCTTCGGCATCTTCAGTTTTGAGAGGGTGAGGTTTTTCCCTTCCCCCTTTGTTATTGTTGTTGTGTTTCTTGTTGTTTCAATTTACTGAAAGTCTCCAGATGGGTATTTTCAATAATATTGTAAGTCTAGGGGAAGGAATATTGGATTATAATTGAAAGATCTGTTTTTAATAGTAACTAGCCATGTGCCATAAGCACATCTCTTAAGCTTATCTGTGAAATCAGGATCTTGGATCTTAGTTTATTTCTAAGGATCTTTCAACAAACCACAAACATTGATTAAACATCTGCTGAATGAGAGGAACTGTACATATACCCTGCTGTCATATAGATTAATATCTAATGGGTAGAAATGATATTGACAACAATAATCACCACAAAAAAGAAAATGTTTTAAGTGCAAAATAGATGGCAAGGGAAAATACCCTAGGGAATATGAAGAGGGGAAAATTCTGATATCATGGAACTTTCACTGTGGCAGATACCATGCTAACTCATTTTTATGTTCTACTTTCATTTAGCTCCCATAGTTACAAGAAAAACAAGATCTTTCTTCATGCAAACCCTGGACTGCAGGAAAAAAACTAATCTCCTTACAAACACTTAGATCTTGACATTGGAGAAACCTCCTGAACTCTGCCCATAAAAATTCTTTGAACTACGTTTTGTTTCATTTTGGAAGCCATTTTCTTCCTGTCATGGTTGTGTCTCTTCAATCATCCATCCATCTATCTATCTATCTATCTATCTATCTATCTATCTATCTGTCTGTCTGTCTGTCTGTCTGTCTGTCTATCTTTACTTATAATACTTCTCTAGATAATTGCTATGCCTCAGCCCTTTCTGATCTTAATTAGTTCATGATAGGTTTTATTCAAACTTTCTATTATCACCTATGAAATTCTCATAATTTCATTAATAATTCTGCTTCTCTTATCAGACAGACAGACAGACAGACAGACACACACACACACACACACACACACACACACACACACACACACCATTCTTTCCTGATTTTCCAAGACTCCATATTGGGTCACCATCCCCAATCACCCATACCCATCTCTTCACCATTGCTCAGATTCATTTATAGGGTAATGGGAATCAGACTTTTTTCCATGATACCAAAATTCCTTTCCCATGATGGTCCTTCAGCCAGCTGCCCACAAGTTTAGGGGTCTACACTCCCCATTCTACCAAAACAGTGCTGATCATATAAAATCCTAGCACCACTACCACTTCTGATATAAATGTTCTCTGATTACCAGAATTCATAGTTACTTTCTGTCACTATTTTAGAAGGCTACTGTTAGTATCTGAATGACTAAGTTACTTGTCCTACAATATGCTGGAAAATTACAACCACAGAAACCTTTTTTTAAACTTTTTTAAAAAAAATTAGTCTGCTAATTTCTCAGAAAAAAAGATTGAAGATATTTACCATGAATCTCAGAAATACTATATTAATTCCCTCTTTCTTTTTCATGGGCGGGGGAGGTAAAACCTGATTTTAATGCTATTGAGAGTTTCTGGTTTTGACTTTCCTCTACCAATGCAAATAAACAATTTCTCTGCTACTTTTTGATTTTAAAAGTTTACAAGGGAGCTGTGTACTGAAATAACTTTCCCATGGTCACAAAGTAGTATGTATCTCTTGAACCTAGATCTTCTTAACTCTGAAGCCAATTCTCTACCTCCTTTGCCATATAGCCTCTCAGGAACTCATGGTAGTCCAACTGGCTACTCCTATCTCAGTCTGAATTAAAGGAGGAACAGTGGCTAATGTCTTCTAGTATTTCTATACTTTGCACTGATCATATCATATAGAGGAATATTGTGTTCAATTTGGGGAACCACGTTTTGACAAAGATATTGATAAGTTTCAGAGGGTGATGAGGATTATGTGAAGGATCTCAAAATCACATGGTGAGGAGTTAAGAATAATATCTGGAAGCCTGGGAGCTGAGAAGATGGTGGTGCCCCCAACAATAACTGCAAAGTTTATAAGGGGGGAGAATTTAGTGAGAAAGATAATGAGTTCAGGTTTGGACATGTTGAGTTTAAAATGTCTACTGGACATCCAGTTCAAGATGTTTGCAAAGCTTTTAAAGTTTTTTTTTTCTCTTCACATGTATCTTCTGAAGAGTCTCAAGAGCTACACGAGTGTCTAAAATGGTTTTGCATGAACTTTGTCCTTTTCACAATTATAAAGTATCATATCAGCAAGTTATCAGTATTTTTTTCATCAGGTAGGAGCCATAGCTTTCTCTGCAAATGCAACAGAAGGCAAAATGCACCAGGATTGTTTAGAAGATCAGTTACACTTCATGGAAACATGAGAGCATAATCAAGATTTTTCTGGACAACATTTTTTCCATTTTTACTGGAGTTCTTTAGAAAGTAGCTCAAAGTGAAATGAGCAGAACCAAGAGAACATTGTACACAGTATCAACAACATTGTGTAATGATCAACTATGATAGACTTTACTCTTCTCAGCAATACAATGATCCAAGACAATACTAAAAGATCCATGGTGGTAAATGCTCTCCACATTCAGAAAAAGAACTGTGGAGTCTGAATGCAGAATGAAGCATACCATTTTCACTTTTATTGTTGTTTTTCTGTTATTTTTCTTTATCTTTATTGAGTTTTTTCCTTTTGTTCTGATTAATGTGGAAATATGTTTAACATGATTGTAATGTATAACCTATCTCAAATTGCTTGCTGGCTTTGGGAGTGGGGAGGAAAGGGAAGGTGGGAGAAAAATTTGCAACTCAAAAAATATCTATATATGTAATTGAGAAATATTAAAAATAAAAATTAAATTAAAAAAAGAAAGTAGCTCAAAACTTAAAATCTCAATATAATCTTAGAATCACAATAGGGCTCAGCACCTTGTCTCATCATAAGCCCCCAAAAAGTAATTGGTCATACCTTAACTGGATTGAATAAACACAATCATATCTATTCATTATTAGGAAATACATGTATTTATTTACATATATATATATATACATATATATGTATATCTAAACTACCTACAGATACACATACAGAGGACATAAACACTGACACGTACACACATAGGCCATAAACTAATGGGTAGGAGTACAGTGGGCCTGGAATCAAAACTAATGTTCCTGAGTTCTAATTTGGGCCTTAGATACTTTCTAGCTATGTGACCTCAGGCAAGTCCCTTAACCCTTTTTGCCTCAGTTTCCTCATCTGTAAAATGAGCTGGAGAAGGAAATGACAAACCACTCCACTACCTTTGCCAAGAAAACCCCAAATGGGGTCACAAAGAGTCAATCATGACTGAAACAACTGAACAAAAACAACAAAATGTTTAAACTCTTTCATTTAATACATGACCAACTTCTCCCCAATCCATTTAAATGTATTATCTTTAAAAGTTTGGGATTTTACTTAGAAACGAGGTAAATTGAAGTGATATTTCCAAGACAATAAAACAAAAATGAAAAAATTCAGTTGGTCAGGCAACCATTTACTTTGTTTCTACAATGTCCAACATCCTGTTTAGCTGATTTTTTTGGTGTTGTGAAGACACAGCCCAATGCTTCATACATACACATACACACACACACACACACACACACACACGGTGGGGGAGGGTCAGGGGGGTGAGAAAGAGAGAGAGAGAGAGCTCAATTTTCAACTGTTTTGACCACTGTAACAGTCAGTCAAACCAGTTATACAGGTAAATACAGGCTAAGCACAGAGAAGTGCCAGAGAGGAGTGTGGGAGGTAATTAAGTATCATTAGAGGAAAACAGAACCTGATTGAACAGAATGACCAAGTGTGGTGTGGTCTTTGGAAAACACTTCCAAACACAGGAACTAAATTTGATCCGTTAAGTCCTTCTCTATAGGATTCATGTTTATCCAAAGACCAGATGGAGAGAGAAATCAGAGAAAGACTTTGGTCGACCCACATAAAACAGCATATTTGAGTGTGGGCATGAGGGGAGATGAGTTTTGGAAGTGTTTTTAGCTATTTGATGTGTGGAGATAGACCCTAGTAAGTGGGAGAAGGCTGGTTTGATTTAATCTCTCCCAGTAAAGAGTTTAAAGAGAGGTCTTTTAAAAAAAAAGAAAGCTCACTTACTAAGCACATATTTCTATGCTCTCATATCCTTGGTATTTTCCAGTATAATAAAAGTGGGGATTTCCAGGACTAGAGTTACTGGTTACTAAGGATAGGGGACCTGGTTTTTCAAGGAATGATCTGGACTCCCTCCCCTATTCCCAAAGTAAAGTCTTGTTAAAAGTTGAAAGTGTTTACAGAAACTCTTATGTTGCCAGAATCCTGACTGTGTATACTTTTTTTTGTTTACATCTTTCACACTTCCAACAGTTATTGTAACCATAGGACTGGAATAACTAATAGGCAGCAGAAAGAAGGAAAGAAAGAGAGAGAGGAAAGAAAGAAAAAGAGCGAGGTAAAGAGAGAGAAAAGGAGAGAGGAAGGAAAGAAGGAAGGAAGGAAGGAAGGAAGGAAGGAAGGAAGGAAGGAAGGAAGGAAGGAAGGAAGGAAGGAAGGAAGGAAGGAAGGAAGGAAGGAAGGAAGGAAGGAAGGAAGGAAGGAAGGAAGGAAGGAAGGAAGGAAAGGAAGGAAGGAAGGAAGGAAAGAAGGAAGGAAGGAAGAAAGGGAGGGAGGGAGGAAAGAAGGAAGGAAGGAAGGAAGGAAGGAAGGAAGGAAGGAAGGGAGGAAGGGAGGAAGGGAGGAAGGGAGGAAGGGAGGAAGGGAGGAAGGGAGGAAGGGAGGAAGGGAGGAAGGGAGGAAGGGAGGAAGGAAGGAAGGAAGGAAGGAAGGAAGGAAGGAAGGAAGGAAGGAAGGAAGGAAGGAAGGAAGGAAGGAAGGAAGGAAGGAAGGAAGGAAGGAAAGAAGGAAGGAGGGAAGGAGGGAAGGAAAAGAAAGTTCTAATTCACTGATTCTAAATGCTTTTCTGACCCAATTATATGATTGATCCCACATTGGCTCCTAAGTCTCCCCAGGAGCATTTGCATTCTTATGGCAATCCTCTGTTACCATTTCAAATCAAAGAAGCTTGTGTCATATCAAATGCTGCAGTATGAACAAAGCTGTGATAGCAACTCCAGTTGGGTTTTGGAGACCCTGAGAAGGTGTACCCTCTACCCAACTTCTTCAAACTCTGACTTGTCTTACATCAATCTGAGGCCAATTCCAAATCAGAAACAGAAGCCTGGGGGGGGGGGCGGGGGGAAGGGAGGGAGAAGACACTAGTTGGGGGCTAAGGACACAGAATTGTAATAGAAAGGAACTTCCTGTTGGTTGCTAACATATCCATATGGCACAGCAGCAAAACAACGTAAGATCAAAGAGTAGGACAAAGAAGAAAGGGAGGGTTCAGTCTCATAATTGTGCATGTGTGTGAACATACAGTCGTCTGTAAGAATAACAGCAGAAACATGTTTTTGCAAGTGAAGTTCAATGCAAGCCAGCTAATAGGGAAGATGGGCTGAACCTTAGGGAGAAATCTACTTTTTAACACAATGAAACAGGATCTTCATGATCGGTGCTGTGGAATTTGCTATTTTGGAAAGCCAGGAATGGGCCTGTCACTTTTAAGTTAGTAAGTTAACAGGAAGTCACTTTGTTTCCACAAAATAAAAGATGCCATCTCTTTCTATAGCCACTATTGAGCAAAGCAAATACTGAATTTGGTGGCAGGTGTTATTAAGCCAACATTAAAACTGAAAAACTAAGAGGAGATTTCCCCCATTCTACTCCAAGTTCAGATCATGTTAGCAACTGAGGTAAAAAAGAGACTATTAATTTCTTTTTTTTTTTTAATATAATCTTAAGAGGAAAGCACGTCCTGGTGTTTCATTTTCTTTTTTTTTTAGAAGAGAGGATTCCCAGCTTGATTGCCAACAGTTCATTTTTTTTTAAATGTTACCCATCTAGTACAGTTTTGCCACAATTACAGATTAATGAGGTTAGCCTGATTGGAAAAAAAAAAGCCAAGGGGCAGCCTTAGAAATCAGAGAACTTGAGAACTCTGAATATCTAGTATTGGACACCATAGGTTTGTTGCTAGTCTCTTCAGTCTACCATAGGAGAGTATGGCAGAGATAGAAAATTCAGGAAAATAAACCATTTAAAAAAGAAAAATAATGCTAAATTCACAATTGTCCAACAAACTATTTACTAAGGCACCATTTTTAAAACATTAGGGACATGGCAGACATTTACGGAACTTCACTAAATTGAATACAAATGCACTATTTACTGTTTCCATTTCATATAATACTCAGAGTAACTGTGGCACAGTTTGAGGAACTAAATAATGCTGAGGTATATTATTAAGTTTAATTTTAATACTTAGCAATTACATAGATTTTATGGTCCCAGAGTACTTTATAGCTTTTAATTAGTCTATCTCCATAATACCCCAGCCCCATTTTATAGGTGAGAAAACTGAGGCATGAAGGTTAAGTAATTTGCCCCAGGGTTATAAAGCAATCAGTAGCAGAGTGCAAATGAGAACTAAAAGCTGCTAACTCTCTAGTATAGTGTTCAGGGTCCCCAGGCCTGATGCCTCAATTGATCTTTTTATTTTATGGCTTTTCTAAGTTACCTGTATTTCTTGTAATGTGAGTATATGCAAGCAACATTTTATTACTGGACATAGTTTTTGGAGATGTGGCATTTTCATTTAGTGTTTCCCTCAGGATTGGGAGATTTGTTTGGGAAATAACTTATAGATGGGTGTTAGGAAGGTATCAAATTCAAGAACTTAAGTTTAAGCATTGGGTGTAAACCTCAAAGGGAATGTTTTAATCAGCCCCTTTTCATAGGGAGGAAGAAGAGAGAGGGAAGGGAGAAGGGGCAAGGGGGGGAAGGGGAGAAAAAGAGGGAAAGGAGGAGGGAAGGAAGGAGGGGGTGAGAGAGAGAGAGAGAAAGAGAGAGAGAGAGAGAGAGAGAGAGAGAGAGAGAGAGGTGATAGGTTGTTGTTTTTTTATTCTTTCAAATTTGTTTTTCTCTTGTGCACCTTCTAGTTGCTATGCAGGTGAATCCAGATGGGTGAGCCCACCAAGCCCCTGGCTGTAGTCCCCAGCTGTCAGTGTCTTCCTGGGGTCACTGAGCAGACAGAAAGATACCTCATTCCATCTGTAACTAAAAGAAATAGAGTTGCCTCAGGGAAAACTCATTCTTTTCATATGTTCAGCACTTTGCAAGGGTCTAGGTGGAAGGCAGGAGGAAAATAAAAAGGTGAAGGCAAAAAGTATCCTGAGGGTGCTAGGAATACTCTTTTCTAGTGGTAGAGTAGGGGGTAAGTGGGCCAACCATCTGAGACTGGTAGGGAAACCTGATGCTTCTGTTGGTTCTCATTAAATGCATCTGAATTCTATTGCTAGCACTTCCAGAAAACTATCATAAAGAGATGCTTTGATGGATAACCCCCTCCCACCACCACACATAGCCCGGGACCTCCCTACCAAACTCTATTCTGCTCTTGTCTTCCTCTACCCACTTTCTCCCACCCCTGCTCCACTCCTCCATCATACTGCATGCCTTCCTGTTCATATGAACAGCAGTTGCTGAAGAAATGGATCCAAAAGAAACAGCCAATAAAAACAGAAACAGCTGTAACAATTTTACACAGCATGGTCCTGATTTCCTTGATTTTTGAATCTCTCTTTTTTTTCTCTTTTTCTCCCTCTCCCTCTCACTCCCTCACTCTCTGTCCCTCTCTTTCCCTCTCTTTCCCTCTCTCCCTTCTCTGTCCCTCTCTCACTCCCAGTCTTTCTTTCTTCCTCCCTCTTTCTTTCTCCCTCCGTCTCTCTTTCCCCCTCTTTCTCTCCCTCCTTACCTCTCCCTCTCTTTCCCTGTCTCTTTCTCTCTGTCTCTCTCCCTATCTGCCTTCCTTCTCCCCCTCCCCTCTTTCCCTCTTCCTCTCCTTCCACATATTGTCACATTCTTCTTCCTGAAAATATTTAGAATTCATAAAAAAGGACTACTTTATTTTGCATGAGCATCTCCCAATTAGAAGGAACCCAAAGAACAGAGAGAAGATTTTAGGAGGTCAAACTTCTATATACATTTTTAAATGCTTGTCATACCCAGTTCTCAAGTTTTCTCCTCTTGTTGCTGCTGTCAGCAGCTGAGCCAGTGGCTCAGGTTCCTTGAGTTTCAGCTAAATGTGTTTGCAGTAGCTGCTCTAAACCAAAATTTTCCTGAATGTCAGACCGAGGCTCTGTTATTTACAGTAGCTACTCATGAGACCACCTTTCTCAGACCAAGGTCAGTAAAGGTGCCTTATGAATGAAAATGACTCCTGGAGTGTGACATTACTGGGTATTGCTTTATTTTCTTTTATTGTATTGAGGGAGGGTGAGGGGGTGGGGAGAAAAGAAAGTAAAGAAGGAGAGAGGAGAGGAGAGGAAAGAGAAAGTAAAAGAAGAGAAGAGAAAAGAAGATAAGAAATTCATATTCACCAAACAAATAAAAAAAAGAAAAGACTAACAGTAGATTGTGATCAGTTACCTCTTTCCTGTCTGTACAGGTTTACAGGCCCTGGGAATGTTTACCTTCCCTTAGAATGCATAGGCAATCAAAGACTCTCTCCTTTAGGGCCTTTCTCCAGCAGATGCTTTGCCCCAAACTTTATGTTACCTGTTTAAATGAATGTCAATAAAAAAAAAAAAAAAACATATCCATAATGACTATGGAGCCTTTAGAGTTCCTTATATAAATATGTGTGTGTCTACAATACCCATATGTATATATAAAGATACTTATATAATACATACATATATATATATATATGTATGACAGAGAAGGAGACAGGAATTGAGAGAAACAAGTAAAGATATCGACAGAGAGCAAGGGGGGAGGGGGAGGGAGGGAGAGAGAGAGAGAGAGAGAGAGAGAGAGAGAGAGAGAGAGAGAGAGAGAGAGAGAGTGTTGGGTGGTAGGTTTTGTTTCATTCCCTTCCAACTGCTTTCTTTCTCCACCCATGCTTGGGGAATGGTTTCTACTCACAGACTAAGCTGGGATGAAGCTTGTCCTAACAGAGTACTGGTTGAAATAAAAACTCTTTCCCGGTGGCCCAGGCCTGCTTTTCAGATGGTGTGAGATAGATCTATAGTGTATTATTAATGGTAACACACACATCTCACTTCACATCTTCAAAGGGTTTCAGGAACATTCATGTATTCGTTATGGGGAAGCAGCAGCATCTTTGGGAATGCATCTTTCAGCTTTTTAAAGAGATCTTAGAAAACATGGTTTTTGCTTTTAATGAATGAAGCAAACCCTGGGAAAATGGAGCCAGAGCCTAATTGGAAGTGACTTTTTTAATTGCAAATTTATCTGAAATGTACTATTTCTCATCTTCCAATTTTTTTCAAACTTGTGGAACTCCCTGGGTGATAAGCTATAAGTTATATGTTATCTAGTCCCTAAGATCCACAGCTTTAAAAAAAAGCAAATAAAAAGAAAAAAAGGAAAAAAGAAAAAAGAATGAACAACTGAAAGAGAATCACTGATTGGGGATAAGACCTAAGAATGAAATTGGGAATTCTTATCCTTTCCAGTTTAGCTTTTAGTCAAGATTTTACTTTATTTTTATAAGAAATAATTGCATTGACAAAGTCACTTTTTAATAACAAAAATCTACTTATTTTCATCCTGTTCTGAGCTACTGTCTTTTACTAGCTCCTGTTCAATGTAAGATGGCCTTGCTGGTTGCTCAAACTTCTGAGGTTTATAGTTTTGTCAAAAGTCCCAACCAAGTCTTCTCCAAATCCATCATTCTTTGGTTTTATTTCATTTTCACTTGCACTGTCTTATAACATTGTAATATTAAACTACCTCAATCTTCCCACCCACCACACCCCCATCCTTCTGGAAACCATGTACACACACATATACAACAGGTCATTTCATACCTGTTTTATACAGCTGAATTATTCAATACCCACAAGTTTAAGCAAATGATACGATGGTTTAGAGAATAAGCATAGATGATATTGAACCATTTTTATTTGTTTGATCCAGGTAAAGCAATTTATTAGTGAGGCTTAATGGGTGAGTAGAAAGAGCAGTGGCCTGACAATCACCAATCCTATGTAGTTCTGCTCCTATATACTGTATATATGGTATTTAAGGACAATTCATATTGCTACAATGAACAATATAAGGAAAACTCCTTGAGGCCTGCCCTATTTTTTTTGTCTTTGTATACACAGTGCCTGTCACATAGTAGCTGATTAATAAATATTTGTTGAATGAACAAAAGTCATTTGTATTCTTCTAGACCTCAATTTCTTCATTTTAAAAATGGAAAGATCAGACAAAATCCTTTCTAAGTTTCCTTTGGTGCTGGCATATGGAGAGATCCTAATAAATGCTTGTTGATTGACTCTGTGACTAGCTAGACAGACACATGATAAGTTCCCTTCTCATATTTTCCTATTGTGTTGCAGGTAGAATGCCTCAATGGTTAGTCATTTCCTTCTTCAAAATACACAAGTTAAACCTTAAGGTTTTAAAGGGGATACTAGAGAAAAGCAACCTGATTAAAGGGATAAAAAAGATTATAGGGCTTGGTATGGTTTATGCTACTGAAAAGTAATTTTAACACTCAGAATGAAGTAAGAGATAGAGAACTGGCCTCACAGACAGGAATACTGAGGTTCAGTTCCTGCTTTTTATATACCCACTGGCTGTGTGACCCTGGTAAGGTCTCAAATCAGTGCTCTACACTCCCTAAGTTCTTAAACTATAGGTCACAATCTCATATGGGATTGTATAATTGAATGTGGGGGTTGCAAAAAATTTGGCAACAGTGAAAGGTTATGTATACTTATTTTATATAATTATATGCCCCAGGGTCATGTCAAAATTTCTCAGGCAAAAAGGGGTTGCAAGTGGAAAAAATTTAAGAAGCCATGAACCAGAGGTGTCAATATGGGCCCACCAGTAACACTTCCAATTGTGGCCAGAACCAGATTAAAATTTAATTGGAAAATATCTAATTGTAAATGATTATAAGTTATTTAATTATAAATCAATTTGCATTTTTAAATATAAGAAAGCCTAGATAATATTACATTTTAAAATAAAGTCAATATGCGGCCCAGATGTATCTTTATGCATAGAGTGTTCCCCTCCAGTTTGGCAATGTCCTATTTGAAATGTGGTTCTCAGAGCTAATCTCAATTATTTCTTTGTCTTCCATAGAGATGGAGTAGTCATGACTTTGGTTCTCCTTTCTGAGGGAATAGGCCTGAGTCTGGATTTATTAGTATAGCCAACTTCTATGTAAAGAAGATATCAGTGGCAGTGCAGGTTGATAACTTCACCTCAAAGTATAGTCTTAGAGAATTGCCTAGAACACTGTTGTCCAAATTCAAGTAAAAATAGGGGTCACTAATCTGTACATTGGGGAAGCTAGGGTGTTTCAGTGGATAGGGCACCAGGCATGGAATAAGGAAGACTCATCTTTCTGAGTTCAAATCCAGCCTAAGATACTAGAACCAAAGTCAGCTCTACCCCATCTCTATGGAAGACAGAGAAATAATTGTCTTTACTTCTGAGAACCGCATGTCAAATAGGACATTGCCAAATGAGTGCATTAGAAAGAAAGCAGCAAGATTGATAAAGATCCTCACAAGATCAGGTGTTGTGAGGAGGATTTGAAGGATATTTAGGCCTGAAAAAACACATGGGACATGGTAACCCTCCACATAGCTACCAGAATAACTAATGGAGATGCTGATCATTTGAACAGATTATTTTCCTCCTCAGATATCTTTATGTGTTTCCAGAACATTTAGGACAAAATGCAAACTCCCTAACATGGCATTTAATGGCCTCCTCACGATTCAAACTATATATGGTATACCAAAAGTCTCGGTGCAGTTAAAGCTACCTTGAGACTTTGGGGATGTTGAAATTGGTGGCCTTATTTCACTCAAGCCCCTCACTGTTCTATATTTTCTAGACAATGTAGACTAACAGCTATTCCTTAAACTCTTTTTGACCTTTGACACTCCCAACATTTTTCAAGCTTAAAGGTCATCTTTCCACTTATCAGTCTGTTGATTTTTTTTTTTCCTTTCAAGGCCTGACTCAGGTGCTGCCTCCTTTGTGAAGTATTTTCTGACCTCCCCCATACTCTGCCAAGATATAAGTGATCTCTGCCTCTTTGGATTTCTTGTCAATATATTTTCTTGATAGATTTTGTTTTTATATAACCTATATATCCCATAATATCTTCTCTTGTTCCACCAAATCCCAGAGAGTCCTGTTTTATCATAGAAAAAAAAATATTAAGAAAAAAATCACAAAGTTCCTCAAAATTCATCCATAGACAAAAAAAAGAAAGATCTGATGTTATATTCAATGTCCCATACCAGTAAAGCTTCCACCTCTGCAAAGAAGTAGTAAGAGGTATCTTCTTTCTCTTCTTTGAACTAAACATCATCATTATAATTTTGCAGCATTATGTTCTGAATATTATTACATGGCAGTTCTGATTTCCATCTGCATTGTGGTAAGCATTGTGGGCAGCTAGATGGTGAAGTGGATAGAGATTCAGACCTAGAGTAAGGAAAATGAGTCTTCCTGAGTTTGAATATGGCCTCAGTCATTTATTAACTGTGTGACCCTGGGCAAGTCATTTAACCCTCTATGACTCAGTTTCCTCATTTATAAAATGAGCTGGAGAAGGAAATGGAAAGCCACTCCAATATCTTTGCCAAGAAAATCCCAAATGGGGTCACAAAGAGATGGACATGATAGAACAATAATAACATTCATTGTGGCTTTGTTTTCCTGATTCTGCTAACTTTACCTTGCATCAATTCATTTATTACATTATGGTAATATTCTGTTACATTCATGTACCACTCCTTGTTTTGTTGTCATTGTTCAGTTCTTTGTGACTTAATGGGGACTAGAGCACACCAATATGGCACATGGGGTTTCTTGGTAAAGATACTGAAGTGGTTTGTCATTTTCTTCTCCAGTGGATTAAGACAAACATAGGTAAAATGAGTTGCCTAGGTTCACACAGCTAGTAATTGTTTGAGGCCAGATTTGAGCACAGTTCTTCCTGAATCCAGGCTCAGAACTCTATATACTGAACTACTGAAAGACCTACAGCAGCTATGTAACTAGTTTTGCTTCTACCAATCTATGGATATCTACTTCAGTCAATATGGAGCCTTTCTTCTTATCATTAACACTCACATTTGGGGTTTTCTTAGCAAAGATATTGCAGTGGTTTGCCATTTCCTTCTCCAGCTCATTTCACAGACGAGGAAAGAGACAGAGTTAAATAACTTGCTTAGGATCACATAGCTAGTAAGTGTCTGAGGACAGGTGTGAACTCAGGAAGATGAGTTTTTCTGACTCCAGGACCAGCACTCTATCCACTAAACCACCCAGATGTCCAAATATAGTTAGTAGCATAGTCAAATCATGTATCATCCATTTACAGTTGAGACAGGCTTTATACATCATCTTATTCAACCTATACTTTTTCCAGATGAGAAAATTGAGAATAAGCTATTTCATGACTTGCCTACAGTCACACAGACAGTAAATGGAAAAGCTAGAATTAAAAACCAGTTCCAGTTATTTCCAATCCAGTGTCCTCTCCTCACTATCACACTGTCTTACTCAGAAGGAATCACAGGAGAGACTTCAAGTACAAAATGATATCCACCAACATTACTGCCTTTTTTTTTCCCTTTACAACCTGGTAACATTGCAAGTTCCTGAAGGACAGGGACTATTTTGTTTTTGCTCATGATATCTCTAGTGCCATGGTATCTCTGGGACAGTGTTTTATACTTATTGCCTTTTACTAAATGCTATTCAGTGACATTGTTGAATGAAACCACTGAGTATGGTTGAAAAACAGCACTTATCAACAAGTCTGGGTTTTTTTTTGGGGGGGGGGTTGTCATCATAACATTGGGCAATAGGACTAATAACAGTCAACCAATTAATTACTTAGCTGCGTTATGGAATCAACTAAATCATACGTTATTCTAAAGACACTTGGCAAGAATTACCTAGACACTTACTAGCTATGTGATCCTAAGCAAGTTCAAGGTCTAGCAGAAATGCCTTGTCTTCCTGTCATTCCTTCACTGATGATACCACACTGGATGATGTGAACTTTAAGGCCAGATAAAGCCCTTTCTTTCTTTCCCCAAAACCTACATTCCCTTAACACACACACACACACACACACACACACACACACACACACAAACACACTTAAAAGTAACTTCAGTAAGGCTAACAAGGAAAATAAATAGGAAAGCAAAGTGTTGAGTCCAGTCATTCCTCTCAAAGAGGTATATAAAGTTTGTCTTTTTTTTAATTGCTGCTTATAATTAACACCTGACCAAGCATGTTTATGTACAGTAAAGGGGGTTCTGGAGGTGATGGATAAAAGGTATGGGGGACAAGGAAAGAGTCGAGAGACTCACATTGCTTCAGTGTTCATGGGCTTATTTGGCAATGACATTGCTTAAATATAACCCTGAACTTAAAGTGGGTAAAAAGACAGAAAAAGAAAAACACTAGGGAGGTTTTGTTTCTGCAAATGCCTAGGACAAAGCATGTGTTTCCATTTAATACTGGATAAGCTCCAAGTGATGCCTAGATTCTTATCAAAATGTTTACTTTTCTGTGGGATCTTTTAAAAAAGTTGGGCATTATGGAACCATGGTTACAGCTCCAGAGTTCAAAGTCAATGTCAGCCTTCCATGATAAGCCTTAGTTTCATACCCCCTCTCTCCAAATCCCACCTCCTAACAAAACTATATTTTTTAATCTTTTCAGCCTGAAAATGTTCATGCTTGGTTAAAGGCCAAAAGAGTAGTTGTTAGAAAGTTTAAGGAAATGCACCCAAACCATTTCCAAGGTATGCAATACTGAAAATTGCAAACATATTTCAAAAAGAGAAACTATACCAAATATGTTGGGATCGTTTAAAAAACAAAAGGCTCTCCAAGATACTTTGAAAGGAATTATTTGAATAGCCTTTCCATGGGAATATCTTAAGTGCAAAATAATGCCCACTAACATCACTGCTTTATATTTTCTTTATTATTTTGTATAAAGTTAAAAGACTAACATAATACATGCTCATTGATTACAGTGAAAAATGTTTGCATGTATGCATACATACACATATGTGTGTGTCACACACATTGAAGAGCAGATGAGAACTTGCAGTAATTTTAGTGGATAGGATGCTTGAAACATATTTGAGAAAACCTAATTCAAATTCCACCTGACACTTAGGAGCTGTGTGATCTAGGGCAAGTAATTTAATTTTTGTATGTATCAGGCAAACCTCCAGGAATTATCTACCAGGTTGTGTTCAGGTGTGGGTATCACAGTTTACTAAAATCATTGATAAACTGGAACGCCCATAACACTGGACATAGTATACAGTTCCTGGCATGTGGCAGTCATTTAATAAATGTTTATTGAATTGAATTGAGTAAATATAGTTTGAAGGAAATGAGTTGTTTTTTTTTAAACCTGTAGAAGATTCAGCTAGAAATCTTTGACATCTTTAGATGGGAAGTATGGGAAAGGCCATAGCATGGAGTAGGAAATAGGACTCATTCCTTGTGGACCCCAGAAAAAAAATAATCAAAGCAATGGGTAAAGCTGCAAAGATGCAATTTTCTTTTTGATATCAGGAAAACATTACTAACAATTAAAAAACTGTCTATAAATGGAACAAGATACTTTGAAAGATTTTGGGTTTTCCCTCTTCATTAGAGGTCTTTAAGAAAAGGCTAAATAATGACCTGCTAGATATGCTATAATGGGGATTTTTTGGTAGTAGTATTTTTTTTTTGCTGGTATGGGTTATACTAGCTGATTGCTGAGGGCCACACTCTGAGCTTGACTGATTCTATATAGAGTCAAATACAAAATAAGATCCAAGTTTGTGCTGGTGGTTCCTACACTACAAAACTAAGGAGAATTTAATATTCTGGTTCCTAAATAAATTCAAATTTTGAAAAAGACTGAAAATATTACATTTATGCCATAAAAAAGAAAACATGAATATTGTCAACATCTTTAACTAAGATCATATAATGAAAATCACCTGCATCTTTGTGAATGAGAGAATTCTAAACACAAAAGTGGGAATATTTCCAGAAATATCATTTCACTAAAAATAATGGGGACTTATGTGAACTTTTTGAAACTTTCTCGCTTTTCAATATTATTGCTTTATAATGGTGTTCTGTTCTATCATATCTGAACAATATGGCCACTACTATTTATAATCCTTTGAATTCTGTTATAATAGATGTCTGAAGAGGAAGCCAGAACCCCTCAATTGTAGTTATATGATCCTAGACATGTCACACTCTCTCTAGACCTCAGTTTTTTTCATCTGCTAAATAGAGAAAACAATATATGAAAAGTCATTATAAGGATTATATGAATTAATCATGTGAAATTGCTTTAAAGATATAAAACACTGAACAAATGAAAAGGATTATTAGGCTCAAGAGAAACTAGTATTGTCATTAGAGCCAGACACTTAGTAGTATGAAGGTCTCTACATACCAATGAACCAGTCATATCAAAGGGTAAAAAATAAATTAAAAACCATCCTATGGGGCAGCTAGGTGGCAAAGTGAATAAAGCACCAGACCTGGATTCAGGAGGACCTGAGTTCAAATCCGACCTCAAACACTTGGACACTTACTAGCTATGTGACCCTGGGCAAGTCACTTAACCCTCATTGTCCTGCAAAACAAACAAACAAACAAACAAAAAATCCTAGCTAGGTATTCTGACATTGTGTAGGCATAGCTTGGATGGCAAAAATAATCATACAAATCTACTTCAAACTTTCCATAACTATGTCAGCTTCTTATCTCTCACTTCTTAGCACCTTGCTATCTGGCTTCTGTTTTTTGTTTGTTTGTTTGTTTTGTTTTTGTTTTTTGGGGGGTTGTTTTTGAGGAGCAATGAGGGTTAAGTGACTTGCCCAGGGTCACACAGCTAGTAAGTATCAAGTGTCTGAGACCAGATTTGAACTCAGGTCCTGCTGAAACCAGGGCCAGTGCTTTATTCACTGCACCACCTAGCTGCCCTGCTATCTAGCTTCTGACTTCAATGGTCAACTGAAAGTAAACTCCTCAAAGTTACCAATGAATTTTATCGAATCCAATGTCCTTTCCTCAGTCATCCTCTTTTTTCACTTCTAAGCAGTATTTGATACTATTGACATCTTCTCATTTAGGGGTTTTGGTCTCACCAGTTTCTTTTTGTTTTTCTAGTTACCTCCCAATTTCTTCTCAGTCTCTTTTGCTTGATTGTCATCCATGTCATAACATATGCCTGTGGGTATACCTATACTCCTACCATTCTCTCCTTGGTCCTCTTCTCTATATATATCTTCTCCTCTAGACTTCACAGATTAAATTAGGATGTCTAAAATAACTCCCAGTTCCTCATATCCAGCCCTAATCTCTTCTACTAAGCTCCATTCAATATCATCAACCATTACCTGGACATTTCTCACAGGATGTTACATTGCTTAAATTCAACATGTCCTAAGTAGAAATCATTTTCTTTATGGAAAAAAAGCCTTCCCCTCTTCCTAAATTTCATCTTTCTGTTTAGAGTAACACCCATCTTAACTCAGAGTTACTCTTGACTGTTCATTTTCATCCATCCACCCTATCTAATCCATTACCAAATTATGTCAATTCTACTTTTATGCCTTAATGCCCTTTCTCTACACTCATACCCACCATTCTAATTTAGATCATTACCACCTTTCACATAGACCATTACAATAACCTTTAAAAATCTGCCTACATTCTTCACGTCTCTGCTCAAATATATCTTCTGCACAATAGTGAAAGTGACATACCTAAGGCACACTTTGGACTGTGTCATTATCTTGGTTTTTTTTTTTTTAAACTTCATTGGCGGGAGCAGCTAGGTGGCGCAGTGGATAAAGCACCGGCCCTGGATTCAGGAGTTCCTGAGTTCAAATCCGGCCTCAGACACTTGACACTTACTAGCTGTGTGACCTTGGGCAAGTCACTTAACCCCCATTGCCCCATCAAAAAAAAAAAAAAACTTCATTGGCTCTTTAATGTTTCTAGAATAAAATACAAACTCCTCTCTATGACATTTAAAGCACTTCACACTCTTGCTTCATTCTAACTTTCCAGGCTTATTACACATTACTCCCCTTTACACATTCTGTAGTCCAACAAAAGTGACTTGCTTGCTTCTGGTCTTTACTCAAGGTATTCTATCTCTCATCTCCCCAACTTTCCCACATTCCTGAAAGGTACTCCTTCCTCAATTCTCTTTCTTATGTTATCTAGCTTCCTTTAAAACTCAGCTCGAGCCACCTCCTACATACATTTTTTTCCTGATAGCCAGGAAACAGCTCGGAGGAATATGACCTCTGTCAGTAGATAAAATAATCAGGTATAAAAGATGAATCCAACCTTGAGAGGAAATTGTTTCTCAGTGAAGAACCTGCTCAACAGAGATACTGTATCCCGAGAAAGAAGTTTGAAAATACCAAGAAAATGGAAAGGACACTGTGTCCCTGTAGTGCTGGAGGTATGAGTCGTCTTGTATGTGTGCTTCCTACATGTACATTTCTTTATTATTGGATTTCATGTGGGTGTCCCTTCTTCCCACTGCCTCTGTATTCGTGGAAGAGTGTGCCCCCTGTTCTTATGAAAAGTGTAGTCTGTTACTATCATTCCTATGATGCCATCTCAGTAAATAAATGCTTTTGCTTTAAGTTAATTGTGCCTTCCTGCCTGACTATTAAAAGTAGAGGAAGAGGGAATAGGTAGTAGAGAGGAGGAGGAAGGGGAAGGAAAGGGTATCATGAACCATACTTTAGGAGTACAGAACCACAAGAGTCCCTTGAACCTGGGGGTAGATTTTTCTTCTAGCCTTCCCCACTTAAATCCAACCTGTAAGTCCTATTTTGGAGAGCTGCTATCCAGGTACTATGTATAGATAAGAGCATCTCCACAACCCTGTAGGTTAGGTAGTACAAGTATCCTTGCCCCTGTATTACAGGTGAAGAAAATGAGGCCCACAAAAAATAAAATGACGTGTGTGTGTGTGTGTGTGTGTATGTATGTATGTGTGTGACCTCTATATATTTATATAGTTATAGGCAGACACATATACACATATAACTAGCAACTGTCAGAGTCAAGATTAAAAAAAAAAAACAGTATTACTTGCCTCAAGTCTGCTTCTCTTCTCCAAGCATCTATATGTTTCATTTGTACAATGCTAAGCAGTAAGAACCTTTTACTGAATTGAATGAAAATTTTACTAGAGCAATAATACATCCTTTCTTTTTAGAGTGGTGAAATTAGACTCTTTTTCTATATGCAAGAAGAACTGACTATTGCTGAATGCTATTGTACATGTGGCCAGATTTTATCTTTTATTATATTTGATAGATGGGGTTTTCTTTTCTGCCCCACCCTGTGTATCTCTGACACATAAAGATTGTATATCAAAATAAATGAGTTCCACATGTAAAGTAAGAAAGCTATATACAAATTGACTAAGGTTCAGGAGTTACATTTGTCACGCGAACATTAATTCTTCATTTTCTTATGTTAGAATAACTGAAAAGCAAACCTGCTGCTGTTTTCTCTTGTTATTCTATTAGTAGGTATATGTGTATACTTAGTACAACTTGCTTCAGTCAAACTACAGGTGGTGCCCACTGCATGTGAACAATTTGATCCAAAAATTCTGGGCAGCATTAAAGAGTTTTTACTTGGCTCCCATTTGTTCATGCTCCTGTTTTTGGAGAACCAAACATCATCTACCAAATTACACTTCGTTGCTTTTTATATTCTTAATAGAGTACACTCCATTGTCAGAGACTGATGGAAAGATTGGTTTTGTTTTCTTTTTGGTTTGGGTTTTTTAATTGTTGCTATTGTTATAGGATGTGTCAGAGAATAGACCTGAGAAGCAGCAAGGTTTCCTGGGCAGCAGTAGGCCCTTGGAGAGAGAAGATTGTGCCTATGGCCACTGGAGCTGGAAGAGAAGTACAGGAATCGTAGATGGATGCACCTGAACTATACCTTCTGTCATTACTGGAACTTATTCTAGATAGTACAAATATGATAGAGAAGGGATTGACTGTTTATTAGCCCCAAGCTCTTGGTCCATCTTCCTTTTAGGGGAATGTGAGCTTTCAGCAAAATACCATAAGGATCTATGACTGTCTGGGTCTCTGGAGTAAAATGGAACATTGGAAGGTTGACTAGTGACAACCCTAGGTCTGTTTCCCTTTTTGAGGAGAATTTGAACCACAAAGAAGTATTGAGTGTCTGGAGGACTTTAGCATCTTAGAGAAAGGTGGGGCTCTCCTGAGAGGTAGGAGAATTATATTTGTGATTTATAGACTACTGTGAGTTTTATGGATTTTCTGTGATGCAAAATAAAGGCTGTCCTCTATTTTCTATTTGCATTGTTACCGCAAATGCTTGAACAATACCAGGGGATCACATTATCCACATCTTTGTTGTCAGAAACAAAAGCTATATTTGAGGTGCATTTGGAGATATCCTAGTAGTAACTCTGTGAGGAGACAATGCAACCCAAACAGAGTTATTTGGACACTGTCCCCAATGCTGAATTCTATCTTTATAAACACAAAGCTTTAGGTGGTAGGACCTAGGGTTTAGTTAAAGGTTTTGATAAAAAAATTATTTTATTTGTTTCAATTAATTTATACTATAGACCAGAAGTAGATAATTATGATATTTGGGCTTCTTATATATGTGTGTGTATATGTATGTATATACAAATATTTAGATATATGCATGTATATATGTGCATTATAAACATGTATACATGTCTAAGTATAGACAAGTGTATAGATATATATTAAAATGCACATACAAGTATTCCCATTGTTTCTTTTCTTCCTACTCTTATAATGTTTTTCTTTTATCTTCTTGGTTACTCCCTCATTACCCAGACCTGTCAGACATTGCTTAGTGACATTGGTAGAAATTGTGTTAAAAATATGACTAATCCCTTGTCTAAACTGAAGAATCTTTTGAGGTGAGAATTCAGAACTTCTTAAAGATCATGATATAGAATGACTGCTAAAATAACACCCAGGTGATAGCTATGCCAAGACTAAGGATTTATTTAAACTTGGGTTTCTGCCTTGATCAAGACTGTTAGCACAATGTTTACTAAACCCAACACAGTAATTTAAAATATATTAAAATAAAAAAGACTTATGAAACAAACTAGTGAATATTTGTTGTCATTTAGTTGTTTCAGTAATGTAATATTCTTCATGACCCCATTTGGGTGTTTGGGGGGGCACAATGAGGGTTAAGTGACTTGCCCAGGGTCACACAGCTAGTAAGTGTCAAGTGTCTGAGGCTGGATTTGAACTCAGGTTCTCCTGAATCCAGGGCCAGTGCTTTATCTACTGTGCCACCTAGCTGCCCCAATTTGGTATTTTCTTGGCAAAGATTCTGGAGTGGTTTGCCATTTCCTTCTCCAGTTCATTTTACAGATTGAGGAACTGAGGCAAACAGAGTAAGTGACTCGTGTAGGATCACACAGCTACTAAGTGTCTGAGGCAAGATTTGAACTCATGAAGATGAGTTGACTCTACTCCCAGCACTCTATCCACTGCACCACCCAGCCGTCCCAATATTAATAAAGTAGTTTAATTTATCAAAGTCAATAACTGAGGGAGAGATCATTATTTGTGTACAATTCTGATGGAAGGTTCAACATTATTTCAATTTATAAATTTGCAGCTTATTTCTCCTTCAACATGGATACGAATTGATCTTTACCTTTCCCTCATTTCTGCCCACCATCAGGCACCTCGTTTATCATTGTCTGTGTGGGAAATTTAGTACTTCTATTCCTGGAAGATAATCCTTCCACAGCAACATCTGTTGCAATCTTTCTTTTCTGCAATGGCCTGGCTCCTTTGTACTGTTCTCCACAAAGACTTCTGTGTGCCTCTACTAAGGGTGACCTCTCCTTCCCTCTGGAAGGTTACTGAAAGTTACTAGAGTACCCTGACCTATGCATATGTGATTTTGCATAACAGGTAATTTTATACATATTATTTCCCCACTACACTGGAAGTTTCTTGGGGGCAGAGACTATGTTGTTTCTCATCTTTTAAATTTTATTTCCAATGCCTACCACAATGTTATAGCTATAGAAGTTCTTTAATTTAAATTTTATTAATTAAATTCCAATAATTACTATACATAATAATGATCATGAGATACCATAGGATCCTGAAATACCATCTGAGTCCTGAAAGAGTGACCATTGGGTTCAGCACACATGAACTATAAAGGATATTGAATACTGTTCTAATACTTTAACAATTGTTCATCACAGTATGATATATGTAGTAATCCTCCATAAACAAGAAATTTTATTAGCAAAAAGGACACCTCAGTACCCGGTCATGCCTTGTAATAGTTTATTGTACATATTTATAGTTTCTCACAATATATGACTAGTAAATTTCTAGTTTAGTGAAGGCTGGTAGCCATTGTATTTTAAAATGTTTAACCCTTCCCAAATCAGGTATAAAATTAAGTCTTTCATGTTGAAGTTGATGGCACTGGATAGAGCTGAGGCTAAAGTTAATTTGTGAAATCAGAGGTAGAAGAATGTCCAAACTAAAAATGTGTTTTAAGATATTTCCCTTATGGGAATAATTCAAAAATCTTTATCTGCATATATGAATATATCCATGCATTTAGTTCCTAATCAAGATGAATTCTGCTCAATATAGATTTAAATGAGCATATGTGCATATAATAAAAATGAATGTCACAGTAAACTATCATACTCATAATGTTATGAATATGTTATTATATGACAATGATAACTATTATACTAATTGTTCTCCAGGCTACACTCTGGACTCTACTCTGCTCACACCATAAGTACCATCTCTCCTTTTCAGCTTTCTTTTTTATGTTGTATTACATCACAATCATATACCACAACTTGTTCAGCCATTCCCAATTGACAGGAATCCTTGTAATTTCCAGGTCTTTGATACCACAGAAAGAGGAGAGAGACAGAGAGACAGAGAGAGAAACAGAGAGAGAGAGAGACAGAGAGAGACAGAGAGACAGAGAGAAAGAGAGAAAGAGAAAGAGAGAAAGAGATGTGTGTATATATGTATACACACACACACATATATATATATATATTAACATATTAGAATATGTTTGTTATTTTACTCTTTCCCTAACTATCTTTGGAAATAGACCTAGTAGTGGTATAGCTAGGTCAAAGGGTATAGCCAATTTAATAAATCTTTGGGTGTAATTCCAGACTTCTCTCCAAAATAGTTGTAGCAGTACACAATTCCACCAACAATGAATTAGTGTCCCAATTTTTCCACATCCCTGACAACATTTGTTGCTTTGGAAAGATTTGCAAGAAATAACAAAGAGTGAAATTAACAGAACCAAGAGAACACTGTATACAGTAACAACAATATTGTTTTAAGAAAAAATTTGAATGAATAAGTCATTTTGACTATTAAAAATACCCAAATTAACTACAAAGGACTACAAAGGAAGGAAGATGCTATCTGCATCCAGAGAAGGAACTGATATATATAATTATATAAAATGATTTTACATACATACACATATGTATACACACATGTTTGTATCTAATAGCTACCTCTGGGGCGAGGGGACAGAAAGAAAAAAAAGGAAAAAAAAAGAAAATTCATGATAACTTTATCATATATTTAAAAGAATAGCAAGTTGAACATTAGAGATTTATAGTTTTGTGTGTAATTGTTTTCTTCTATTCTACTATGTTATGAAATGCTTGTTTCATTCCATGAATTAAAAATAAGAAAAAATGAATATTCTGTAAAAAAAAAAACAGTTATATCAAAATAGCTGGTCTGTATTGCAAAAACAAAAACAAAAACAAAAACCTACCATGCAGCTTTTCTTTTTTAAGCTATTTCCTTAGCTTGTTTTAAAAAATCTCCCTTTTCATTTCCTTCCAAACTCAGTGACCCAAAGACAGGTAAGCCAGAGGAAAAGTAGCAGTAAAATGTAGGGAAATTTGTTCTCTAAGAGGAAATAAACATATCCTCAGGTTGGTCAAATTGTAGTCAAGTCTCAGCTTGTAAGAAATTCAGTGATTGTACGTTTGTACTCTTGAAAATCGCATCCCCTTGCTCAAGTGAGCATTGTTATTACTACTATTACTACTCACATCAACATACTTTTTAAGTTTTGAAGGTCACTCACAGTCTTCCTGGGGAGTTAACTAATAGTACCTTAAGATTCTGAAGATCCTGCCAAACACTCTTCACTGGCCACAGTAACATCCTCTAGTCTATCTACCTGTGACTAATGTATGAAAGGTTCATGCTGCTATTTTAGCTGATGACAAAAAGAAAGTTTCCAAGCCAAAGAACTCCCCTTCGGGGTCCAAGATTTCCAGTTTCCAAGGTTTAAGTGTAAAAGACTCTGGCGAAATAAAACAATCTCCAAAACCCATGATGCTTTGTTTGACTCAGTTGACTTCCTAAATCTTCCATTACAACATCCAGATTTTTCTAAATTCTAGTTTGTAAAAACAGCCCCACTAAAAGTCTTAACCATGTGGATATAGTTTAGAATTCTCTCAATTCACTTTACATTCATACCAGAAGTATATCTAATTCATTTGTAAGCATAAGCAACGTTCTTTTTTTTTTTCTTTTTTTTTTCGCGGGGCAGTGAAGACTAAGTGACTTGCCCAGGGTCACACAGCTACTAAGTGTCAAGTGTCTGAGGCCAGATTTGAATTTAGGTCCTCCTGAATCCAGGGCTGGTGCTTTATCCACTGTGCTACCTAGCTGCCCCCAGCAATATTCTTTTTAAACCCACTAACTAGTTTAGAGTTATATGCCTAGCCTAAAGCTGTATAGATCTGATCAGAGTATCACACGCATTACTCAGATGGCTTCTCTCAGTAGCACTATAAGGTTTCTATAATTCTGATGTACCTTCCAAGATGAGATAAATCTATCCTTGTAATTCTTTGAATGAAGTAGCTCATGTACTTACAAATTTCCCTCTGCTCATAAATACAATCAGAAAAATTAAGAAAGTCATAGAGGATTTGACTGTTCATTTTACTGCTGAGGTCAGAGGGGTGTGGTGTGATGGAGTCTTGAATTTGCAACCATAAACACCTGGGTACAAATCCTGGCAAAATGTAAATTGTGTCCCTTTATCAAGTTATCCTAGCATTTTAAAAACTGTGTGACCCTAGAAAAGTCACTTAACATCTCCCTCCCAGTGTTAGTTTCCCCAGCTATAAAATAGGGATAATAATAGTTTCTCCCTCACATTGATTGTTCTGAGCTTCATATGTACATAAAGAGTTTCACAAAGCTGAAAGCATTATATACACATGAGATATCATTTTTTATCAGCAACATCAGAAGGCATAGAAAGAAATGATCAGAAGAACAGTAGGAGAAGTGGTTGCATCGAAACTACAAATAATGACCCCAAAACAATCCACAACAAAAAACCACCCACCCACTCTGGTATTTGCTTCCAAACATCAGGTTTTTGCCATAAGGTAATATGTGCACCTAACATCTGGATTTTGTGCACAAAACACATGACAACACAATAAGACAAAGTAAAGATGCAAGTTATCTGGAAAATAGCTTCATGCAAATTCCCTACTATCCATACCCACAGAAACTCCTTGAATGTCTTATTAGGTGAGTTCATTCTACAGGTGTCCTTTACTTTATGTAGCAGATGGTACTAATTGTTTATTAATTAAATTTTTACTCATCAACTCATTTAAATACACGAGGGGAACTTGTTACAAAGGAAAGCTATTGTGAATCCTATTATAAAGTGAGTAGTTTTTGTTTGCATTGTAAAATGAATAATCACCTTAATTTATCTATTGTATAAATCTGGATTTTCCCATTTGAAATTTGCTTAAGTATGATATTATTCTGCATAAATTAATATATTTTATATCTTACTTAAAATAGTTTACTATAAAAATGATATTTTTTTCTTTTTTCTATTTGATTTCTTCATTCCACTTTCATCATTAAATAACTATGAAATCATGAAATTCCTCTCCTGAGCTTTTTGTAGACTTGCTTTTCCAGTTATTGCTTCATTCTGTTTAAGGAGCTGATACTTAAAGAAACCAATGAAAGAGGGCAAACACCACAATGTACAAAAATATTTATAGCAGCTCTTTTTGTGGTGGCAAAGAACTGGAAATAAAGGGGGTGCCTATCATTTGGGGAATGTTTGAACAAATTATGGTATATGAATATAATAGGGTGCTATTGTACTGTAAGAAATAATACAGTTTCAGAAGGGCACAGTTTCAGAGAAAGCTGAGAAAACTTGTATGAATTGATTCATAGTAAATCAAGTAGAACAAGGATAAAATTTATAAAATAATAATACTTTAATGACAAAAAAAAACTTTGAACAATATAAGAACACAATTCTCTAGGATTCAGTGTTTGTTGGTTGAGTCAGTTTCTAGAGTCTTTTGGTCTCCTCACTGTGCTAATTTATTTTTATCATTTAAATTTCCTTAGAGAACTGTGATTTTTCCATTTCTTAATTTCTGCATCTATAGCTTATTTAAATGGGCCAGGTTTAGAATTGTTCACTGATGTACCATATCTCCCCATTACTATTTTTTTCTTCTCTTGGTATTGATTTTAATCTTTGTCTAATAGGCTGATGATATTACTGGTTGCTTACAGCTACTTCAGAAATTATTTCTCTATCAATAACCAGTCATTTCTTTTCTGAGAGGCTGAGTGGTACAGTGGATAGAATGTGGAGCCTGGAATTAGAAACATCTATGTTCAAATCTTACCTCAGATACTTACTAACCATTTGATCTTTGCCAACTCATTTAATCTCTATCATTTGCAGTTTCCTGGACTATAAAAAGAAGATAATGTTAACACCTACCTCCTAGGATTGTTGTGAAGATAAAATATGTAAATGCTATGAGATAAAATATGTAAATACCTTTTGCAAATAAAGTGCAAGCTATTATTACTATTATTATTGCTGTTTAAATATAATCCATTTAATGTTGACCATGCCCAGTGTACCCTACACCAATATTTTCTTAAATAAAATACTAATGATATCTTGAGTAAGATATTTCTATTGTCTAGAAGCCTTTGGCCTTTGTCATTTTATAATCCTGAATCATGATTTCCAATATAATTTTGCTACCTTCCCATACCCAAATTTGCATTCAAGTCACTAAATGTTATAGTATATATTCGTATAATTTCAAGGACAATAGCACATTCTTAATAGAACCTTCTCAACCTCTGCAATAGCTTTAAAAGCGTAAAGTATAAGACTGTTACAGAAATACCACATTTAAGATTTTAAAGCATGAAAGCCACAAAATTAAAACTCAGGATTCCTATCACTCCTTTATCTCCTTTCCTAAATATACAATGGCTCATGAACTCTTTTACTGAATGACTGCATCACATTAAGCAATATGGCATAATATTTGAAAGACACAATATTTATTTTTCCAACATGGCTTAACTGTGGAGGTCTAAGAAAAAAATGACATTAATTGGTTCTAATAAATGGTCAAATTACACAGGCAAAGTAAATTCTCTAAAAATAGAGAAAACAAGAATCTGCATGCCAAAGATAAGTTCGGTTTATTTTAAAATCACCCTTTCAGGGAAAAAATGCATTTCATTGGGAATATTTTCATGTAAATGTTAAATATCTTTGCTAAATTCACCAATTCACATGAAGTTATTTTCAGAGACCAAATGAAGTTTTGTTTATTCACGTATTTTTCATTTTTCATTTCATTTCCCTCCTAACTTCTAGTCTAGAATAAGACCTTGCACCTCTAGCTCCTGACACAATTGTCTTACCTATAATTCAACAATCTAATGGATTCATGATCTAATCAATGTGGGTATTTTTCTCAAAGATTTCAACTCTGAAAATCACACCATCCTCAGGACTACCTGCCCCTGGGGTCCCTCCCTGAGGGTGGAAGAGAACAACAGAGACCACCTCCCAAATCCTTCAATTAAGGAGCAGGTCCCAAGGCAGCTGCCTCATCATTCCCAACCTGTTTTATCTCCTAGACTTCATTATTTTCCTGCAAGATCAAAACAATTCTGAACCTACTACTTCCTCAGTAGCCCTTAGTGGGACTTCTTTCCTCTAATTGGAGAATTTTGGGGTGGATATCAGAGTGCTAAGTCATGGAGCAATTCCAGAACTACAGTAAATATAATAATAGTAATAGCTAATGTTTATACAATGCATTAAACTTTGGAAATCACTTTACAAATTTCACCTTATTTGATCCCTGCAACTGCTATTATTAGCTCCATTTTATAGAGGAGGAAACTGAGCCTGAGGGAGATTAAGTGAATTCAACTTAGTCACACAGCTACTAAGTGTCTTTGATAGGATTTGAACACATGTCTTTTTGATTCCAAGTTCAGCATTTTATCAATCCTATTACATTTATGATCTCATCAAGGGGTGAAACTCCCTGATTACTTTTTAGAAAGGTAATTTCCTCAGAAAAAAAATGAGAAAATTCTATTCTTGAATCAAAAGAATAATGAACAAAATCTCGTTGATTTTTTATGTCATAATTATTAATAAATATTTTCTTATGTTTGGTAAGGATAAAAAAGGATTTTTCCATTTAATACGGTTAACATTTATCAAATGTTTGTGAAAATTTATATAAATAAATTGAACCAATATACTGTATAAAATATGGGAGAAAACAGATGAGACCCTTGTCAAATTTTCATCTGCAAAGCAAAGAGCATCACTCTAATAAAACTTAATTAAATCATTAAATATTTAAAATTACTTTCTTGACTCAAGTTTATTGAATGAATTCCCTTTATGTACTTGGAGCTCTATTATGAGGCCTATACATAAAGCAATATCAACTCTAAAATCAAACAACTTAATGTATTCATCTCAATCAAAAATTCCATTTCATTTATCTTTCAGAAATCTCAATCACTTCTATAGACTATATTTTAATTTGTATTTTCTTCACATCAGGAACACATAATGAAAGCCTGTTGCAAATACATTACACACAAAATAGCCCTGTTGTCATAAAAAGTATGACTAACTCACTTCACATGTTTCATTTCACTCCAATAATAATGTATAATAACATTGGTCCAATTTACAATGAATGTCAGAATTCTCTTTGAAAATGTAATAGATATTCATGAACTTTTTTCCTTTTGTGACATCCCTCAACCACCACCTGAACACGTCTTCAGCTCACCTAGATGCCTATCTTTCCCTACATAGCAGTAGTATTGGATAGAATTAGGTCCTCAAGTGGCATGAGGTGTGATATGAGGTTAAATCCAATAGGATCCTATAAATACATAGGTCATCATTATATCGATTTGGAAAAACATTTGTCAGAAAACCTCTTTTAAAATATAACTATGATAGACAGAAAGTTCCTTGTATTATATAGTACTTTTTTTTTGTTTAGTCATTTTCAGTCATGTCTAACTCTATGTGATCATTTTGGGGTTTTTCTTGGCAAAGACTGGAGTAGTTTTCTTTCTTCTCCAGCCCATTTTCTAGATGAGAAAACTAAGGCAAACAGGGTTAAGTAACTTGCCCAAGGTCACACAGCTAGCAGATGTCTGAGGCTGGATTTTAACTCAAGAAGATGTCTTCCTGACCACAGGCCCAGTACACTATACACTGCATCACATAACTGCTGGTATAGTATAGTACAGTATAGGATAGGATAGTATAGCCAATAAAGTAGATATTTTTCTGAACTCCTGATACTGGCTTTACAAAAGGGTAATCCCAGTGCACTGGGTCCCCTAAGCTATAGAATGAAGTAATCCAACTTTTCTCCTCATAAAATAGGACAACCTAAACCACAAACATACAGTCATGATCTTCCATATGACATAACCACTGTCTGGCTATCTACAATGTCTGTAATCAATAGTGGGTCTAAATAGCCTTAGGGGAAGATGGCTTCTTATTGACATCATTCAAATAAGTGAATTCAATAAAAATTTATTAAATGCTTGTGATGTGGGAAGCTCCAGGGTTAAAATGGAATTCAACAAGTATTTATTAAGCACCTACAAAGCCAGACCCTATTTTAAGCACTGAGCACACAAAGACAAAATTAGATAGTCCCTGAGTTCAAGGAGGTTATACTCTTGGCGAAGAGGGGTGGGGAGAGTGAAAAGAAAGAAGGGAAGGGGAAAATGCTATACTTGGAACAAGGATACACTTGAATTCAAATATGTCAGCAACTCAGATATTAGTTGTGCAAGCCCAGGAAAGGCAGAGGAACTCCCCAAGCCTCAGTTTATTCATCTGTAATATTAAGATAAATAGCACCTACTTCACAGATTTGTTGGGAGAGAAAAAATTATAAAACATAAGTCAAGTTGTTTGCAAACCTTCAAGTGCTATACAAAAGCTTGTATAGCTTTAGTATGTACATAGTTAAATAGAATATGCAAAATAGTTTGGAAGAAGGGGGAAAGAACATAACTGAAGAAAACATGAAAAGCCTCATTTAGGGGGTCATAAGATTATCAATATAGAGCTAGACTTTTGTGGTGGCTAAGAATTGGAAAGCAAAGGAATGCTTGTCAATTGGGGAATGGCTAAACGAGACGTGGTATATGATGGTGTTGGAATATTATTGTGCTATAAGAAATGACAAGCAGGATGATTTCAGAAATACCTGGAATCACTTGTATGAATTGATATATAGCGAAGTGAGCAGAAGCAAGAGATTGTTGTGCACAGAGACAGCAATATTGTTTGATGAAGACCTGAATGACAACTATTCTCAGCAATACAATTATCCAAGACAATCCCAAAGGACTATTGATGAAACATACTCTCCAATTCCAAAGAAAGATCTGATATTTATTGAACATAGACTGAACCATGCTATTTTTCACTTTTTTCTTTTATTAAAGTTTTCTTGTACAAAATGACTAATATGGTAATGTTTTACATAATTATCCATTTATAACCCATATCTGATTGCTTACCACATCAGGGAAGGTGAAGGGGAGGGATGGAAGGAGGGATAAAAATTGGAACTCAAAACTATAAATAAAAATGTTTATTACTTTAAAAATAGAGAGCTAGAAATGACCATCAAGATCATCTCCTCCAAATCCCTCATTTTCAAGATAAGGAAATTGAGACTCAGAGCAGATTAAGTGATTTGCCAAAGATTGCACAAGCATTAACTAGAAAATGTAGGATTTGTTCTCAATCATGTGATTAGTGGCACCTGAGCTGAGTCTTGGAGGTAGCCAAGAATTTGAGAATGTCAAAGTGAGGAGGAAAAGCATTGTAGGCATAGGAATGCTTTTTATAAAGGCAGATGAAATAACATGATTAAGATGTCTACCTTGTCCTCAAGGATCCTCCACTCTAATAGAACAGATAATATGGGTACAGAGATAATTATTATACAAAGAAGGATATGATAAGTTCAAAGGAGAGGTCCAGGTATAGTGTAATGATAAAATTGAGGCAGAAATAATCATGTTCTTATAAGAGGATCAGTGAAGACTTACCTATGAAATTCTATGATTGTTATTCCCATTTTTCAGATGACTAAATAGTTTCAGAGAGGTTAAGTAACTTGATAATACTTAAGTCTGAATAGATAGGTTGGAAATTGCAAAGGAATCTAAATGTTTCATATTATAAGTAACAAGGGGGGCAGTTAGATGGCACAGTGGATAGAGCACCAGCCCTGGATTCAGGAGGACCTGAGTTCAAATCCGGCCTCAGACACTTGACACCTACTAACTGTGTGACCCTAGGCAAGTCACTTAACCCCCATTGCCCCGCAAAAAAACCAACCAAACAACAACAAAAAAAATGTAACAAGGATCCACCAAAGGTTTTTATCAAGAGCAATGACAATGCAAGTGGTAGGTCAGTTAGATAATTTGGACAATTTACACAATTTACATAATTCTCATGTTGAAGAAGAAAAATCTTGTAGGTAGGGAAACCTATTAGGAGGTTATTACAATAGTTCTGACAAGAAGTAATGAGCATCTGATATAGTGTTTGCCATAGGAATGGAAAAGTGGGCAAAGTTTCAAGAGTTATGTCAGAGATGAACTTCAGATGACTTCAGAACCATGTAGTTGTAAGGAGCTGGAAAAGTAAAAAATGTCTGACTCCCAGGTTAGATATCTATCTGGTTGACTGGGAAGACAGAACTAACAAAACAAATCAACAACCAGCTAGATCTGATCCAGCTAGATTTATAGAAGAATTCTATCAAATTTTAAAGAAAAATAATAATTATATTATACAAATTATTAAAAATGAGAAATAAATCTTTCTACCAAAGACATACCAGAAAGCAATAAAATGGGCTAATATATGATTAAACATAAAGTAAAATTTTAAAATATAATGCTAGAAAAAAGATTATAGCAATACATCTAAAATATTGGTTGTGACCACTTTGGGTTTATATCAAGTGGAAAATTATGATTCAACATTAAGAAAACAATGAACAATCATATTTCAAACAAAAATATCCAATTTTTCCTTGTTACATCAATAGATTCAGAAAAAATCATTTAAAAAACTACAATATTTATGCCACAAATTCTTCATAATATAGGCATAGAAAGACCTTTGGCAAGGATATAAATATGTATCCCCCCAAAAAAAACCCTGGTATTATATTCAATGTAAAAACACTAGAAACTTTCCCAATAAGTACAGAAGTAAAGCAAAGATTCCCTCTTTCTCTTTTCTTATTTGGTATAAATCTAGAAATGCTAGCAGTACCAGTAAGACAAGAGAAAGAAACTTACGACATAAACATATGCAAACAAGAGACAAAGCTAATTCCATTTGTTGAAAATATGAGGGCTGTCGTAGAAAATCCAAGGGAATCAAGAAAGGGACTAGCTGAGATGATTAAGACCTTCTGTAAAGTAGCAGTATACAAAATAAACCCACAAAATCCTGCAGCATTTCTATATAGCTTTTACAATTTCAAAGGGGAAGTAGTAAAAATGGAAGTCCTTTTCAAAATAATAACATGCATAAAATGTATGAAAGTCAATCTACCAAAGCACACAGAATATTGCCTCATAGATACAATTATAAAATGTTCTCTAAAGAAATTTAAAACAACAACAATAGCAGCAGCAACATAAATCACTGGATGGATCTTTAATGCTCATGGATGAACCATGCCAATATAATTTTTAAAAAGAATGATGCTATGTAAATCAATTTTTAAAATTTAGTTCCATACTAGTTATGCTACCAAAGGGTCACCATATAGAACTAGATACAAATAATAACATTCATTTAGAAGAACAAAATATCTAGAATATTAAAGGAAATAATACAGGAAAGAATGAATGAAGAGGGAATAGCATTTCCAGAACTCAAATTATACTTTAGAGCAATAATCATCAAAATTCTTTGGTGAAATGCTAGCAATAGAGAAGTAGATCCATAAAATAAAATGACAAGGAGGAACAAGAAATGATGCAACTCAATAACTCAGTATCATCTCACCCCTGTCCAATCTGTTCTCCATACAGTTGCCAACATGAATTTCTTAAAAAGCACTATTGTTGTTATTGTTGTTTGGTTGTTTCTACTGTGTTCAACTTTTTATGACACCATTTTTGGAGTTTCTTAACAAAGCGATTGGAGTAATATGCCATTTCCTTCTCCAACTCATTTTTTTTTTTTTTTAGTGAGGCAATTGGGGTTAAGTGACTTGCCCAGGGTCACACAGCTAGTAAGTGTTAAGTGTCTGAGGCCGGATTTGAACCCAGGTCCTCCTGACTCCAGGGCCGGTGCTCTATCCACTGCGCCACCTAGCTGCCCCAACTCATTTTTTATAGATGAGAAAAATGAGGCAAGCAGTGTTTAGTGACTTGTCTAGGATCATACAGTTAGTGTCTGAAGCTGTATTTGAACTCACAAAGATGAATCTTCCTGATTCCAAGCCCACTGTTCTATCCACTGTGCCACCTGGTACCTGCCATCTTAAAGCATAGGTCTGACTATATCTCTGCCCTACTCAGTACACTTTATTTTTGGCAAATATTTAAGTACTGCTTTAAAGACTGTCAAACACTTTACATATACTATCTCATTTGAGCCTTACAACAGTTTTATGAGGTAGGAACTATTATCATGCTCATTTTCCAGATATGGAAAAAGGCTGAGAGAGAACAAGTGACTTGCCCAGTGTTACACAGCTAGAAAGTGTCTGAGGCAATATCTGAATCAAGATTTTCCTGACTCTAAGTACAGTGATCTTACCCATTATTGGTTCTGTATTATGTGTAGAATGAAATACAAACACCTTTATTTGTTATTAAACCCCTTCATAACCTGGAACCAGTTTACTTTTCCAAATGTTGTATACATTACTTTCCTTCACATGCACTATAGACTACCACCTCCCCTACTTGCCACCAAACAGACCTTAGTGTTCCTCAGACATGATGCTCATCCAATCTCTGTCTTTGTACTGATCACTACTTTCTCATCTCCACCTTTTAGAATCCATTTATTCAAGGCTCAACTGAAGTGCTACCTTATACATGTAGCCTTTCCTGATCCCTTCTGCTGCTAATGCCTCCCTTCAAAATTATCTTGCCTCTATGTTGCACAATGCATGTTTATTGTCATTTCCAACTACAACAAGCAAGCTCTTTGATTTTCATTTATTTATTCATTCATTTATCCATTCACTCATTTATTTATTTACCTATCTATTTAACTAATTATTTATTTATTTGTTTGTTTGTTTATTTATTTTGGTATACCCAAGACCTAATATAGTGACTGGTATATAGCAAGTACATAGTAAACTTTTGGTGAGTGGCTGACTCATTTTCTTGATCTGTGAAATGAAGGGATTGAAAAAGATGATGTTCAGAGGCTATTGTGACTTGAAAATTTCTTAAATTTATGACTATTATGCTCAAGGATTTAAGATGTAGTTAAGTCTCCTCTGTAGTCCTCCTCCATTAAAGTCCTTCTGCCATGCAACACAGAAGTTACCCTGAATTTTTTTAAAGCTATGCCAACAGGACATAAGCTCTAGCCCATCTCACCAAACTAGGAAGGTTTTAAGTAGCGGCCTATAGACAGTCTGAATCTGTGTCTTGGTCTAGAAGAGTACTGAGAAAGGTCACCAGAATGCTGGCCACCCTCAAATGGTTATTCCATCCATAGAAATTTATAAAGATTTCCTAGTAAGAAATAGAGTAGGATACTTGCTTCAGTGAAGAGGGAACATTCAAATTTATCAAATCATGGATCTGTGAAGTACTAAATTATAGTCCTTTTTATCAATTTATTTCTTATATGAATAGCATATCCATGAGAAGAAACAGAGAAGAAAGCACATCACTAAAGCCAGAATGATCTGGCATGGACCACAACATAATGATTTCTAGGGGAGCCAGAACCAGGGCAGAGAAAGTTAAGCTTTGTCTAGGTCCCAAAATTTAGTAGAGTTGCATTTCTTTTCCCAGTTGACAATCACAGAGAATTTAATTACAGGCATTATTTGGAGAGAGAGAAAGAGAGTGTGTGTGAGTGTGTGTGTGTGTGTGTGTGTGTGTGTGTGTGTGTGTGTGTGTGTGTGTGTGTGTGTGTGTAGCCAGACCATTAAGGTTTTTCTGTTTCCCAAACCTCTTCTTGAATGTGGGCTGGTTTTCCTCCTGTTTTGTCCTCTATCTACTTTGAATATTCACAAAACTACTCACAATACATTTTAAAAATCAAAATTCACAACAAAACTTTTTAAGGCAAAAGCCATAAATGTGATTCAAATCTACATTGTAGGAAACTTCCCAAAAAGTTTTATTCCAGGGACAGCTAGGTGGCACAGTGGATAAAGCACCGGCCCTGGATTCAGGAGGACCTGAGTTCAAATCTGGCCTCAGACACTTAACACTTACTAGCTGTGTGACCCTGGGTAAGTCACTTAACTCCAATTGCCTCACAAAAACAAACAAACAAACAAACCATGAAATAGACCACTGAAAAACCCTCTGCTGTAAAAGCTAGACCTTCTACATATACCCTTAAACATTTCTGTATCTCTTTTATACCAATACTAGTGGTATCATTGGGTGAATACTGTTAAAAAGTAGGCAAAAAGTATTCAATAAGGACTTACTGTGGATAAGACACCATGTTATGTACTAGGAATACAAAAAAGGTAACAGTTCCTAATACTTGTGAAGCTACTGTTATAATAGGGAAGATAGGTATGAGGGCACATAAATGGTATATGCAGGATGGAAGCAATGTAATTGCAGAGGGGGAAGCAGAAATTGAGCTAAGTCTTAAAGGAAGTCAAGGGAACTGAGAGGAAGCACACAGGAGGCACAACTTGTGCCAATTCATGGAGCTGGGAGATAGAGTTGTCCTTATGAGGAACAGCACAAAGTTTGGTGTAATTGGATCATAAAGAAGAGTTAAGTTAAAAGGCTGAAAAAGTAGGAAAGAATCAGCTTATGAGGAACTTTAAGTGCTATATAGAGAAGCTTTTTTTTTTGTGAAACAGAAAAATGTGAGGTAGTAAGGTAGTGGGGCAGTGGGTAGAGAGCTGGGCCTGGAGTCAGGAAGACCTAAGTTCAAATTCAGATGCATGACCCTGGGTCAAGTCACTTAACCTCTGTTTGCCTCAAGTTTCTCATTTGCCAAATGGAGATAATGATAATGTGAGAGTCAAAAGAGACAATAATTGCAAAGTATTTAGTGTAATGCCAAGCACATAGTAAGCCCTATATAAGGAGGCTTGATCTCACATATAGGCATAGCAGACATGCTACAATTAGGCCATGCTATCTATAATTGAAGGGTGCCAAAAGGTCTACCCACAACTACCTCCCAAATATCTTTCTCTTAGAACCTAAAATACTCACATCACCTATTTTTTCAGTTTGCTTTTAAAATGAAAATGTTGCTAAGGAAGGGTGACATATGTGAGAAAATTATTGATAACCTTTCTTAAGGTCAGCCCAGAGTCAGGAAGTTGTCTCATTCAAAACCACACCTACCTGAAAGCTTTGTTCCCACCAGAGGATCTGAACTCTGACCTCAGCAGGTTCTGCTCATGGACTGCCCTCAAGTCCAATGAACCAGTGGATTTGGGTGATGCTGGCTTGGAGTGGTGGGTAGGGACCGCCTCTCTTCTGGACCCACAGGCAGCTTCCACTCTCACAGGCACAGGAACTTTCTCTTTTTGGCCTGAGACTCGAAGGTGGTGGCAGGGCCTTGTGCTAGTTTTAGCTAACTACGAAGGGCGCGTTGAACCCCTCAATCTTCAGATCTTCTCTACAAGGAAGTTGGGTAAGAAATTCCATGTTTGTGTTTTTTTTTTGTACTCTCACTGATTTTATGTGCCTGTCCCCTTTAAATATTCAAAGTACCTACATACCTGCTAAGTACTTGCTTTTTTCTATCTTTAGTCTGGTTAATGACACAAACTGGGGATAAGATCATGCTAATGCTTTGTTTTCATGGATTTCCTATTTCTATTTTTATTTTTGTTTTTGTTATAGAGAGGATAGAGAGTCTATCCTAGCCATCCCATAAATATGACTCATTATTTGACAACATATTTTAAATTCCATTGCGAATATGCAAAGCTAAATTTATTTTTCAGGTGTAACGATTGGAATGACGCCACCTGCTGGAGACTTACTGTAGAAGAGTTCCGCCCATGAAGCGAAGGTCTTTGAGGGCAAGACCAGGAGTCTTTTCTTTGGCATCAGGAAGTGACGCTGGCTAGTGGGAGGAGGAAGGAAGAGACTGGCGCTCGGTCTCACGCTCTTTCCTTTGGACTCTGGTGGAGAGCAGAGCTAGAAATGTGCTCTCCCTTTAATAGATAGGAATCTAGGCCTTTCTCTCTCTTTACCAAATTCTTATTCTCCTTAATAAATGCTTAAAAGTCTAACTCTTGCTAAAGCTTATAATTTATTGGCGACCACTCATTAGATATTTTAGACAGTTTAGCTAGAATTTTAGCCCTTAACACAGGTAAACTTGAAAAAAAGGGGCACCTTCTTTGGATTTCTCTTTTCATTTCAATAATTTATATAACACCAATGGTGTCTAGTTTTGCAGCTTTTTCAGGCTCAAACCCCTAAATAAAGCTACTTGTCAGATAAATGCCTGATTATAAATGCTTATAGAGCCAGAAGTAATAGAAAGCTTCAAGAAAAATACAAAACCAAACAAATACAGTAAATGGGAGATCATTAAGTGACTGATACTCCTAATTTTGTTTTTTGTTTTTTGTTTTTTGCAGGGAAATGGGGGTTAAGTGACTTGCCCAGGGTCACACAGCTAGTGTCAAGTATCTGAGGCTGGATTTGAACTCAGGTACTCCTGAATCCAGGGCCAGTGCTTTATCCACTGCACCACCTAGCTGCCCCTAGTTTGTCCTAATTTTGCAGACTTAAAATGGCCATTTCTTGCCTGCATTGTTGCCAATGAATGTTTTGATAAGATATTTTTTTCAGTTATAAAATTAATATTGACATCAGTTGGAAATGTTATTCTCTATTGAAAATGGCATTTAGAATGTATTTATCACCCTCTCTACTTTCCCCTTTTCCCCCAACAGGGAAGCTGTACCATCATGAGGCAGGGGGAAAAAATGGAAGAGAGAATGTTGCAACAGACTCTAAATCTGTTCATGTTCCAGGAATAAGCACTTCAATAAATGATAAATAAGTAAGCCAGCTGAAAGTACAGACAGAAGCAGCTGGCATTTTTCTGCCTATTTCTACTTCATTCCTTGTTCTTTTAATCCCATAAGTGAGGATGAAATATTAAATCACTTTCCAAAGATACGTATTTCAATAAGATTCCCCTACCCTCTTTAACCTGAAGGTAAACTGTAAGTTAGAGCAGATAGAAGGTTCATAACTAAGCTAAGGGAAGGCTTGATTAAAGAATAGTGTTCATCTGCTAATGGGCATTAATTTGATTTGCACTTTCTCTAAGGTGGTATGGCGAGGAGGTCATGGCATAGGACCTGGAGTAAGGATGATTAGATTTAACCCTACCTCAGACACTTCCTAGCATAAGCAAGTCACTAATCTCAGGACCTCAGGTTCCCACCTATAAAATAAGGAAAGTTATATACTACCTGTCTCACAGAGTTGTATGAAAAAGACTGCAAAGCTAAAATAACTCTGTAAATGTGAAAATGATGATAATGATGACGATGTTACCACTAGTAGTTGTTACTACTTGTTACTAGTAGTTGTAGCAACTTCTATATCAAAAAAACACCAATGGATTCATGACCAGATCAATATGGTTACTCCCTCCACTGGTCTAGATTATGCCAATTTATATGTTCTCATTGTAAACAACATTTTATCCTTGATTTTTTTAGAAATCCTCCATCAAGGATCTTGACAATCAGTTGCCCCATGTGTAACGATTGGAATGATGCCACCTGCTGGAGAAAAGCTCTGCAATGAAATAAAGGTCTTTGAGGACAAGACCAGGAATCTTTTCTTTGGCATCAGGAAGTGACGTCTGCTTGTGGGAGGAAGAAAGGAAGAACCTGGCACTCTGACTGGGGCTCTTTCCTTTGGACTCTAGTGGAGAGCAGAGCTAGAAATATGCTCTCCCTTTAATAGATAGATGAATATAGACCTTTCTCTCTCTCTTTACCAAATTCTTATTATCCTTAATAAATGCTTCAAAGTCTAACTCTTGCCAAAGCTTATAATTTATTGGCGACCACTCATTAGATATTTTAGATAGTTTAGCTAGAATTTTAGCCCTTAACACATGAGGCAATTCATTATCTTTGTTATTTTACCTTTTTCTTGCCACAATTTCCTTAAAGGGGCCTTTTTATGCTTTTAGAACCTAAGATCCCTGTGGGTAAAAATTATATTTATGGGTGGCTCTCACAAAGAAAAATGTTTCCCAAAGCAAGCCCTGAACTAATGTGTGTAGTTAGTCACAGGGATGACTAAAAAGAGACTAAAGAAGAATGTTATCTTTGTATATCCCTAGTGCTCAGCACTGTGACTGACACACATTGAATATTTGGGTTTTTTTTTCCTTCATTCATTTCACTTATTCAGTCCCAAAGATCTGTAGGTCTTCCTCCATTCCTTTGGGTCTTATAGCATTTGTTGAATAGCAGTGTAGCACTCAAGCTATTCATTTATCATCCCTTGCTCTCAATATACAACTGACCCATTTTCTTTTCCAGTCATATGTACCTCCATTTCTCACATAGAAGTTATCACCAATAATAATCTGAAGCCTATCCTTAACCACTATGTCTTTCCATTGCCCTTTGGGTTATATAATCAATTCTTTTGAGAATAGGTGATCCATGATTCATAGCCACATGCCATTGCTTTTTTTTTTCTTTTGTTTGTTTTTGTGGGGCAATAGGGGTTAAGTGACTTGCCTAGGGTCACACAGCTAGTAAGTGTCAAGTGTCTGAGGCCGGATTTGAACTCAGGTACTCCTGAATCCAGGGCAAGTGCTTTATCCACTGTGCCACCTAGCCACTCCCCATATGCCACTGCTAAAAGAAAAGTGGTGTTAAAAATAGACTTCTATGACAGGGAGGGTTTAGGATCATTAAAAGCAATGTGCAATATCCCAAATGTGAGGTGGCCCAATTTCCTCCTCCTATTCATTATATATGTGTGTGTGTGTGTGTGTGTGTGTGTGTGTATGTATATGTATGCATATGTATGTGTATGTGTATATATGTATGTGTATATATACACATACATATATATATGATAGATAGATAGATGTATAGATAGATATACACACACAAAATGATGTTTTATTTTCAATGCCTTATACATCAAACTGCAAAAAAATCATCAAATCATCAGAGCAATACTCATTTTTTGTTTACTATATTGTTTTATGAATTTCCATGTAAGGCCCTGTAATGTCCTGGGCCTTGACACAATCAGTGTAATAGCATTATAATGTTCAACTTCCAACCAATTGCTTTTTTGCTGATGAATGTCTTGATATTTTGTTATATAAATTAATATCGACATCAATGTCACTTGCAAAAGTTATTCTCTATTCAAAATGGCATTTAGAATGTATTTATCACCCTTTAAACTTTTTAAAGTGCTGATGAAATAAGGTCGTAGTTATTTACTTTGAATAGATTTTATATCTATGCACTTATGCACATGTCACTTACCCAGGTAGAATATAAACTCCATTAGGGACAGGGATTTTTTTTTCCTTGTATCCTCAAGCATTCTTGGTATATAGAAAATATTTACCATTTTGATTGGTTGTCTTGTAGTAGCTAATATTTTAGAGGCAACCCTTTTTCCAATTAGACTTCACAGAGGCTAGCCTCTGTGACATAAGTGAGCACTTGTAGGAAACATCTGTCTTTACTTAATGCCCCATCTGATTGGGGGGGGGGCAAGAGCAATGAGGGTTAAATGATTTGCCCAGGGTCACACAGCTAGTAAGAGTCAAGTGTCTGAGGACGAATTCGAACTCAGGTCCTCCTGAATCCAGGGCCAGTGCTTTATCCACTGCAACCCCTAGCTGCCCCTGCCCCATCTGATTTTAATCCTCAGGTGATCATTGACCAAATTTATCTTTTTGGTAACATTTATCACTGAGTCAATTATGATCTTAGCATAGATATAAGAGATATGTTATTTGAGAAAATTCCCCCAAGGTTATGCTTAATTTCACTGAGTAAAATGTGTGTGTTCTTGTTTTTGGTTTGTTTTTTTTTTTTCAATCAACAGATGATAAGCACAACAGAACTCTATTTTCTTTGTATCTCTCAGTCAGCTGTGGTCTGCTCTAGACAATTGTTTGCAAAAATAATATTTGTCGGTGGCTCTCATTAAAAAAAAAAAATGTTTTCCCAGGCCCTGGCCAAATGTGTGTTGTTAGTCACAAGGATGACTAAGAGACAAGAGAAAAGTGTGAATTGCTCATCATAAGTCTACCACAACTCCTAGAAGAGCAATTCCCCTGAGTTCATGTCCCAGTGACAATGGGTAATTTCATATTCATAGAGATGAACAAGATAGTTACTAGTATATATTCAAGAGGACCCACCATGAACAGCCTAGTCACTACAGAAACCAATTTATAAGTCCATCAAGGGGTAAAAATCACTAACTTTACCATTACTTGACATTTCAAAACATAGAAATATCTGTGTTATGTTATTTTGTGGTAAAAAAAAAATAAGAACATTGTACCAGGAGTCAGATGGTCTGGATGCTAGTCTCAGTTCTCTTACTGACCAGCTTGGGTTATTTCATTTCTTTAGGAATAACTTGCAGAGCTTCAAAACCAGGGGGGTTAGAATAAATCATCCCTAAACTCCCTTCCAGCTCTAAGTTCTCTCATCACCTTCTGAGAGAAGGCTATCCTATGGAAAAGTCTACAAGCTCTATTGGTATCCACACACTATCAAGAAATTTCAAGGAAGGCAGACCCCCAGCATATTGGTTACAATCCCTGCAGAGACTGTACTATAGGATAAAGACAAAAGCCACATGGTAGATAAGAGGGAAGAGATCGGGCACTATTTATACCACTAGGGAAAAAAAAACCATGAAGGGAAACACGGATTAAAAGATGTATTAAAGTATCTATCTAGGATCACTAAAAATTGATTATCATGTCTGATGTTTTTTATAGTGGACTTATTTCCCCAGATAAACTATTAAGTTTCTAGAGTCCATACATTTGCTTCTTTTATATCTTCTACAATGGCCAGAACAGCCAGTTAATTTTAAGTTATTTTTTAAAAAATTAAAAAAAAAAAAAAAGGAAAAAAAAAGGGGGCGGCTAGGTGGCGCAGTGGATAAAGCGCTGGCCCTGGATTCAGGAGTACCTGAGTTCAAATCCGGCCTCAGACACTTGACACTTACTAGCTGTGTGACCTTGGGCAAGTCACTTAACCCCCATTGCCCCACAAAAAAAAAAAAGGAATTTTAAATTATTTTATTTTTTCCAATTACATCTAAAAACAAACTTTAACATTCTTTTTTGTTAAATTTTCAGTTCTGAATTTTCTCCCTTCCTTCCTCAACTCCTTCCTCCTTAAGACAGTAAGCACATTTAGTCATGTTGTAAAAAAAGAAACAGACCAAAAAGAAAGTGAAAATCACATGCTTCAATCTACATTCAGACTCCATCCATTCTTTCTCTGGATATGGATAGCATTTTTCATCATGAGTCCTTTGGACTTGTCTGAGATCATTGTATTACTGAGAACTGCTAAGCCAATTATAGGTGATTATAGTACAATGTTGCTGCTAATGTGTACAATGCAGAACAGCTGATTAAAATAAGTGCTTACAAAATAAATAAAGTTGGGTGGGAAGTCAAAAATTATTTCACTAGAAGTAATGGCAAAGCTCTCAGTTACCTCATTGAGCCATTTGAAGTCTTCTTTAGTTCCTCTTCCTATCTTCACTTGCCTACTATTGAGTAAAAAAGCATTAAACAGGTCTGGAAATTTAAAAACATATCTCCCACTTGCAAGTGAAGATAGATAACCAGTATGAATTAGAGACTATAGCAAGCTAACATATCAAGACTGATCTGTCAGGCAAAGGTGTTTAGCTTGTTGTTCAGTCATCTTTCAATCTTGTACAACTCTTCATAAGCCCATTTGGGGTTTTCTTGGCAGAAATATTGGAGCAGTTTGTCATTTCCTTCTCCATCTTATTTTACAAATGAGCAAACTGGGGGCAGCTAAGTGGCACAGTGGATAAAGCACTGACCATGGATTCAGGAAGAACTGAGTTCAAATCTGGCCTCAGACACTTGACATGTACAAGGTGTATGACGCTGGGCAAGTCACTTAACCCTTATTGCTCCACAAAAAAAAAAAAAAAGCAAACCGAGGCAAATATGGTTAATTACTCCAGGGTCACACAGCTAGTAAGTGTTTGGGACCAGATTTAACCTTAGGAAGATGAGTTTTCTTTATTTCAGGCTTAAAACTCTCTACACACTATACCACCTAGCTACCCTAAAGTATCTAGCTGTTTTGTGGTAAAATATCCATCTTACATTCAAAGTAACTACAGTTTATGTATTACTGACCCAGGCAGACTTAGTATCTACCAAGGGTATGATGAAAGTTCAAGAATGCTACCATGGCCTCCTCCTAGTACTGCCACCACGTTGGAAAATTTTCTCTCAATTCAATGTCCATTCATAAGCCTTAGAGATATAGGCTGAGATTTGGTAGCACACCTAAAGCCTTCACTTCCAAATTATACTTATAGTTGAGGACTTAGAACAGTGGCTGAAGCTGTGTGAATCTATGTTATCCCAAGGGATTTTGGGCCAAGGAATTGAGTTGCTCTCATTCCTACTCTTTCTTGTCAATTATCACCTCTTATTACCTCTGAAGCTATCTGATTAATAGAAGGGGCCAGTCCTCATGCTAAGAGTACTTATAGTCTATTACAAGCAGCCTTCTTTGTGACTATGGTTATAGTAAAATCACATTTTCCACAAAAAAAATTCAACAACTTGAAAATCCCCAGACCATGTCTACCATTGCAGTGTGTGTTATTCCAGCTCCATGAAACAGTACAGAACTTCTACTCTTTCTTCCTGACAAAATGAATTATCATCACTTTAGAGTTCAATATGCATGTATTACATTCTACTAAATGTCTTAGAAAGGGAACCAGTGCTGTATTTCAATTTCTTTAAAAAAATAAATAGCACCTGATGGCCTAAAGGGGATTTGCCTTTCCCCCTGGATTTGTTCTTTAGTTTTAAGATATTTAAAGGCTATTTATTTAAGATAGCCACATAGTATAATAGGTAGAGAACTGGCCTTGGAGTCAGAAAGAATTGGGTTCAAGTCCTACCTTGGACACCAACTAACAATGTGAACTTGGACAAGTCACTTAACCCCCCTCAATGACCCCAAGCAACTCTCTAAGATTATTAATTGTACAGCATCTATTCATCTGTACTCCTAAAGGAAGTTTCTCTTTTGGAACTCCCTTAAAAGATGATGTCATGGGTGCTATAAAATAAAAAAGAAGCAAAACAGACATGTAATTAAAGTCTATTTTCAAGTTGTAATAGGATATGTTGTTTTGAAATGACAAAACCTAATTTTAAAACGATCCTTGAGAAGTCTTTTATCCTGTAATGCCTCACTGACAGAAATTATGCATTCTGTAACTAATATGCAATCCTATGTTAAATTTTGCATGTATTAGAAAAACACTATTCTAATTTGATATTTCATTTTAATAATTTATGTCATTCCCAGAAAATTCTCAGAAAATTCAGACAATTTGAGGGTAGACTAAAGGATTATCTTTTTGAAAAAGATAAATTCAAAAAGATAAATTTGTAAAACTAGATAAATGGTAGGCACATGATAGATAGATAGATATTGTTGTTGTTTGTCATTCATTCCCAAAGAAGACCATGACATTGGAGTGATGTCATGACTTGCACTGAATTGGATTTAAGTAAGGGAGGGCTATAAAAGGTCACCAACCTCAATCTCTCTTCCAGAGCAACTGGTTCCAGTGGCAAGATATATATATATATATCAGGACTACTAGAGATGGCCCCGGATGTTTTAAGGAAATTGGGGTTAAGTAACTTACCTAGTGTCACACAGCTAGTAAGTGTCTTAGGTGAGATTTGAACTCAGGTTCTCCCAACTTCAGGGACAGTGCTCTATCCACTGTGCCACCTAGCTGCCATAGATGGATGCATGCATGCATGCATGCATGCATGGATGGCTGCATGGTTGGATGAATGGATGAGAATAGCAATTTGCATAGTAAAATGTAAGTATGTTTATTTAAGGGAGTAGGGAAGGTTGATGAAGAAAATATCAATCATTAGGCTGACTATGCATACCTAACATCTATGAAGCATCAAAGACCTCAAACATCTTCATGATTTCCTTAGTGACTACTTCCCAACAGAAAACAGGCATAAAAATGAAGCAGATGCTACCTTACTTCTGCCTGACTCTGACTAAAAGCCATGGAAGTATTAATGTAAACTTTCAAAATGAATTCAAATATGAAATAAGTGGAAAAACAAACCACTTCCACTTGTATTCAAGTACCATTCTAAGAAAAGTGTTACCCATAAGCCACTGCTTTTCCATCTTGCACCAATGACACAGGAAGCTATTTTTATTACACCTAAGCAAGACCCTCTGCTGGCCACCTACTTCTACCTGCTTAGATTTGAACTGGTACCAATCTGAAGAATGTAACTCAACGCCAGACAGAACATGCCCCATGTAAGTCACTTATCCCTTTAAAAATGACATACTTAATTTACATAACAACCCTAACTGTATCCCCCCTCAGTTCCCACCTCTTTATTCACTCTGATCCCTCTGGAAATGTGTGAGAGCAGACTCAGAAAAAAAAAGGGCATGCAAGGAATATCTGAAATCATTCATATCCTATAAATTGCTCATGACCAAAGAAAGTGCCAACATTTGCATTTCTATCACTAATAACTGGTTGGACCCAAAGTGAATAAGATCCAGAGATTAACTGCAGATGGACATGGACCAGTATGACCTTTCTTGGGCTAAGTTGCACAACCACAAAATTAATTTTTCCTCTTTTGTTTATTAATATACACAAAAGCAGTTATGTGTCATACAAGGCCCTTTTGTTCCCCAGTCACTATTCAATTGCAATAATGCAATCTTTTGATTTAAAATGGGTCTTTAAGAGAAAACTTTACTAGAAATTTACTAAAAAGAAACAACAAAAAACTAGCATTTAGCTTGTTATAAGATGCAACATATGTACTTCAATTTCAAAACCAAAGTAGACAGTGCATGAATATAATAAATCAAAGAGTAAACCACCTGACAAATAAATGGACCATAGATGCCAACTTTTTTGATAGGCTATATAATTTCTTCACTTTGCAAAAAAAGAAGAAACAATGAAGTTAACAATTTATTTGATTTCTTTCTTAGCAAATTTTAAATAGATATTGAGATATTTTTTATTTCAAAATATTTTTCAGTTTATATATGACAAGCACTGATATCATTCATCTTTCTTTCCACCAAAATCTTCCCCTAAATAAATCATCCTTTGTATAAAATGATTATATTTAAGCAAAGCAAATCCACACATTGGCCCCACCCAAAACTATATGTCTCATTCTGCATCTCAACTCCATTATCTTTCTATTAGGAAGTAAGTACTTTGTTTCCTCCTCAGACCTATGAATTGATTAGCATCCTTAAGTCTTTCATTTTTTTTTCTCTACAGTGTTACAGCCTCTGTTATTCTCCTGGTTCTAATCACTAAACATTGCTTTCACAAATTCTTCCCAGATTTCCCTGAATCCATTCCTTTTGTCATTTCTTATGGTACAATGATATTTGTTCAAGCCCATCTCAAATAATGCACAATCTCTTAGGTTCCAGTTGTTTCTTACAATAAAATATCTCTGTATATGTGGGTCCTTTGACAAAAGTGGTATAAGCTATTGTAGTGGGCATGCATATCATAAATATTTGTGTCAATATTCAAATAAACAAGGCTGTTTAGAAAGAACATTAAAGTCCCAGTTTTGCTAATTAGCAACTGTGGGACCTTGGGCAACTCATTTACCTATGATGGGTTTTTATTTTTTGGCCTGTAAAAAAATGACAATAATAATTATGGAAAAGCTATATTCCAGCTATCAAAGCAATTATATAAAAGTGTGTATATAATTTTCTGTTTATATTGAATATGCTTTTCATTTTGTGGAATGATCAAAAACCATTGTTCTTCCTTCATTGTGGAAAGACAGCCCCACTAATATTCTGCTGATAGAGCTTTGAATTAGTCCAACCATTTTGAAAATCAATTTGGAATTATATGAAAAAAGCATGTAAAGTGTCCTTCTCCTTTGACCCAGAGATTCACTAAGTATATATTCCAAAGAAGTCAATGAGAAAAAGGAAGGCCCTTTATTACATCAAAATATTTATAGTGACACTTTTCATAGAAGCAAAGAACTAGAAATAAAGTACATAGCCAATTAGAAATGGCTATACAAGTTGTGGCACATGAACATAATCATGCATTATTGTGATGCAAACAATGATGAATATGACCACTAGAGAGAAGAATGAGAGGATTTATGGATTGATGCAAACTAAAGTTAATAGAAGCAGGAAAATGGTCTATAAAATGGTTATGACAATGTAAATGGAAAGAACAAGAACAAAATAATTGAAACTTACAACTGTGAAATTTTAATGATGAAGCTAATGTTAGGAGAAAATATATCTCCCCTATCTTCCTGTCAAATGTTTTGAATATATTGGTTAGTTTTGCTGAACAGCTTTCTTTTTTTCTTTTCCCCTCTTTTTTATGCCTTATATTGCAGCATTGCTTTCTTTGAGTGAGAGAGATACATTTAGAAATATAAAAGATGTGAAAACAAAAGTTTCCATAAAAATATGCTTTTTAAAAACGACCTCCCCCAAATTATTAAGCATCATATAAGGAAAATGAGAATTTTGCAACTTAAAAAAAATGTAAGTCTAAAAAACTCTTATTTTTTTTAATTAGTAGGAAAATATTTCAGGCTAGATTATCAAAAAAATGTATTAGCCATGTTTCAAGAAACAAAGTAAAACTAGTCTAGCTATATATTCACTTAGTGAGAGAGAAGCCTGAAAGGGCAAAAGAGGAAAAAAAAAATTTTTAAATATTTCACACTTCCCTTCTCACCATTTTCCCTAAAGTCATATATAGACAATTCTAACAGATACTAATGATATTTTTATAGCTAGATGGTATCATGGTTACTAATCTAGTCCACACTCTTTATTTTACATATAAGGAGACTGAGGCCCAAGAAACATAAAACATTTGACCAACTTGATGAGAAATTAGTTACTGACAGAGACATAACTAAAACTCAGGTCTCCTGATTCCCTGGATTCTGCTCTTTCCTCTATCACTCAATATAAGAAATGATTCAGTGTTTACATGTAATGACACTGAATTCACTGTCCATAATTACCATGGTAATCACAATTTGTCCCACCAAAAAACTGGCCCCTAGTCTAGATTGTGAACTCTGAAGTTTATTTCATGGGGAGGTGAAATGCCATAATATTTTCCATGCTGTAGCCATTATTTGTGAATTTAGAGAACCTAATGAATGTTTTGAATTGTGCTCAAATGCTGTTTTTTTTTAATTAGTAAAACTTATTTTAAAATCCTAAAAATGTAAATACTTCAAACAAACTGATAGTAATCAAAGCTGTTGCATAAAGTTTGACTCAAGAAGTTAGGCCAAATACCCATCATGACTTTTTTTTCTGGGCCCAAGTCCAGTATTCCTAAGCTAGCCATGGCTTTCTTTCTCCACTCTGCATTTTACCCAGGACCCAGGGGTCACTTTTCTGCTAAAAATATATAATTTTCCACCACCACCCCTAACATTAGAACTACTAAAGCAAGCCTTTTACTATAAGACCTCAGCAAAGCCATCAAATACATGCACCCATTTTTGCTCAAAAACCAGTGGTAATTGTAAAAATCTCCAAGGGATGATCAACAAGTCATGGCTGGCAAGCTCCCTAGATAGTTATGAAGCAATCTGTGGCTTTGTTCCAGTGGAATTGAGTAAATAATCAGAAAAACATTCAAATCTCCAACTGCCCCCCTGAAACAGCACTTATAGTGTGTGGGGGTGGGGGAGGAGGAGGACAAGACCAGGCTGCTACTCCTCCAGTGATTTCATTATATGGAGATAGGGAGAGGCCAAATCTGGCTAAGTAGAAAAGGTGGACAGGATTTCCATTTACTCCTTTTTAAAGAAAATATGTAAATAAGAAGCTTCTTAAAATGGAAAAGTTAAAATTCCAAAGGAATGGGGTATGGGCCATGGTAGCTGACAAAATAACTGATTTTTCATTTATGATAATAATAGTCAGAGGGTCTAAAGGATGTGGAAGCTCCAAGGTATCTCCAATTAAGAAACATGTCGTATGACAAAATGAATCCTCTTTTCTCTGGCATTATGGCTGACTGTGTCCTAAAACCCTAAAGGTCAAACTGAAATGATAATCTCAAGTTCAGCTGTCCCAGGAGGAGAGGACTTAGAAAGGTCATGGAATATCAGAGGTAGAAGGGACTTTAGAGATCACATCATCTAAACCTCTCATTTTCCAGATGTGGAAATTATGCCCCAGAGAGAAGTAACTTGCCTAAGAACAGAAAGGCACAGAACCAGGATCAGACCCCCATGTCTCCTGACCCACAGACTAAGGAAGTTTTCCATTTGACTGCTATACTGCCTCCCCTATATAAAGAAACATAACTTATGGAGGGGAAAAAAAATCTTCATTTTAAACATTTGTAGATTAATATTCACAGATGAATGTAGAAGATGCATTAGCAAAGACATTTTCACTGTTGCATTCTACACCTATATCACTTCATTATTCCATGAAAAGAGATTTTCTAAATTATTTTAAAATAAAATAATTTATTTAGTTTAAATTATTAAACACTCTTACAGCAAAACAGAATGGAATTCATATCTGAAATAAATAAGGAAATAATAAACGAATAAAACTAAGTCCATTCTTAATTACGTAATTATAATGAAAAATAAATGGGGACAAGTGCATCAATTAAGCTTTTTTTTTTTTCCTTTTTCTTTTTCTTTTTTTTTTTTTTGGTGAGGCAATGGGTGTTAAATGATTTGCCCAGGGTCACACAGCTAGTAAGTGTTAAGTGTCTGAGGCTGGATTTGAACTCAGGTCCTCCTGAATCCAGGGCTGGTGCTCTATCCACTCTGCCACCTAGCTGCCCCCTATCAATTAAGCTTTTTAAGAAGATGAAATATTTTTCATTAAAGGAAATTACAATGTATTTAGAGTCATAGATTTAGATTCAGAAGGTAGCTTTGAAGTTATCTAACCTAGCCATCTCATTTAATAGATAAACAAATTAAGACACAAAGGTTGTGATTTGCTGAAAATCACAGAGAGTTGGGGAATGAGATCTAAAACCTGGGCCCTCTCACTGTAAATATAGCATTCTCTTTCTAATACCCCATTCTAAAGATTTTGGTTGGGCTAATTGTAGGCTCTACTATTTACTGACTACATCACCATGAGCAAGTCTTTTCTCTCCTTCTGGTTTTGTTTCACCATTTGAAAAAGGAGGGTTGGCGTTGGGTAGATGAACATCAGTCCTGTCCAACTTTTCCTTACTCCATTTGGGGTTTTCTTAGAAAAGATTCTAAAGTGGTCTGCCATTTCCTTCTCCAGCTCATTTTACAGATCAGGAAACTGAGGCAAACAAGGGCGAGTGACTCACCCAGAGTCACAAAGATAGTAAGTGTCTGAGGTCGGATTTGAACTCACAAATATGAATCTTCCTGACTCTATCCACTGTGCCACCTGGCTTTCACATGAACTCTAGAGTATCTTCCAAAGTCTAAATCCTATTAGGATGCAAAAGTCATGTCAAATGCTGGCTGGATGAAAAGTAGAGAAATGTTGAGGGGTGGTGTCCCCTAAATGTCCAAAAATGTTATCCTCTAGAATCATTTAAAGTGTTCCACGTTCAGTCTGATTGTCAGTTTCCCACATAGCCTTTGACAGGTTAAGACTTGGTTGAAGAAAGGTTTGCACTGAAATTTCTCACAGTTTGAGAAGAGAAATAAAAGGCATTGCCATAAAGACTAGGGAAGGGTTAACATTTCCAAGGGTGACCTTCAACATTATGTCAAAAGAAAGAAAATAAAATCAAGAAACAGGCCAGTACACTGGATCCAATCCTTGGCCCTCTCTCCAACAGCTTAACAACCCTTCCACACTGGGACTACCATAAAGCCTCAGTGATTACATATCCCAGACACCACTTCAGGAAAGCATCTCACGGAGAAAAGGCCACAATTTGGCCAGAGAGTTGACTTACCAGGCTGTTGCTGTCCCAGAATGCTTAACACCTAGCCTTCTACCTAAGGCTTGAGATAATGATTGTGCTTAACACAGTGCCTGGCACACAGGAAGCGGTTAAATAAATGTTAGCTATTATGTGGACTGGAGATGCAAGCACACAGCTGTGCAACAAGCAATCAACCATGCTATGCAAATTGATTCAATGGTTGAGGTATAGGCTTTTTCAGCATCTCAACTGTATGACCTTTATTTACCTTCAGAGTGAGGCACAGGTATATATTTGAAAACATTTCAGGTCAGAAAAGCTATCAATCTCTGTCTCATAAGTGATTTAGTAGGGGCAGCTAGGTGGCACGGTGGATTAAAGGATTGGCCCTGGATTCAGGAGGACCTGAGTTCAAATCTGGTCTCAGACACTTGACACTTACTAGCTGTGTGACCCTGGGCAAGTCACTTAACCCTCATTGCCCTACAAAAAAAAAAAAAGTTATTTAGTAGTCTAGACCTCAGGTGGCTTCTCCAAAAGCACAATGGAGACAATGCCTAGGGATAACAGACCCAAATGTGTGGAATCTCAGGTTGCTAAAGGGTTAAGGTACTTTATCATGTATTTTCTCTTTTTATTTCATCCCCAGAATGCTTCTCCTTCAATAAAGTACAGATCATTTGCATTCCAAAAGCAGGGGGTGGAAGACAGTTTGCCACTCCTGTAACTTAAGTGTATGGGATTATTGCAGGTGCAGGCAATTAATAAGCAGATTGCCCTGCACCCCTGGTCCTCAGGGACCCTTCACAGAGCAGTAAAGAAACATTCTAGATCTCAGCTGGGTTACAAATAGAATTAAGCAGAGAAAACTTAGGCACCCTGTTCTCATTTTCCCCATTTTCTTTTGAAATTGAGAACACACAGAGGATTCACTTTGAAGTGAGGACTGCCTGAATATGATATTATTGATTTCCATAGCATGTTTCTGCTCTACAATGCGGATGTGCATTTTTCAAACACATTAAGGCAGCCTTTGATCCGATTTGTTCCACCAGCACTCCGTATAGAGACTGAAGTTGGTTGCTATATAAGGGTTTGCAGGGCCCAAAGCAGAGAAAAAATTGCTCTGTCTCAAAAAGAGACTGGAAATATCCCATCTGAAAGCTCTTTTCGGTCCTCCTCAGCCTAAACATTTTATTGAAGGAGGTCAAAGGTCACCAACTGTCAAAACACAACCAAAATTACCCAGTGCTCCTGCAAGGAAACTGAGCAGACTCAAGAGTCAGAGTTCACAAGCCGGGCTTCTTAATGCATATAGCAAACAGTAAAACTCCTGTTAAAAAGTTACAGGTATATTCCCCTAAATCTTACTGATTTTTACAAGTTGTCCAGTAAGTTAAAAGAGCTGGCCTCTAAAATGTCAATGTACAGACCGAATTAAGCTGTTCAAGAGCAAGGGGTGGGGGAAAAAAAATCTTCAAACTTTGAACTGTCAAAGCAAACGGCCTAACAAACTCCAAAGCACCAGATGGTTTCATAAACCCAAAAGTTCATAAATCTTCCTTTAAAGTTTCCAATTTCAAAAAGAGGTTGTTTTCTTTGTGGTATTCTGCACCCGCCCCCTTTGGCAGCCCTCATCCCACCCCACCCCCCCCCTTTTTTTTTTTTTTACCATTGAATATCTGACCCAAAAAGCCTAATTGCCTTTTTAAGCTTTCTTGCTGTACAAGTTGGAAACAGCCAGAGCAGCTAGAGGAAGTACAAAGCGTGATGCCATCTTCCAAATGGGGCAGTTTGGGAAGAAGACCTGGAGTTTCTATTTTTAAGCCTTGATTTTCTCATCATAAACTAAAAACAGGATGAAAGTTCAAACATTGAGGATCTTGGTAAATCCATTCTCCCTTCTGAGGGGGACTAGGAAAAGGGGGCTGGTTCTATCATTTATTGTTAGTTTATTTATAAATATAACACATGGGGAAAAAGGGGGAAAATGTTAGCTTTTCAGGCATTCATGCTATATAGTGTTCAGAGAAAACCCTGGAAAGAAAGCACCCACCCAAAAGGAGCCCACAGATTAAAGTGAGAAAAGCTTGCAGTCTTCTGCAGTACACATAATATACCCAGAAAAGGCATCCTGTCAAAATTCCTCTGTGCCCATGTGTATCAGCAAAAGGCAGTGTGATCTGACATCCAGGGTAGCCTTCCAAGTAGGCAGTTTTCTGTCTGGTATGTATGAAGGGAGGGCCCTGACTTTGGCTCACAGCAGGGCTTTCTGTCTCTAAGAGTTTTCTATTAAAATGTAAATAGTTCAGGAGGGGTGGAACCTTAAATACTTAACACCATAGTTACCCTATATCAGGGATTAGCAGTGTAATGGGAATCTAGATCATGTGTAGACCCTATCAGATTTCTAAAATGGCATCCCCACGTGGAGTCACAAGGCAGCTGCTTCCTATAATGAAGGAAGTCTGTGTATGAACTTTCTGTAACTGGTCCCCATTGACTAAGCATGTGCTTAAGAGGAGCGATTTATCCACTGACTACAGAGCCTAAAATATGTCTGTTTTCAAAAGAGCCTGAGTCATCTATGACTATCTCTGATGCATTCACATCTTGGGGAGAGTTATAACTCCTTCATTCATTCATGGTGTCTAGCTAGACCATCCAATAAGCATGCTCAAGATAACAATGGCCACAAAAGAATTATCTTATTGATTTTTAAGAAGCATTTCCCTTTCCACTCCTTAAAACACATTTCTAGTTTTAAAAGAAGGTCTGATAAAGCATGGGTCCTGGAGTCAGGAGGACCTGAGTTCAAATCTGGCCTCAGACACTTGACACTTACTAGCTGTGTAACCCTGGGAAAGTCACTTAGCCCTCATTACCCCACCAAAAATGAATGAATGAATGAATGAATGAACAAGCCAATAATTAGATAGATAAATGAATGATTGGATGAATAAATTAGTAAATAAATAGAAAAATGAATAAATGAAAGAATGCCTAATAGACATTCTGTCTTAAAGCACATTCTAGCACAATGAACTCCCCAGGTGCACCCATATCCATGACCTCACAGATCTATTGACATACGGAAAGAAAATAATATACCTAGAAATATCAAATCACACCAAGTCAAAATAATGACCTGCATGGTCACAGAACACTTTATGGCATATCTGGGTGAAGAAATCAGTTTGTGGTTAGTGTACTACTGTTTTGTCTTGCTACCTATGATTAGAGGGAAAAGAAAATCCTATTCTATCCAGACATTGCCTTGACTAGTCTGTCCTTTCTATTCAACTTCTGTCATGTTTATTTCTTTCAGAATCCTTCTACATCTCCACCTACTCCTTCCTTTAAAATCCTGCTGGGGACTCTACCTTCATCATGAAGCCCTCTCTGATTCCCCCATCCCTTCCTAGACTTGTTCCTTCCTGTGATCTCTCCTATCTTCTTGTTTGGTCTCTAGTCTATCCTTCACTCAGCTACCAGAGTGGTCTTCCTAAATCTTTCATCTGACCATTGTCACTTCTGCTCAAAAGACTCCTGGTTTCCTAATGGATCCAGCATATATTCTCTATGTGTTTTAAAACTTTTACCAAACTTGGTTCCTTCCTGTCTTTCTTTTTTATTTCTTTTTTTTCCCTTCCTATCTTTCTCATGTTTTTACACTTTACTCCTCTCTGAGTATTATATGATCCATTGACACCGGCTTCTTTGTTGTTCCTCACACAAAACACTCCATCTCTTTTTCATGGACTGTTCCTCCTGCCAGGAATGTTCTCCCTCCTCATCTGTACCTCACAGGTTCTTTAAAATCTCAGCCTAAATCCCATATTATGCAGACAGCCTTTCTTAGTCCCTACTTTTATCACCACTACCACTAGTGCCTTACCTCTGAGATTACCTCCCATTTGTACTGTATATATCTTATACGTATATAGCTAACAGTTACTTGTAGGTTTTCTCTCCCCATTCCTCCCATTTGAATGCACACTGTGGGGAGAGACCTTGTCTTTGCCTTTCTTTGTATCCCAGCTCAAAGTAAACTCTTCGTAAATCATTGTTGACCTGATTGGTTTCTTATATGCACAAATCATATTCTAATTTAGTTATTTTCATACATGTCTTTTTCCCTCTTCTCACTAACGCCCCCTTTACAATCATAAGCTGCTCAAGGCTAGGAACTATGCTCTTTTTCACCCATGTACCCCTAAGGCCCACAGCATTGTTGATTTGAAGGGTACCTTATCTCTGAGTTTTTACCCCTGTTTGTCAGGAATAAAATCCAGGGCCATCGCCAGTTGTCTTGACTTTCGTCCTGCCACAGGACTTTGATGACTCAGGAAGGGAGAGTGAGACTGATGACTTTTTTGCAACTCTACTTCACTTAAATACAGTTCTGGCCCAAGTCAAGACATCACCTGTGATGTCATTGGTCTTCTTTGAAAACTAAGGATGAAGAACAACAATAACAGCAAAAACCTAGACTATTCTTTTACCATTTGTTAAGTTTCATCTTCTCCATCCTTCTAAAAGCATATACTTAGAGTCCAACATCTCCATGAAACCTCTGAATAGGCAAAGACTTATAGGAACAAACACCACCAGGGCATCATTTCTTTACAGAATAAGAAATGCATAATATATTTCTATGGATAGCTATGCAAATTTTTCCGCTATTCAGTGGCTGGTTGAATACACTATGAGATTCTCTTTGCCTTTTGCTAGTACCTTCTCCCTTTGCATCCCTACCTTTATTTTATTTTATAATTCCTTTATGTTAGAATGGATGAACAGTTGGACCATAAGTGCTGGCACATCCATCCCATATTCTGCGGATGTCCATATGTTGAAGCTGATGTTCACATTACCCCTCAGACATTAATTTGCTAGCTGGATAAACATGGACAAGTTATTTAATTTCTCTTAGTCCCAGGCAAATCCTCAAGATCAGTCATTAAGGTGGCAGAGGCTGGTTTTCAGTTACTGGATGGGTAGCTCTTTAGCATGTCTTCTCATGGATGAGTATGGGCAAGAGATAAAAGCAACCAATTTGTGACTTTTTACTTACAAATATATGTCATAAACTATCCATTTACATTGTTTTGTGGTGAGGGAGGCTGAAATATTATCTAAAATGGAAAGGTATTTTTCTTTTCGATAATAAGGAAATTTGGATAAGAACAATCCCATTATGAATGTCTATACAAGATGCAAATATACATGAAAGGAGAATTCTTTGACTGTTTCTATTTGCCTTTCTTTACTCTGTTAGTTTGTAAACTCTTTGATTATAGGAAGTAAGCTAAATGTTCCCTACCTGTTCCTTCCTCCATAGCACCTCCAGTACAAAGGCAGGTGCAAATAAAAGCTTAGTAAATAGGCACAGATAAAAAATGAAACTAAGGCATCAGTTGTGGATCAACAGGTCACAGCGTCATGCAATAACTAAGTGAGGTGAGGATATTTTGTGGGGATATTAAATAGGAAATAACCTCAGTTGTACATAGAAGCTTTAAGAGTTAAGAGCAGGAGCGGCTAGGTGGCGCAGTGGCTAAAGCACCGGCCCTGGATTCAGGAGTACCTGAGTTCAAATCCGGCCTCAGACACTTGACACTTACTAGCTGTGCGACCCTGGGCAAGTCACTTAACCCCCATTGCCCCGCAAAAAAAAAAAAAAAAAAAAGAGTTAAGAGCAGATAAACAACATGCCAATGGTGGTTGAGCACAGGACTCAGAGTCAAGACACCAGATTTTAAGTGTGAGCATTGTCACTCACTGTCTGTGAAAGTCTGAGCCTGTCAGTTCTTCATCTGCAAAATGAGAGTTAGACTAGGTCTCTTTCTCTTTTTAGCAATAATGTCGAATGATTCTACATGCACAATTGAGATGTGTATAATCTGTGAATGGATTGTAAATCGCTTATATGTATATACTCAAATTCACAGAAGGCATCTGGGAATCTAAAAAAGCAAGGTCAAAGGAAACAAACTATTTAGCACAATAATAATCAGGTTGAAGAGGTGGCACAGTTGTTAAACCACTGTGCTGGGATGTCAGAAATACCTACCTGAGTTCAAATTTGGCCTAACTTACTAACTGTGACACTGGGCAAATTGTGTAACCTTTGGCTGCCTCAGTTTCCTCAATTATTAAATTAAGATAATAATAGCATTTTTCTTTCAAGGTTTTCTGAAGATCACATGAAATAATATTTGTAAATTACTTAACACAGTGCCTGGCACATAGTAGGCACTTAATAATGCTTATTCACTTCCTCTCTATAGATAAGGTTATCAGACTCCACTAAGGACTGATAAAGAAAATGAATTTAGATCACACACTTGTAGGAGAAAAATAAAGAACTATAAAATCTAAATTATTTGAAGGAGAGAAAGTTTTTCATTTAGTCTCTGTATTTCTAGCACCTAACCCACAATAGGTACTTAATAAATGTATACAAAAAAATTAATAACTAACTGAATTGGTAAACACATAATTAGAATTATACAGTGTGGTTTGTTGATAGAGGTAGGAATACTTCACTAAGACAGATGGGTGGGCTGAGTTTCTGGGAATTTTTCAAGGATAGCTGTTCTCTCTAGTGACTCTGTGTGAAGTCTGAGCAAAAGGGATGCAGAAGATTAGGTGACCTCTTGGAAGTATCACAGAGTCATGTAATTAATTAAATGTTAATCCCAAACCTTGGTTCAAGAAGTCCTTGCAAAATTACCATAGGCAGCCTTTAAAAGGAGATGTGTTGCCCATTGTAAGTCCCAATTAGATTAACCCAGGTTTTCTCCCTCTCTCCCTTCTTCCTTCACTCCCCCAGCCCTCCCCAAACTCCTCAGCACAGTAAAGCCAGCACTAGCAGCAATCATCTCAGCCAGGACTTAGGCTAACAGGCCAGGGCAACATGTATGAAAGCTATATTAGAGAGGCAGCAACAGCAGTAGAAAAGTGAGCTTATCTGGTTTTATTCATAGTCCAGAAAAGCCTTTTGGAAGCTGAAATGTTTGGGACAAACCTTTCAAGCAAATGAAAGGTCCTCCTTGGAGAGTCAGGAACACAGTCACAGGCCTGTCAGATAAAAGTTAATTGTATCTCTTGTTGAGTGATCCTTCTGCTCGGCTTTTAAGAAACTTAAGAGATTTCATTTCAGAGGGTGAAGGGCAAGTTGAAATTCTCTCCAGATGTCAAGGTTTTGTGGCTTGGGGGAAGGGCCACCTCTATTCTCTAGCTCTGTCCCCTCTCTGCAAAGGAGGGGATGGAGGCAACAACAAACAATCCCCACCCCCACAGAAGCTCAGGGTCTAAACTAAAAACCTTTGTACACCGAGAAAGTGGCCGAAGGGGAATGGAGAAGGATAATCAGTTGTTACTGGCACATTAGTAAGCTCTGAAAGATCCTGACTTTCAGCTCTATGCAAACGGCTGCAGCCATCCTGCTTCACACTGGGATTTTATGGGGATAATGAGCCCTTTATTAAAACAAAATATCTGCAACTTCCATTAGGGTTCACGCAGCAAGAGGCATTCCATAGACTGTCTGTCCATGAACAACAGGGAGGAGGCCCTCAGCTTGGCAAAATAAACGAGGCCTTACTCAAACCCTCTCTGGGCCTTCTGGCCTGTTCCATAAACCCACTGAGAGAGGGGCTGGTGGCCAGGTGGCTTTTATTCCAAACAGCCAGCTTAAAACGATAAGGAGCTCTGACAGCCGCCAAACATATCTGGGGACCATTCACCCAAGGGCATCAACTGACAATTTTATGGATGCTGACCTAATGACTGGTCCTGAAAAGATTGTCCCGAACCAACTTAATAGAAGAAGAGGAAGAAAATGTCTTGTAAATAAAACTGAAGCAAATTGTTAGTAGTTTTTCATCCTCACTTAATTGTAAGTCATTTACCCTTTTGCTGGCAGAAGGATTGGAATTTATTGTATAGCCTTTCATGAGAAGAATATGCTCCTACCTGCATGGGGGAGATGGATCTCCAAGCACTAAATGCTATCTTAGCATAATCCTAACACAGGAGTTCCCTGCAATGTCACAAATAACAAATAGTAGAAAGTATATACCAAGTTATTTTTGAAATGAATTCTATCACTTAAATCTAAATGATAATACTTGGGACTTTCCAACAGTAGACCAGGCTACTGCAATGGACCAATGCTTTATTTGTTCTCTGGCCACCTATTGATGATTCTGTTCATGGAATAATCTATTCATTGGGAATCTGTGAGCCTGTAGTAAACTGCAGGCTAGTGACACACAGAAGTTAAAAATGAAATAAACCTACATCGGAAACAAAATAAACAGATGTTGAAATGATCAAATCAGGAGTCTTTGATGTTGAAATAAGTCAAGGGTAAACCTAATGGAGTAGAAATGATTGAAAGGATGCATTTTCTTTTAACAAAAATAATATAAATGAATAACCGTCAACAAAGGCAAGCGACTAAATAAACATCTTCGAAGAAGAGATAAAGTAGAACTGAACAAATTAACAGACCACAAACCAATAAGAACTCTATTTGTTCTTTGTCTCTTGCCAAATCAATTGGGGATGCTAGTTCCTCTGGCTGTTTTCTTTGTTTTATATGGAGCTGTAGTCTTTGTTTTATATGTAGTTTCATTGCTTCTCATTGGTCAGACAAGATTTCCTTATATTTGTATTTAATTTTTAATGGTACGTTAATATTCTGTGAAGTCAGCATGGTCTGGTGGATAGAGTGCCAGCACTGAGGTCAGGAAAGCCTAAGCTCAGACTCTGTATCTGACTACATACTAGGTAGGTGACCACAGTAAAATGACTTAACCTCTCAGTACCTGGAGAACTCTCTAATGATATAAATTACTGAAGAGTAGTGGATACAGATTAGTCCAGTGGATGGAATAACTATGTCATTAGTTTCCTATATCTGAAATTACAAGTTTGGAGTCAACCCTGCCTCTGACTCCCTTCCCCCACAAAAATTTTCTTTCCCACTTTCTTGCCTTTGTACAGATTTTCTCCCAAAGCTAGAATAGACTCCTTTTTCATCTCTGCATTCTATTATCCCTAGTTTTCCTGTCTTCCCCTATACAAATCTCCTCAGCTATCAATCAGGACTAGAGCTTCTGAAGATTATTTTGTATATAATTTCCACCTATTTCTCTATATGTTAGTTTTCTTCTTATCTTTCCCTTAATCAGGCCCTCACCCCACTTCTGGGTCATCTCCACACATTGCCTCAATTTGTACCCCATCCCCATCTACTAGCTCCCCTTTATGTGGTATCTTCCCTTATTAAAGAATGAGCTCCTGGAGGTCAAGAGCTGTCTTGCTTGCTTGATTTAGCATCCCCAGCTCTTAGAACAATTCCTGGCCCATAGTGAGGGCTTAATAAAAGTTCTGTGTGTGGTTGTGCGTGTGTGGGTGTGGGTGTGTGTGGGTGTGTGGGTGTGTGTGTGTCTGTCTCTCTGTCTGTCTGTCTGTCTCTATGGCTCTATGGCTCTGTCTGTCTCTGTGTCTGTGTCTGTCTTTCTGTCTCTCTCTGTCCTTCTCTGTCTCTCTCCATCTCTGTTTCTGTTTCTCTGTCTCTCTCTGTCTCTCACCTCACCTCATGTAAGCCACCTGAGAACATGAAGAATTTCATTTTTGTCATAAGTTCATCAGATCCTAAAACAATATCTTCTATAAAGGGGGTGCCTAAAAAGTGTTTGTTGAATTAAATTACATTTTTTCCAAAACCTTTTTCCTTGTGTTAAAATTATATTCAATTTGTTATGTGATATCCTTTTATCCATGTATAAATCAAGAAATTTTGTTCTAAAAATTTCTTCCATTTGTTTGATCCATAATAATTTTCCTCCTTTTCAGAGTTGAGCCAAATGTACAGTTCCTTTTACAGCTTTTTTACTAGAAGTCATTTTGCTTTGCAGTTGTTTGGTTTGTCTTTTCTTCAAATCACCCTTTTCTGGTAAACAACAAATCTTTTCTTATTATTTGTTATTAATCGAAATGTAGCAATACTGCTCTAAACAAATTTCATATGGCACATAACTACAAATACACACACACACACACACACACACATATACATACATACAGGCAGGCATATATTTAACTTGGACTTATCTTGCAGATATTGGAGCTTCATTTTGTGGATCCCCTTGCTCCTACCCTCAAAGTTCTTCTCAGTCTGCTATCTTGACAACTAATCCAAAGAGATTTATTTTCAAATTAGATTTTTAAATTTATGTTTTCCAATTTTTGAGACCTCCAAGTTGTGATATATCCTGGGATCATAGGATCTTTGCTTTAGGCCAAAGGGGAAACAATATTGGGTTGAGAATATGAGCTACTTAGTGTGTGGTAGGATTTGGAGTAGAAAAATAAGTATTCCACAGAGATATATGGATATGAGAAGATAACAAAATAATCTAAAAGGAAAGAAGATGGCCGCATAACATGAGTAACAAGACTATAGGGAGTGGCGGTGAAATGGAAATTCAGATAGGGGAGCTGGAAACTGACAAACTAGCAATACATTGGGAATAAAGATCCAGGCTTAGTTGTGCTTCAGTAATAGGCAGGTAGAAGTGAGTTCTGAAGTTCAGAAGCGAACCCCCTCCCTCCAATATATGATCAGGGTGAAAAACTGAGACAGAAATCAAACTGGTTAACTAAATTAGGGCAAATGCAAACATTTGTCTTGAGTAACCCAGATAGGCTGACAAGAAGGAGGAGTTGCTGACTAAAGGGTGAGATAAATCAGATTGGTGCAAAGCCCAGGCAGGTGGTCAAGAATCACTAGATGTCCAGAAACCCAAGGGGCAGGGCAAAGTAGGGAGGAGAACAGATAAAGGGCCCCAGTTCCAAGGAGAACTTGATTCTGAAGGAATTTGTTTCAACCAGAAGATTTTTTAAATACTTCTTGTAAGGCGATGGACAAATTATTATTCTGTAGTCTTTTTTTTTTTTTTAAGGAAGAGAATAGAAGCTGCATTTTGCAGTCCAGTGACCTTGACCTCAATTGCTGACAAAATCTTAAATTATATTATAATTATATCAAAGAGATGGATAGTGAACATCTGGAGTAGGAAATGGTGGCTACAAATTGCTAGTAGATGGGTGGGGATATTGTTGTTAAATGTTTTACCTGTATTTTAGCAAAGTGTTTAATAAAGTATCTCATGTTACTATTATGAAAAACATGGGGACATGTGGTTTAGATAATTGTACACTTATGTAGACTAAGAAAAAGCTGACTGGCCAGACTCCAAGAGGAGTCATTCATTAATGCTTCCCTATCAGTGTGGAAGGTGGTATCCAGTAGAATGCCTTTGGAGATCTTTTCTTGGCCCTGTTCTGTTTTACATTTTAGTAAATGCTTGGATCAAGAACTAGATGGCATAATGATGAAATCTGCAGATGACATAAAGCTGTGAGAGGAAGCTAATACACTGGTTGACAGAGAAGGAATTAAAAAAGATCTTCTGGTCTAGCACTCTGAGCCAAATCTAATGGGATGAAGTCTAATGGAAATAATTATAAAACTTTACACATTTTTTAAAACTCATTATCACAGTCATAAGATGTGAGAAGTTTGGTTAGGTGGTGGTTCATCTGAAAATTGTCATGACTGAAAGGTCAATATGTATCAAAACATTGGATAGGTTTCTGGACCTGGACTCAGCAATAGGAGGTAGCTGGTCTCATAGTGGATAGAGAGAGTACTGAGACTAGAATGAGGAAGATTTGAGTTCCAATCTGGCCTTGTACATTTACAAGCCATGAGTCTCAACTTCTCACTCAACCTCTGCCTCAGTTTCCTCAACTGTCAAATGGAGACAATAATAGCACCTACCTCACAGTATTGTTGTGAGGATCCAGTGAGATAATATTTACTTAAAAGTGCTTAGCACAGGGGCAACTAGGTGGCACAGTGGATAGAGCACCAGCCCTGGAGTCAGGAGGACCTGAGTTCAAATACAGCCTCAGACTCCTTACTATCTGTGTGACCCTGGGCAAATCAGTTAACCCTCATTTTCCCACCCCCACAAAAAAGTGCTTAGCATAGTTCCTGTAACACCCTAGGCACTATATAAATACTTAATCCTTTTTCCTCTCCCCTTCCCATTCTATCTGCCTTAGCTATCAGTCCAGTTTCCTCATCCTAATCACACTTACCTCCTAGAACCCTAGTGAGGATAAAATGAGATAATATTTGTAAAACATTTACAAGGCTTAGGCAATATATAAATGCTAATTATTATTGTTTTGTTGTTGTTGTTGTCGTCTTTGTTGCTATTGTTGTTAAGATAAGATAACTAAGGTACTTTTAGGCTATATTAAAAGAGGCATAGTGCTCAAGGCTAGGGAGACAAGCTTGCTCAAGTGTGACCTGATCAAGATATGTCTGTATTATTGAGTTAATTTCTGGACACCACCTTTTAAGAGGAACATTGATAAGCTGGTGTCTATTCAGAGAAGGGCAAGCAGGATTGTGAAGGAAAGGGCCTGGGAATATTTCATCTTGAAAAGCAAAGACCCAAAGGAGACATGACAATTGTCTTCTATTACTTTTAAATGTACCATGTAAGAGAGGAGCTCGATTTGTTCCTCACTGAAGGCAAAACTTGGACCAATGGGCAGAGTTGCAGAGGTAGCTTCAGACTGGATGCAAAGAAAATTTCCCAGGGGGCAGCTAGGTGGCGCAGTGGATAAAGCACCAGCCCTGGATTCAGGAGGACCTGAGTTCAAATCTGGCCTCAGACACTTGACACTTACTAACTGTGTGACCCTGGGCAAGTCACTTAACCCTCATTGCCCAGGTTTTTTTGTTTTGTTTTGTTTTGTTTTAATTTTTTTTTTTGGCGGGGCAATGGGGGTTAAGTGACTTGCCCAGGGTCACACAGTTAGTAAGTGTCAAGTGTCTGAGGCCAGATTTGAACTCATGAACTCCTGAATCCAGGGCCAGTGCTCCATCCACTACGCCACCTACCTACCCCCCATTGCCCAGTTTAAAAAAAAAATTAATTAATTAATAAAAATATAGACCTCACAACAAAAGTTAACCAACAGTAGTAGTATGTGTTGCTTCAAGAGGAAGTGAATTTCCTTTCACTGAAGAAAGGTTTGAGAGGAAGGTCTAGTGTTCAAAGAAAGACTGAATGACGATTTGTTCAGGAAAGTTATACAGAAAATTCCTGTACATGTAAAGGTAGGACCATGTGGCCTCCAAATTTCTTCCTCTTCTTCCGAGATTATATGATTTATTTGAGGGAAATCTTTTCAAACAAAGGAGAAATGAGTTTACAGACAATATTTGGTACTAGCATTCCTCAACATTTATCCTTTACTGTTAGCTTCCAGCATCATGATTATGTATACATTTCTTTTCTATTAAATGATAGTGTTCATTGCATTGAAAGTTCCAGATCACTTATTAAATCATAGAAGTAACTGAGTGACAATGAGTCATCCAAAACATTAAGCTCATAAAATACTAAGGTCTTTTTCAGTCCTTAAAAAGTCAATGATTCTGTGTACTGTGGTAAAATATGAAAGTTTTTAACAGTCGGTTAGGATAACTGAAAGACGCCAGTTTTTCAAGGACCACCCTTTTGGGGAGGAGACGAACAGTCCGCCTGCTGCGCATGTCAGACTGCCTGCGGGACACTTGACTTCCGGGGTGGAGAGAATGGAAGTAGAGGCTTTTGCCTGCTTGGCGGGACTCCTGACGGCGCGGCACAGACGGTCTCTCTCCAAAGGTGGCCTTTTCGGTTTGGTGAGTTTTTATAAGGAATATAGACTAAGCTTAGACTTAAGACGATTTGTATTGTGTTTCTACTTTCCTATCCTTCTAATCAACATCACCTTGTGACTACCATAACAATAAAAAAAAGGTCTATCTAGAAAACCAAAAGCTTCTTCCATTTACTAGTCTGGGAGATAAATTAAGGGAAAGGTTAAGTAGGGGAGATTTATGATCTAATATCCAATTTTAAATCTCACAGTACATACTAAGTAATGTTAAGCACTCAACATAAACATTAATTCATTCAGTAAGAATTTATCAAGCCCCTATTCTATGCAGAGCCTAGAGCTAAGCAATGAAGGAGGTACAAAGTTTAGCTAAGAAAGACCAGGCTCCTGCCTTCACTGAGCTTATAACTGCCTAGTAGGGAGATAGAGCTCACATACTAAAATACACATCACCTACCTTCCATGATATCCAATATAAAATGCTCTGTTTGGCATTCTAGACCTTTTCTAACCTATCACCTTCCTACCTTTCCACTTACTCCCCAAAACATACTCTTTGATCCAGTGACACTGGATTCCTGGCTGTTTCACAAACAAGACACTCCATCTCTCTGCTCAGGGCATTCTCTCTGACTGTCTCCCATGCCTGTGTAAGGGGCTAAAATTCTAGCTCGTCTGTCTAAAATATCTAATGAGTGGTCACCAATAAATTATAAGCTTTAGCAAGAGTAAGACTTTTAAACATTTATTAAGGAGAATAAGAATTTGGTGAAGAGAGAGAAAAAGGCCTAGATTCATCTATTTATCAAAGGGAAAGCACATTTTAGTTCCACTTTCCATGAGAGTCCTCATGAAAGTGGGTGAGAGAGCCAGCTTCGACCCTTCTTCCTCCCACAAGCAAACGTCACTTCCTGATGCCAAGAAAAGCCACATGGCTTGCCCTCAGATGCTTTCTCCTCATGGTGGAGCCTTCTTACAGTAAGTCTCCAGCAGGTGGCGTCATTCCAGTCGTTAAACCTGGAACACTTTTTCTCCTCTGTTCCAAATACTGACCTCCCTGGTTTCCTTTAACCTCCACTAAAATCCCAACTTCTACAAGAAATTTTCCCTCACCCCTCCATTCCAGTTCCTTCTCTCTGTTCATTATTTCCTATTTATTCTCTCTATATAACTTGCTTTGTCGATATCTATTTGCATATTGTCTCCTGAGTTAGACTGTGAGCTACTTAATGGTTGGCACATCTTTTACCTCTTTTTATATTCCCAACACTTAGTACAATGCCTGGCACATAGTGGGAGCTGAATAGGAATTTATGGATTGACTTATTGCAATGGAAAATATATCTGATCAATAGCTTTACAAATAGTCTGCTGAAGTCTTTGAATGCCTCAAAGTGGTCTGGGAGTTACCTCAGTTTCTTTAAAACTCTACATTATGGAGTAGCTAGGTGGCGCAGTAGATAAAGCACCAGCCCTGGATTCAAGAGGACCTGAGTTCAAATTTGACCTCAGACACTTGATACTTACTAGTTGGGTGACCCTGGGCAAGTCACTTAACCCTCATTGCCTTGCAAAAACAAAACAAAGAAACAAAAAAAACCTCTGCTGGAGTATAACTTCCAGCAGGTCCTATCAAGCTAGAAGGGCATTGAGCACAGGCCTAATGATAGATTTATGTTTGTTTGTTGTCCAAGGAATGGCCTAGTTTAGAGGAGTAGGAGAAGTTAACTCTTATGCAGCATTTACTATCACTGTGCTGAGTATTTTACAATTATCATCTCATATCATCCTTAAATTAGCCCTGGCAGGTAGATGTTATAATAATAATAATAATAATTGTTATTATTATTATTATTTTAGTGAGGCAATTGGGGTTAAGTGACTTGCCCAGGGTCACACAGCTAGTAAGTGTTAAGTGTCTGAGGCCAGATTTGAACCCAGGTACTCCTGACTCCAGGGCCAGTGCTTCATCCACTGCGCCACCTAGCTGTCCCATGCTATTATTATTTCCATTTTATAGATGAAGAAACTGAAGCAGAGATTAAAGTGAGGTCCGGGATCACACAGTAAGTGCTGGAAGAAAAATTTGAACTCAGGTCTTCCTAATTCCAGGGTAGCTCTATTCTATCTACTGTACCAGTAGTTGCCCCAAGCTTTAGAAAGGATGTTTTGCACTTGGTTTCAGTCTATCTTTCTAGTTGTCTGTCACTAGTACTATTACTACAACAACTACTACTACTACTTCTACTTCTAATACTACTGCTACTGCTGCTACTACCACCACCATCACTATGCCTACTATGACCACTACCACCACTATTACTACCACTACTTTGGCCATAAGTGATGGAATATTTTTTTTCTGGACAAAGCAACTAATGAAATAGTCTGCCCAGTTGTGTAATAAAGGTTGCTTTCATATTTACATATACATACACACATATGTATGTGTATGTATATTTATGTATATGGAGTGAGAATGTCATTGAGACAATATTATGGTTCTTTGGCATATTGGCCGTGTGTGTGTGTGTGTGTGTGTGTGTGTGTGTGTGTGTGTGTGTGTGTGTGTGTAAAACCAAGCAAGGTTAGAGATACTGTCTGTGATGTGATGGAAATTCCTCAAAGAAGAGAATTTCTAGTGCCTTCTCTGTAGTTCATAGTCTTATGAGAATTGCGTAGTGCATTGAGAGGTTAAGTATACTACCCTAGGTCACACAACCATTATGTGCCACAAGAAGGAGCTGAATATAGTCTTCTTGGCTTTGCTGATAACTATCTCTCCACTATACCACCCTACCTCTTACGTATGGGCAAACAAATGGATGGCTATATGTATGTATGTATGTATGTATGTATGCGTGTGCGTATGTGTATGTATATATATATAAACTTAACCAGTTTATATATATATATATATAATATGTATAACTTCACTCATACCCTCACATATATACAAATACATGTGACATACATGTGTATATGTGTACGTACATACACATATTCATTCCATTTTGTCTATTTGACCTCTGCCTGCTTTGTATCTGCCTTTAGTAATAAGAAGCTCCTTTTGTTTAATGCCATCCCACACCTATTTCTTTTCTTAAGGACCATCCCTCAGGTTTTCACCACCTAATTGTAAATAGGAGTACTGTTCTCAAATACCATGCCTGTTTCTAATTGACTCATAGCAGAGGAAAAAAGAAAGCCTGGTTAGAGCTGATCTCTTATCCTTAATTCAATTACAAACCTTCCAATAAACTGGGAAAACAGTCATTTGCAGATCTCATTCAGAATGATAAGATCAGATTCATCAGTCCTTACTCAGGGAAAATGTTCATTCATTTCCATTGGAAATTCTGCTTATCTTACAAAGGTCAGTGGTTATATTTTTGTCTACCTCCAACACAGGTTTTCAGTATTTTTTTTTCCTTCCATAGCTCTGGGGCAAAAACTATCTAGGCTTATTAGAACTTGATGAGAGCCTAAGTACTATAGCTGATTGAGGCTGCCAGAGAAGGCACCAATGAGAAGAAAGCTTCTCCTTACTCACACTGAGGGCTGATGGGGTGGGGATCCAATCTACATAGAGAAGAAAAAAACATTTAGCTTTCAACTTTTCATCTTTCTACTTAAAAATAACTAAAATAATTCAACCAAACATCTTGAGAAAGTTATTTTTTGAATAAAAAATTGAAAGCCTTTCCTTTCTATCTCATCCAACCTATCTATTGTTACCTGAAAATTAACTCCTGTTTCAAATCCCAGAGCTCTAAATTTGAGCATCAGACTTGGGCTTAAATGCCAGCTCACTTACTACCTGTGATTCTTTTGGAAGGAAAGCTACTTCACCTACTTGGGCCTCAGTTTCTTCCTCTGTAAAATGAGCATGCTGGAACACAATACTTTTTCAGAACCCTTCCAGTCCTATTTGCTTTGACCTATGTGACAGAAAGCAGGAATAGAACTGAACCTTGATACTCCATCTTGGCACAAAGTAGCTGCCTACTACATACTGTAAACCCAAGTCTCTCTACTTAAAACCACCTAATATGGGTTCATGTATCTTGAGGAATGCCAGCCATGCTGTTCACTTCCTGCTCACTCTCAAGTCTGTATCACCTATGCCTTACACCCTCAGCCATCCCCTTTCCTTCCTCCTACTTTCCAGCTCCCCTCTATGTGTTGTCTTCTTCCATTAAAATGTTAGCTCTTGGGACAGCTAGGTGGCACAGTGAATAAAGCACCAGCCCTGGATTCAGGAGGACCTGAGGTCAAATCCAGCTTCAGACACTTGACACTTACTAGTTGTGTGACCCTGGGCAAGTCACTTAATCCTCATTTCCCTACCAACAACAACAAAAAAAAAGTTTGCTCCTCTGGAGTAAGCATCTTCTCGTGTTGTTTTTGTTTTCCCTTCCCCAGCATTTAGCACAACACCTAGCACATAGTAAACAGTCAACAAATACTTGTTTATTGATTACAAAATACTCATTATTTGGACCGGGGCAGAATATAAGTGTTACTGTCACTTCCTCACTCATGACAGTGACTCCTCTCTAAATGCAACCTCACATTAAGGTTTGGGGCTACACCTTTGATGTAGAACCATAACTCCTTAAATGATTTTCTTTCTTTTTTTTTTTTTTTTGTGAGGCAATTGGGGTTAAGTGACTTGCCCAGGGTCACACAGCTAGTAAATGTCAAGTATCTGAGGTCGGATTTGAACTCAGGTCCTCCTGAATCCAGGGCTGGTGCTTTAACCACTGTGCCACCTAGCTTCCCTGATTTTCAGACATATTACTATCTACCCATGCCTCCTCTTTCTTGCACTTTTGAAGCTGATTTTTAAACCTAACAGTAAGACTTTACATTTGTTGCTAATATGTTATTTTGTTGTTGTTGTTTAGTCATGTCTGATTCTTTGTGACTGCATTTGGGGTTTTCTTGGCAAAAATACTGGGATGTTTTGCTATTTCCCTCTCCAGTTTATTTTACATATGAGGAAACTGACACAAACAGGGTTAAGTGACTTGTTGAGGGTCACACAGCTAGTAAGTATCTAAGGCCAAATTTGGACTCAGGTTTTCTTGACTCCAGGCCTGGCACTTTACCCACCATGCCTTCTGGCTTCCCTTTCACATTATTACTCTGCTAAAATCAGTTTTGATTCTGTCATACAGTGAACAGCTAGGAAAGTGACAACTTCAGTAGGACTCAGTTTCCTCATCTGTAAATTGAATAGGATGTTGAGTTGTAGTTGATGACTACCTGCTGATGGAGCACTGAATGCAGGGTGACCAGACATTAATAATAGAGATAGATATCTTCCGTCTCATCAGGGTCTGTGTCTAGATGTGATGAAAAACTTGATGACGACTGCTCCCTTCTGATAGATGATAGAAGATGGACAAATGACAGGTCATTATATAGTTAGATAGATTCAGAATGGCTGAAATGACCAGCTCTGACTAACTGTTTGATACCAATTTGGAAAATCTATAGTGGAAAGCTTGGCCCTGTGCTATTTTCCAATTTTATCAATGACTTGGATAGAGGCATAAATGGTACACTTACCCAATTTGTTGAAGACACAAAGCTAAGAGGGATATTAGGATCAGAGTTATAGGGCCGGAAGGGACCCTAGTGGCCATTTAATCCAACTTCCTCAATTTATAAATGAGGAAACAATTCACCCTCAACTCTGCCTACTCACTTCCCTGGCTTCCTTTAAGTCTCCACTACAATACCATCTTTTACAGGAAGTCTTTCCCAATCCCTCTTAATTCTAGTGCCTTCTCTCTGTTCAGTATTTCCTATTTATCATACATACACACACACACACACACACACACACACACACACATATATACATATATATACATAAAATTGGTATAAACTTGGTTTGCATGTTGTTTCCCTTATTGGATCATAAGCAACTTTCTGCCTCTCCAGATCCTCCGTTTCTACTATTAAATGCACAATTCATTCCCTTTGATAACATAAAGAGTGGGAAGCCAACTCTCCAGGCCTTTTAACTTCTCTTCTAGGAAGAAGACTTGCCTGTACTTCAAGCTAGATAAGTTACTTGGTTTTGGAAGAAATACAAATAACCTATACTGTAAAGCAATTCTCGAAAATTCTCCTAGCTCTCCATGCTTCTTGAAGAAGGGCATGGGGAAATTAACCACTGATTGAGAGAGCAGTTTTACAAAATGAGAAAATTAATATTTATTTAGAAAATATACATAATAGGGACACTAGAATATACTGATTGTTAATGGACCTTTTGCTATGCAATGGAAAATGTTTCAAGTTATTCCTGCCAAATCATCTTATTGCCTCTATGTAGCAAGAGCTGTTAAATTTATTTTGATTCACTGCAGTCGCACAACCCATAATCAGGATTGGACATGATTGAAGTTTGCATGAATATAAACTGAATCCCACCAGGTCACATTTAGTTCAACTCAATTCAGTAACTTGGTTTGTTAAGCACTTATTCAACATATTGTGTTAGGTAATGAGGCTACATTCAGGATGCTTACATTCTAGTATTAGTACTCTAATATTACCTAATCATATTATCTATCATTATTGCTCACAAGTCTCCATTCAATATATTCCTTCCCCATGCCATGTAACAGTAGCTATCTCCACAATATCAATTAATGAATTAAGATCAATTAGTTTTTATGAAGAGTCATATATTAAAGTTATATAGTAAGAAAAGCTGGTATAAAAAGCATCTCCCCTAAAAGCTAGCATACATTTCCTTACAAGTACATACAAAAATCAAGTTGAGTGTGATGGAGCTTGCCCATAACCCAAACTACTGGGGAGGCCAAGGTTGCTGGATCTCTTAAGGTCAGGAGTTCTCACTACAGGGGACTAAGCCAATCAAGCATCCACACTAAATTTGTCATTAATATTTTGGTCTCTAGAAGCAGGGGGCCACCAGTTGGCCTAAGGAGGAATGAATTAGATCCAATTGGAAATGGAGCAGGTAAAAGTTCTCATGATAATCTGAGTGGATAGGGCCTGTGACTTATCCCTGTACTTCCAATCTAGATGGGCCAGGAAGACCAAAAATAAACAAACAAATAAACAACAACAAATGAAATAAAACAGAACATAACCAAAACAAAAACCCAACCAAGTACATAGAGTCAAGAAGAAGATAGGTTCAGGCTTAAAGAACACAGGAAGCCAGGGCATAACTCATAGCTCCTGGTTGGATGGAAGTTCTTTTTTCCCTTTCTGGAATTCTAATGGATTTCCTCTGAAGTTGCATTTATGTAAGGTGTCTAGTTTGTCCCTAGCTCATTACGTAGACACTAGCATCAGCAATTGCAATTATAGCCTTTTCATTGGTGATGGGCAGTTCAATCCAACCTGTTAAAATTCAAGAAATCTTTGGTGTGTGTGTGTGTGTGTGTGTGTGTGTGTGTGTGTGTGTGTGTGTGTGTGTGTGTGTTGTATATGTTTGGGGGGAAACAGACTCTCCTCCCCCACCCAATTTCTTCCCTAAGTAATTCCCTCTCAAAGACTAGCCCAGTATGCCATTGAAATACCGTATCTAAGTCTTACAAGGTGTAATTGATTCCAATTCCCATATACTTCCTATGTAATATTATCTAGTTTCCTTTAGTGGCTTGAATCTTCTTCTTCAGCCTAAGTAATTAAGAATTTTTCATACCTAGTTTATACCTTTGATTGATTAAATAGAGGTGCTTAAGAATTGTTCATACCCATTTAACACTTTTGATGTTTGATTCTGATATTTATTTAAATTGAGGGTGGGGTGATCAATTAATTGCTTCATTGAGAAGTCAGACTTTCTGTGTTAGATAAGAGGGAGGTGGAGCCACCTTGAGGGACAAATGCCTAACAATGAAGGAAAATGAGTCAAAATCCAGTAAGGCTGATGAAGGTGATAGTACATGTTGATTGAGTCTTGAGAGCTTTGGGTACCTGCCTTGATAGATGAGGGGGGCTACTACTATTCCTCAATGATACTAGATATACTCCATGTTGATTTTGAGGGTAAAGGAGTGAGTGGAATGAATAATGAAGAAATCAGAGAAGAACCACCAAAACTAAAGGGGTCCATCAATTCCAAACAGCAAATCCTGAGTCAGAGACAATGGGAACAATATGAACAATGGGTGAGACGGACATTGTGGCTCAAATATAATCTGAAATGAGAGGTATTAATAGCCCCCTTTCCTTTTCTCTATCTCCAAGGGGAACCCAAGTATATTGGGTTATCTATTCATTTTCATTCTCTGTTCCCATCCATCTCTGCATGGCAGCCAGGACTTGGGAAACTAAACCTTTTCCTGAATGGTCACTTTCATCTCTGGTCCTTTGAAATGTGATCAAACTCATTGTCCAAGAAAAATCCAAGTGGTTTGAGACTTTAAAGTTCAGGTATATTGTTTTTCCTTTGAAGTCAAAAAGTACCATGACATGGGGTGATGTCATGATTACACTGAATTAGATTTAAGTAAGGCAGGGCTATGCAAAGTCACCAACCTCAATCTCTCCTCCAGAATCATCTGGGTCCAGTGGCAAGATATATATCAGGATGACTGGAGATAGCCCTGGGTGTCAAAGGCAATTGGGGTTAAGTGACTTGCCCAGGGTACCAATGTGGAGGGATTAGAGTGGGTTTAGTGAAGTAAGGTATAAGAGAACTACAGAGGAAGGAATGGAATGGGCCATGAAGGGCCTTAAAATTCAAACACACTAGGCACTTAATAAATGAACATTAGCTCATTGACTTGACCTAAGTTAGGGAAGAAGCTGTACAAGTTTACAGAACTGAACTTGATGCATGAGACATTATGCAGGCCCATGGCTGCAGGAGAAACAGGGCCAGTGAAAGAAGCAGCCAACTTCACAAGTCATCAGTAATTATATCCATCAAATCTGAGAGCCATGAAACAATTCCACCTAGTCATCTAGATCCAGCTTCAGAAAAAATAGAAATGGAGTAAAGAGTAGAATTTAAAATTTTTATTCTCAAATTAGCATTCTCTTTAAAAGCCCACAGAGCTCCTTAATCCTGGCTGATGAGCCTCCAGTAGAATACATGTATCTTAAGTTGCCCAAAATCTTGAAATTGGCCCTGACAAGATCCTCTCCTCCCCTAAAAGAATAAGGCTGGGGCGGCTAGATGGCACAGTGGATAGAGCACCGGCCCTGGAGTCAGGAGTACCTGAGTTCAAATCTGGCCTCAGACACTTAACACTTACTAGCTGTGTGACCCTGGGCAAGTCACTTAACCCCAAATGCCTCACTAAAAAAAAAAAAAAAAAGAATAAGGCTAAAATGAATTTTCTTAAGATTAGTCTGTATTTAAAGTTACCCAAAGAGCAATAGATGGGGCCAGGAGAGCAATGGATTTGAATTTCAGCTCCAATGCTCACTAGTTGGGCAAACCAGGGAAAAGTACTTCATCTCTCTAAGGTTTAGCTTCTGCATCTATAATATAGAATTGTAAGCTGAGTGTGGCCTTGCACTTAAAGAGACAGTGATCAAAATGGGTCTTTGGAAGAGGAGGGGAGGGTAATAAAATCTTTCATAATCATCCAAAGAAACATGGTGTGAATTTTATGGTGCTCCATATGCAGGCAATAATAAGCAAGCAGACCACAAGGAAAGACATATAAGATTCAGCATTTTTGACAAGGACGAAGCCATGACATTTCTGTAAAGACTTCAGCCTTAACCTTGGGAATCTGCCTGCTCAGTTTAAAGACAGAGAAAATGATCAGAGAAGCTCTGAAGGTAGGCTGCAATGATTAAATGCAAATATATTCATTATAGAAGTGGCCAAACAGGAAGGTACCTTCCATTTTTAATGAATTTTTTAAACACATAAATGTACTTGCAGGTGTGCCTTTTTAATTTAATTGACCTTTGCAGCCCTGGTTATCAATGCAGCTGTGCCTAGGGTGAGAGGACATCATTTCTACTGTACTTTTTCATCATTGATTTTAGAAGAGTAGTTATCGCAATGTTAAATATGGATTTTTTAATTTCCCATACCCTGCCTTGCTTTCTTGACCTTCTTGCCTAAGTAAATCAAACTCCACTGACATAGGAAGTTCGTCTTGTTTTAAGTATTTTAATGACAAAGTTTCTTCCGAGAGCTGAAATGTTTTTTTATAAGATCATATAGGGAAAGACATGTGCTTTGTATAAATTTTGGAACATGGAATATAGGCTGAAATGTATTCTCTGCTTCTGCTACACTGGCAGTAGATCAAGCCAATATAATTCTTTTAAAAATGTTTTATTGCCTTTCCTCTTAACATCACAGTGATTTCTCACTCATCACCCCCTCCAGATTGAACCCTCCTTTGTGAAAAAGAAAAGCAATTAAGCAAAAACATCTGATGTAGAGACCATGTCTGACAATTTATACAATATCCTAGCAGTAGCCTTTATGCTATGAGAAAGGGCATATTTCATTATCTCTTCTCCAATACCTTCATGGTTTTGCTTTGGGGTTTTTTCCCCCTTTATTACTGAAACATCAATTTCTTTGTAGTCATCTTTGCATTGACATTGTTGTAGTCATTGCAAATGTTATTCTCTTAGGGTTTGCTTACTCTGTATTACTTCAAAGGAACTGCATGTATATATAGAGCTAATATTGGATCCTAGAAGACATGAGTTCCAGTTCTGCTCCTGAAACAAACTCACCATGTGACCTTGGGCAAGTCATTTAGCTTTTCAGTGCTCTAGGAAATTTCTTATGACTACAAGGTAGAGAGAAGATGCGGACCTGTATTGATAGAAGTGTCCTCATCTGGGAGATCACAAGTCTAGATTTTATCTCTATCCCATCAGTTCATAAAAATCTACCCATATTTTTCTAAAACCTTCACATTCATCATTTTGAATAGCTGGCTAATATTCCATTGCAGGCATATATCATAGGTTTTTTTGTTTTTGTTTTTGTTTTAAATTATTTCCTAATTAATGGGCCTTCCATTTGTTACCGGTTCCCTGCTCACTCAGAGCATGACTGTAAATATGTTGGTGTTTGCTGGATCTTACTCTTTGTCTTGATTGCTGTCTGGAAATATATGGTAAAAAGGCATACATCCAGTAGTAGGCTTGCTAGATCAAAGGGTATATGCAGTTTGGACACGTTTATTGCATAATTACAAACAAATGCAAAATGACTTAACAGCTCAACCTGTGGCACATCATTTTGCTTATATTCTCACAGTCCCTCTAACAATAACTGAATTAATTAATTAATTAAAACAACAAAAATAACTATATTTGTCAAGGGTTCAGTATGTGCCAAGCACTTAGCAAAACACTAGATATAAAAATAAAAAGCACTAGTCTGTACCCTGAAAGAGCTTGTATTTTATTAAGCACAAACTCAGTCTTTTTCTCTCTCAATATTGACATATATATGTCTGTATAGACATATCTATCTCTAGGTATTTCTATATAGATATATCTTGCTCTGCCTTTATAGATATAGATATGTATAAATATATTTATTTCTATATGTATATGTGTATATAGATACAGATTTGGATTTTTATGATAGATATGGAGATATAGATAAGGGAGTGGTGTGCAAGTAGGAATATTTTGGTTTGGACAATCACAGAGATGCTAAAGGCTCATCATAGGTAAGTAGACTGACCCCTTTTTGAGTTGCAGTGATTTATTGATTTGTGTAGCTCTCTAGAACTGAAGAGTGGAGTTTGGGGGAGGATGGCACAGGTGGCTGACCAGGCTGGAGAATAGAGTGAAGCACAATTGAGGGTTCCCACTATTGCCATCTTTTAAAATGTTTGTTCATTTTCATGATGTGACATGAAGTATCAGAGTTATTTTCATCTTCCTTTCTCTTACCATTAGTAAGTTGGAACAGGTGTTCATGCTATTTGTTCAAACAACCACAAAACAAAACAAAATGTGTCACAAAACAACTGACAAGTACACACCTCAGAGAAGAGATATGAAAAGACATTTCCTCGCATTCTTTTGCAGAGCTTGGAGATCTACATATGTGAAAAACATTTCATTTGTCTTCAGATGTTTCCAATGTAATTACTGATTTGGGGTTTTTTTTTCTTTTATTTAAAAAATTATGTAAGGTTTTCTGTAAGGCAGGAAATTTAGGCAGAAGAGACCAATGAAATTTTATTTTTAATAAAGGAAGTTATTTGTTCATACCTTCTAGTCATTTTTTCTATTGGAACAGGTATCATTCTTAGGGATGATGAAGTAGACAATTGAAGTCATCATATAGATAACTCTGGTCTTCCCTACCTAGAAATAACTATTGTAAAACTTGAAATGTCTAGACATTTAGGGCAAAAAGTGTTTGCTTTTGTGGTGGTGGTTGTGAAAATATATAATGCACACAGAGATGATTTTCTTAGTGTTTAAGACTGTATAACAATACATATTTGTTGGGAACATGTTAAAATCAAAGTTTTCATATATTTCTTTCCTTTTTTTAATTAAATAACTATTTGGGAATCAAGGAGACACCTTGATCTAGGACATCTTTCAACCTCTCAAGCACACACACGTCTCTGCAGTAGCAAATGATATAATTAAATGTGTTAATTAACTGAACAATCTTAAACCAAAAAAAAACCCCTTGATATTTCAGGTTTAAATATTGTGTGGTATGCATTTTACTATCATTCACATCTGTAATATGATGGAGCTAGACAAGACAGCCTTTCCAGTTCAAAACTTACGATCCAATCAGCCTTATGTTCTTAGAAAAATGTACCTTGGGTACTGAGAAGTTAAGTGTAGAGACCTATAAAGGTTTTCTGTGGTTTTACATACAATGCAATTTTTTACTCATATTTGAGGTGATATCTGCACATTTTCAAAGAGATATACCATCCACTGGATCAAAAACATGGTAATTATATAACATTAGTGCATGAGTTCATGGGGTAAATGTGATGAATAAAAAGAACAGAGGACTGTCAGTCAAGAAATCTGGCAAGGGCCTTAAAATGTCTATCCCTCTGTCTGTCTGTCTATCTGTCTGTCTATAGATGCATTATGTACATATATAAATACCACAATTCAGGTAATATATGTAAAGTGCTTTGCAAACCTTTTAGTGATATATAATAAATGCCAGCTATTACCACTGTATATAAAATCAATTTCGAATATCTACTTGAAAATAAGTTATTTGATTTACATTCTTAATTTATTGAATATTGACAGAATAACTTTCAATAAAATATAATTATTTCTAACAGGATTTAAGTAGCTATAAATTAACTGAAAGAAATAGAGGATTGAGGTCATCATCCAGACAATATAGACCAAACAATACTTTGTCCTGAAATTTGCACACACATATTCCAATATGTATATATATATATATATATATGGGGGGTATGCTTTTGTATGAAATAACCATTTGGGAATCAAGGAGACACCTTAGTCTAGGACACCCTCAAACATACACACACACACACACACACACACACACACACACACACAGGTCTGCAATAGCAAAATGATGTAATGAAATGTGTTAAATTAATTGAAAAATCTTAAGTCAAAAAAGAAAATTCAAGTTGGAATATTATGTGCCATGCATTTTAGCTAGTACATACATCTGTAATATGATGGGACTTGGCTAGGTAGTCTCTAAGGGCCCTTTCCAGCTTTACACTTATGATACTATTAGGCTTATGGTCTTAGAGAAATATGCCTGGGGTATTGAGAAGTTAAGTGTTGTCCCCTACAAAGGTTTTGAGTAGCTTTACATGGAATTTTTAAAAAATCGATGCATATTAAAGTGTATATGTGTGTGCATGTGGATATATGTACACATATAGACACATATATACTTGTACATATATGTTATGATTATAACAATAGAAAAATGTGTTGTACAATATTTAAGTTATAAATATGTAATGATAGTAAAATGCATACCACATATTTATAACTTAAATATTGTACTATACAGACATATAGATATTGGTGCTTTTTTATATATTCAAAGAGGACCTACTCCTATCAAGATGTGGCTGAAAAAAAGACATCTTTCGCACACATGCAAAAACTGTCCTTTGGTCTATAGATGTAATTTTTAATTGCAGTGCCTATTACTATTTGCAACTCTTGCACCTTTCCTCATGGACGACTCATCACCCCTTTTCTAAAATAGTCATTCCATTTCTATTTTCCAAAGATAGCATTGTAAGGCTGATAACATAATGGGTATGAAGCTGGAAGAACTTTCAAATGCCCCATCACCAAGAATAACGTAACTATATTTCTTCGCTCAAAGTACCGACAGATAACCTTTTTATCTACATGAATTCATTGGGTTTCATTCTACTAATGATGTAAAAGTGACAAGTGAAAAAGTTAAATGCAGATTTTATGACAGGTGCAATACTCATATTAGTGAAAGAGGTCTTGGAGGTCAAAATGGAAGATAAATCACAGTATGATATTTTTAAAGTTAAGTTGTTAATGGATTTTTCTTCTTTACCTGTTTCAGTCATCAGCATTTTTTTTCCTAAAGAATTTCATGTGCTTTTACAGAATCCTCAAGTTTTCTCCTATGATGTCAATGCCCCTTCCCAAAAAGGGAAAGCCAAGATGCATACTAAGGTTTGGGTGGCTTGATATAGAATGCATTTCTAATGTTCCTTTAAGGTAAAATCTGTATCTTTTCAAAGAAATGCCTTATAATCTGGATCAAAAAATACAGTGTTTATATAAGTACAGTATTTTTACATGGGGAGAGTATGATAGAACTAAAAAATTAGGAGAAAAAAATGGAGTATTTCAGATTATTCAGCTAGTTTGGGCTCCATTCCCCACTCTGCTACCCTTTGGTCATATGACCATTGCCCAGTCATTTAAAAGTCTTTTTCAGTTTATTCATTTGTACAGTGAGAGTTTTGAGTTACACAATCTCTACTTACTTTTACAGCTTAAAAAGTCCAAGATTCTTGAGTAATTGAAAACATCAGAGACATTTCAGAGTATAGGATTAGATGGAAAAGAATTGGGATGAGTTAGCAGGAAGGGGAAGAAATTGATATTTTGTAAAAAGTTATATTGAGAAATATATATATCTATATACTTATATATAGATGTATATATAAATATGCATATTATATTTAGGAATATTATTTTATAGTACATTGATACTTCAATGTATTAATGTTTTCATTGATGTGGGCACTTTTCTTCATACCAACACAAACTGTAACCCCTATATACCTTATTAGATTTCATTCATGAGTTGCTGTACCTGAGCACATATCACTACTTGTATTGAATCTGTCTAAACTTAGGAAGACTGGTACTAATGACAGTCATTGACCAGGGACCATACTTAAAATCTTTATAACTTGATGTGATCAGACTGTAGAACACAGTAAGGAGTCTTGAAGAAATGAAGATACTTTAAGAAATGGAGATGGGGATGATAGGAAGAATCCATTTCTGGAATGTGAGCTGGTATTAGAAAGGCACAGGGATGGGAAAGATCATGGTAAGAATAATGGATGGAGGGGCAGCCAGGTGGCACAGTGGATAAAGCAATGGCCTGGATTCAGGAGGACCTGAGTTCAGATCCAGCCTCAGACACTTGACATTTACTAGCTGTGTGACCCTAAGCAAGTCACTTAACCCTCATTGCCCCACAAAAAAAAATAATAAATAAAATAAAATAAATTAAGGGAAAAAAGGAAAGAAATTCAAGTGAAAAAAGAATAAAAGATGGAGAAGAGTCAAGTTTGTCTGGAATGTAGAAAACAAGAAAGGGATAAGTAGAAAATAAAACTACAACAGTAGCTTAACCAAGTAGCAGATGGTCTTGAAAAGCAATTATATTTCAGGCAATCGGAAATCACTGAAGGTTTTAGAGTCAAGATGTGACATGACTAAATCCAGGTGTTGTGAAGTGTATATTGGAGAAAGAATAACCAGAAGGTGGACAAACAAGTTAAAAGGCTATTATAAAATTCCAGACAAGAAGGCAAGAGTAGAGGTTGGAGAAACCAGATAGCTTCAATGATTCTATTATCAGGTGGTCATGCAGTCTAAAAACAAATACTTAAAAAATTATTGGAGATAAAGCCTCCTCGAAGATTTCTCCCTAGGTTTTGTCTCTATGAGGCATCTAAGTGTGAGAAAATCCTTTAGATTTACATTTTAAATTGATTTTGCCAAGATATAAAGATTCCATCTAGGCAATTCCATTGCTTTCATGTCAATATACTCTCAATTTTACTGTCAAAATGTTAATGCTTTATGAAAGAAAAGAGAGCCACTTGCTCTTATTTATTTATTTATTTTTGCGGGGCAATGAGGGTTAAGTGACTTGCCCAGGGTCACACAGCTAGTGTCAAGTGTTTGAGGCAAGATCCATTGCTTTATCCACTGTGCCACCTAGCTGCCCCCTATATAATATACTCTTAAGGAAAGATCAGCATTCAGAAAGTGAGTGTGGGGCAGCTGAATTGCACAGTGGATGGAGCATCGGCCCTGGATTCAGGAGTGCCTGGGTTCAGATTTAGCCTCAGACACTTAGCACTTGCTAGCTGTGTGACCCTGGGCAAGTCACTTGGCCCCAGTTGCCCCCCCCCCAAAAAAAAAAGAAAGTGAGTGAATAAGAGAAAAGACCTGAGTTATTTTAGATAAGCAACAAAGCAGCCCATGGGTTCTGGAAGTGGGACGGGGAACCGTTTGCTTCTTTGTGGCTCTCCTGGCTCCACTTTGGACTCTAAACTTTGTCACCATGTCTAGCTGCCTTCTCACCTTGGAAAGTCCTTCTGACTCTGTAGTCTTCGTAGGTCCTCCCCTAGGTGAGTTCTTCCAAGAACCTCCATTTTGAGAAAAGGCCCAAGTCAGCCAGTCATCCTTTATTTCTCACTTGGCATCACTTATGACTCTCCATACATGCATGAGTAACTTGTATGTACTGTCTTCCACAGTTAGAATGTAAGTCATTCTTCTTGCTTGTATTTGTATTTCCAGTGCATATAGCACAGTTCTTGGCATATAGTAAGCACTTAATAAATGCTTGTTAACTCATTGACTGCCAATAATTCAGTAACCCAGTTCATTCATATTGCAAATAACACAGAAGAGAGAATTCTAGATGACTGAGCAAAAGTAAAGAATGCTATTATACAATGACAAAGTATGAAGAGGATTTTTAGTAATCATCTTTGATAATATATATATATATATATATATACATATGTATATATATATATATCTCACTGTGCTGATTATTGTTTTGTTTTCAACATTATGAATACCTAGATCAATCAATCAATGAGCATTCACTAAGCTTCTCATATGTGCCAGGACTGTGCAAGGTACTAGAGATGCAAGGACAAAAAAATAAATCAACCTATACTCTTGAAAAATGTATCTTCTGAAATATATGTATGCGTATACATACACATATATGTATGTACAAATATATGGCCACATAGAGTTAATTATAATAATAATATTTATATAGCACTTGAAGGTTTTACACCTTACATAGATGTAGGTGTTATTACTATTCCCATTTTATAGATGAAGAAACTGAGGCATAGAGCGATTTAAAACTCTGACATTGACACACATTGTCTAGAGGTGAATATTGCATTTAACAAAAACTACCTCATAGACTTTGAGGCTTTGTGGATAAGTGGTGTTTGTTGTTCAATCATTTCAATTATGTCTGACTCTCCATGGCTCCATTTTGGAAAAGATAATGGAGTGGTTTGCCATTTCTTTCTCTGATTCATTTTACAGATGAGGCAAACAGGGTTAAGTAACTTAACCAATGTTACACAGCTAGTAAATGTCTGAAGCCATATTTGAACTCATGAAAATGAATCTTCCTGATTCCAAGCGCAGTTCTCAGTCTGCTGTATCACCTAAGTACCCAAATAATTGATAATTAGTGTAAGGGGCTAAAATTCTAGCTATGCTATCTAAAATCTAATGAGTGGTCACTAATAAATTATAAGCTTTAGCAAGAGTATTTAAAGGTTTAAGTATTTATTAAAGAGCATTAGGATCAGAGAGAAAGGTAAAAATCTATTTCTAAGAGACCCTATCATCTGACCCACCATGGAGAGGTTAGGAACCAAAAAGAAACAGAACCCCTCCGCCAGTGTCTGCTTCCTACTTCTTGTCTTCCTCCCAGAAATGGGAGGCTCCTCAAGTTGATTGGCCGGTAGCCTTGATAGACAGTACCCATGAGCAAATGTCACTTCCTGACACCAAGGACCTTGACTGCATGGCTTGCTCTCAGAGGTCTTCTCCTCATGGCGGAGCTTTGCTACAGTAAGTCTCCAGAAGGTGGCATCATTCTAATCGTTACATTAGTGAACCATTATAATGAACATGTCAAAAATCTACCAGTCTGATAGGGAATTATCAAATGTTCTCTTTAGGGTAGAAATACCCAGCTTTATAAAGGGACCTAGAATATCATAGAAAACACAGAATTTCATGCTCAGGAAACATTCCAGAGCTCCTGGGATCATTGAGGGAAGCTTTCAATAAAATTTGACCAGACAAAGGAGTCTGGACAACATCAATTAAATTAGAGAATTTAAAAGTTGAAAGAGACCTCAGAGATCACCTAGTAGAGCCTTTAGCTTTTCAGGAGGAGGAATCTGAAGTCCAGAATATTGAAGTGACTTTCCCAAGGTCATATGGACACTACTAAAGTTAGAATTAAAAACCCAGCTTCCTGGGGATAGTTCTAAGAACACATTTATTTTCTTTTTACCGCATCATGCCTCTATTTGTTTGATTTTCTTGATGTGGCAGAAATCAGTTGAACTGAGTGAAATAATTGGTTATATTGGAGGATTCTTCAAAATGCTAAAATCCAACAGCTTAATACATTAAATCTTTGATGTATTAAACTAGACTAAATGTATGCCTTCAAATGCCCCCAAAACCATTTGTACCCATTCTCTCACTTCCAAATGCATATCACACTTTCTTCTAGATTTAACCTATGCCTATCAAAAATATTTTATTCCAAGTTTTGGATCATGACTTTGGACTTTTAAAGTAATACTTTAAAAATTCACATTCTACATACACACAAAGTTAAGTGACCAAAAGGACAATGTAGAGGACAATAATGACCTCTGGAAAAGAGGTGGTATAAAGGATATAATAGTATATATATATATTACAACTAGGTGCTGATTAATATGAATAATGAATTTTGGGAAATGTTTGCATTTATTTGAATTTGAACTTCACATTTGAAATTGGTCTAGAACCAATCACTATCTTTTACATAATTATAATTTTGAATAGTGTGAATTTGAATACATTCCACTATGTCATGGAATCCACTGTTTGCACTAATCCCAGCCTAATTTTATTTGAAAGGGAATGCCCTGATCATGTAACAGTAGTGAGGGGTGACAATTAGATTTCTTGAATGATATAGTCATATCCAGAAAACATAAGCAATTCATTTTTACACATCACTTTAAGTTCCACAAAGCACCTTACATATGTTAATTAAATCATTTGATTTTTACAACTATGGGAAATAGATGCTATTATCAAACCTATTTTACAGATGAGAAAAATTAAGGCTCAGAGTCCTGCCAAAGACAAAAATATAACAGGCCCTCCCCTATGGAACTTATATTTTGTAATGAGAAAAAACACGTACATATTTAGGAATAAAACCCCAAATAGGATCATGAAGTCAGACACAACTGAAACAACAAAACCCCTAACTACAAAATACAGTACAAATCAATACCAAATTATCTGGGATAAGGGAAAACACTAGAAGCTTATAGAATCAGGAAAGACTTTATACAGAAGATGGAGTTTGAACTGTCTTGATGGAAATTAGGGGTTCTAAGAGGAAGAGCTGGGGAAGAAATACATTCCAGCCAGGAATGTATCTTATACAAAGTCAGGAAGACCAGAGATGCAGTGCAATTTTATTGGACTATAGGATTTTGAAGGAGAATAGTGTGTAATGTAGCTGGAATGATAGAAAGATAGGTTGGGGCCATATTGTGAAGAGCTTTAAATGCCAAACAAAGAAAACTGTGTTTGAACCTGGAAGAAATAGAACCAATGGACTTTATTGAGCAAGGAGAATGATATGGTTAAACTTTTGCATTAGGAAAATCACTTTGGCGGCCATGTGGGAAATGGATTGGAGTGGGGATACTTGAGCAAAAGAGACCAATTAGCATGCTACTGCAATAATCCAGGGGCAGCTAGAGTCAGACACTACTTAAATGATGGAACTACAACTATATTTATGGCATTCTAAAAGCTATGGCATTGAACTTAGCAGTCAAAGCTCTCTGTGTAAAATATTCCTTCATAGCCATCTTTGATATGATATATCCAAGTCCTATTCCCTTCCTCTCCCTAGTCTAGAGGGTTAAGGTGAATGGGTCATTCCAAACCTGTGGTAGACCCTACCTCTCCCTCCTCTCCACCAACCCAGTGGTCCTTATATGAATAAAATAATAAATCTTTCATTTTTCATCTGTTCTTCCATTCCATTTATCCATTTAGTCTCCTAAATGAAATGATTGTAATGAATAAGAACTAAGTATTTAATGACCTACTTCATTTCAGATAACTCACATGATGGGCACAGAGGATCAGCTATGTCCTTCAACATCTCTATGTCCATAAGCCTTTGCAGTGGACTGTGAGGAATGAGGTAATTAAAAATAAAGAATAAGGTCATTATCTACTTAGCAATCAATCAATCTATCGCTAAAGTGCTTACTATCACTATAGTTCCTAGGCTACAGCCACCCTATAGCAACTATCTGACTAATTGCTCTGGTGTGGACCTAGTGATCATAATTGTAATGAAGGGTAACTTCAGAGAGAAACTTGCTTTTTAATTGCTTCATAGTGAACAGATTGCAGCTTAGGTGCATCTATCTAGATTTTTGGCTAGTCTGCTATCAGAGAGAGAAAGTGATTTATAGATTGTGTACATCCAAAAGCAGGGTCGAGAAGAAATAAGTTGATCCTAGCTATCTGCTTTTTTTTTTTTTTTTAGTGAGGCAATTGGGGTTAAGTGACTTGCCCAGGGTCACACAGCTAGTGTTAAGTGTCTGAGGCCGGATTTGAACTCAGGTCCTCCTGACTCCAAGGTAGGTGCTCTATCCACTGTGCCACCTAGCTGCCCTATAGCTATCTGCTTTTGCCTGGCACTGTGCCATTAGGAGAGCTGCACTATGTGACACATAAATGTACACCTCCCCTCATCCCCCTTCTTTCCTAAGGACTTAAGAATGAGAAAATCTATCCAAAGGGCTGATCATATATTCTGAAAGGATAAAGATACTGTGGTTTCTATAGCTGGCTACAGTAGAAATTACCTAGAAAAACCCAAGTTGTGTTTATTCAATGGTGGCCAATTGATGCATCTGGTTCCAAAGAACCACGTTTTCTCCATGTAAATTCATTAACTGGCTTCCTCATTGCTTTATCATACCATGTTTCCTGTTAACAGGATATTGCAATATCTAACTAATGCAAAAGGCTTACTTTATTCAAAATGCCATGATTTTCTAAACTTTCCCCGACTGTTCACACGTCACCCACTTTCTGCTTTAATTTGTTCTGTCTTTATTTTTAAATCTCTCTTCCCCTTAATCAAATGTTGTCCCTCATTTGACATGAGGAAATTAACTGAGAGTATTATTTTAAATGATAAGATTTAGAACTCAGATATATCCTATTCAAGCACACACTCAGTTTTACAGATGAGATAATAGATGGTTTCAGAAGTGAAATGATTTGCCATTTCTACCTCTACAAATACCTTAAATCTGTTTACTCCCTACTCAAACAACCAATTAACTAGTTCAAGCCTTTATTGCCTCTAGCCTGGACTACTGAGTGCTTTGTTGTTTACTTGTTTTCAGTCATGTCTGACTTTTTTGTGATCCCATTTGGAGTTTTCTTGGCAAAGATATTGAGGTGGTTTGCCATTTCCTTCCCTAGCTCATTTTGAGGAAAATAGCTCATTAAGGACACTGAGGCAAATAGGGTTAAGTGACTTGCCCAGGGTCACACAGGTACTAAATGTCTGAGGCCAGATTTGAACTCAGGAAGATGAGTCTTACTGACTTGGGGCCCACACTCTATCCACTGCAAGACCTAGCTGCCTATTAAGTATTGTAGGAACTAAAAATACTTGGGAAATAAAATATATCAAAGTAATACTTGAGTATTTTTTCTTTCCTCTGTCCTCTGTTATTCTCTCTTCTACTCATAGTATCATCCCCTCTTGCCATGTTTGTGACTGAACAGTATAATAATATAGCAACCAAGATAACTCATTCTGATCTGTAGCAGGAAAGCCATAGAGATTCAGAATAGTAATAATCCCATTGTACACTGCCTGTATCAGGCCACATATGCAATATTATTCTCGGTGCTACATTTTAGGAAGGATGTTGAACAGCTTGAGCAGATCCATAGGGGGGCAATGAGGGTAGTTAAGAGCCTCAAAACTAAGCCATTTGAGGATCACTTGATGTAACTGGGGATTGGTTCTACTTGGAGATGAAAGAAATTTAGGGTGAATATGATGGCTGCTTTCAAGTATTTGAAAGGCCATCACATAGAAGAGGCATTACATTTATGGTGTATGGCATAAAGAGGAAATTTCAGGCTAGATGGATAGAAAACATCCTAATAATTAAAGCAGAGGTTCTTGACCTGGGGTCTGTGAACTTTAAAATAAAAAATAGTTTTGACTACTGTGTTTCAATATAATTTGTTTCCTTTATAATCATGTGTAATATATTTTAGGCATTTAAAAACATTCTGATATTGAGTTGCTAGATCTCACCAGACTGCCAAAGAGACCCATCACACCAAAAAAAATGGTTAAGAATCCCTGAATCAGAGATGCTCAGAAGTGAAATGTGTCACCCTGGAAGGAAGTATATTTTCTCTACCTGAATGCCTACCAGTAAAAATTGGGTGACTACTATTTTGGTATATTTTATTTGATATATCCTTATAGGTATATGTATGGCCTGGAATAGTTGGCCTTCCAATGCTACAATTCTGTGAATGTGTGAATACAAATCTCATTCAAAATATATAATATGACCATTGTTTAGATGCCATATTTTCTTTCCTTTTTCATCAGTTGACATGTTCATCTCTTTCCAGCTCCCTTGCCTTTTCTCTTCAATCCTACATGATTTTCCCAGGCTTATTTTCAGTCTTCTTCTTTCACTCTTGACTGGATTTTTGTCCTATGTCTTTTCATTTTCTGTCTGTTCTACTTATATGTCCTATCTACATTCATGAGTTTTCTATCACTTTTTGGGGAAATTTTATTGATTTTACTTTATACCTTATTTTCTCATTCATGGTACATCTTGTTTTCTTTTTTCCCAACCAAAGGTATCTGAATTTTCTCTCAATTTTGGCAGGAAGGAGAAAGTCCTTCAATAGCATCTAAGACTATGGCATAGTCATCCAAGAGGGAATGAGAAAGGACACCACATCCAGGAAATGTTAAAGAAAATGAAGGTAGGGCATTACATAAATGACATCTATCACATTTATTCTGACCCATCCCAACCACCAGATTTCACAGTTCTACTTGTTCTCCTCATTTCCCACCTACGCTCCTAGTCCAGGACAGCACTCTGAAATTAATTAATCAAGATCCTTCTGAGAATGTCAATTTCTGACCAATATGTCTTACCTGAATATGAATAGGAAGTAAAATACCATTTGATGTTTATAATTATGTGTATAATCTCAATGACGAGAGGGGATGATCAGGTAAGGGTTAGGAATAACATATTAACATGATTAACATATGCAGTATGAGTTTCTGAGCCTTTATAAAGCCACTATCTGTGGAACAGGAAACTATAGGACCACCAACTCCTTCTGGTGAAACACAGTGAAATCTCCTTTCACCACCATGTACACCAAAAGGTCATCATTGAAAGGTAGGTACAACTCCTCAAAAATAGCCTAATTATTGACTTCTTTGGCTTCCTTTAACTTTTCTGTCTCTTTGATATTTGGGGAAATATAGTGTTTTTGAAGGTCCTCAGGATTAAAGCCTAGATACTTGTTGCCCTCTCTTCACTCAGCAGTCATAGTATGAGTCTATCCAATTATGCAAAATAGGACCTTCCTAAGAAATTGCTTTGGTTTGAACTGCAGTAAAGTAGAAAGTTTACTGTATGTGGAGTCAATGGTCATGAGTTCAGATCATGGTTCCACCTCTTCATATGACCTCTATGAAGCTATGATAGCTATGAAGCTACCTCTCTGAGTCCTGGTTCTCTCATCTAATAAAATAAGGGGGTCAAACTACATACTCTATAAGGTCCTCACTGATCTAGATTTATGATGCTATAGTCCTATATTCCATGGACCATAATTGGTAAGAATTGAACTTTTAGCTCCCCAGCACCTGTGAAGTTACAGTATTGGCCACAGTAAATTGGAGCAACTGGAATTTTCCGTTACACCCAATTCTTCTATATTCATGTAGACCATGAATTGAATGAGAGCACAAGTTTCCTTTGCACAACTCTTTCAATTTCACTCAAACCATTTGTCACCTTGAACAGCAAGCAACTATTGAAGTCCTTTCCAGTGTCCAGGATTATTTGCAAGAAAAGAAAAATTGGTAAAATTAGGCTGACCCATTTTTGCTTGAATTATGCTAGCTACTCTTTGGTAGAAGGATTTTCTTTATTACATATTCACTAGACCAATAAAATCACAGTAAAAAAAAGACATCTAAATAAGGGGCAGCTTGATGAAGTCAAGGGATTAAGGTAGTAAGATCTGACCTGCATTAAGATCTGGGTTCAAGTCCTGCCTTTGACACATATTAGGGGCATGTATACTGGCAAGTTATTTAACCTCTCACTACCCCATGCAATTGTCTAAGATTGGTACAGATAAGTTCCAATCTGTACCATAGAGGGTGTTTCATAAACCAGAAATTCCTTATTCCAGTGAAATTGAAATCTAGAACACCCTCCCCTCAAAATGAGCAAACAAATGTCAGCTAAAAAGATTAATGTGTAAGTTAAAGTACCTGAATTAGAAATAACTAATTGGACATTTATTGGATTCAATATTTCTGGTGTCTCTGTAATACATATCATATGTGCTATATTGCTAGGAAATTATTGTTTTTGTATATAACGTATGCTTAATGCACATGCTCAATTATCATCTCAAAAGTTTCAAGTTTTTGACAAATAAAGTCTTATGTGGATCATCCCCCTGCACTAAAATGTCTCAACTTATAACTCAGAGGGTTTCTTCCTAATGGGATATGCATACTATGTAGGACTTTCCAAATATAAACCTATAGTATTTATCTATCTCTGGCACATTTTCCACCATTTAAATTATGTTTCCTGGAAACTTTCATTTCAGATAAAAATATTGGTTTATCAGATGTTCTTATGGATGTTTCACTAAAATTATGAAGCAAGATGTTTTGATGGTTCAACTATGTTCCTTTTCTTTTAAAAAGGATTCAACAGTCCCTGTTAACATGTATTCATAATAATCATTTCCCATGTATTCTTTTTGTTTGTTTGTTTGTTTTTGGCGGAGCAATGAGGGCTAAGTGACTTGCCTAGGGTCACACAGCTAGTAAGTATCAGGTGTCAGAGACCACATTTGAACTCAAGTTCTCCCAAGTCCAGGGCCAGTGCTTTATCCACTGCGCCACCTAACTGCCCCACCATGTATTCTGTGTGTGTGTGTGTGTGTGTGTGTGTGTGTGTGTGTGTGTGTGTGTGTTTTGGGGGTTTTTTTGATGAGGCAATTGGGATTGATTTGCCCAGGGTCACACAGCTAGTAAGTGTCAAGTGTCTGAGGGCAGATTTGAACTCAGGTCCTCCTGAATCCAGGGCCAGTGCTCTATCCACTGTGCCACCTAGCTGCCCCTTCCACATGTATTCTTAAGTGGTTTTTGCCACTCTCTTTTTTTTTTCCTCCCATGATCTTCAGAAGTGCAATGCCCTCTTCGGTGATTATTTAGGAAGTAGAATGTTTTCAATTATACAAAAAGAATGGAGACACTAAGTTTTTCAGAATTTTTGGCATATTACATAAGTTTAAATTTTTGCCTTTCAGAAGTAATGTCAGTGATCTTTCTAATAACCCTTGACCCACTAGGTGCTCTCATACTTTCCATGATACCCGGTTCTAACCTCTTATAAACAAGGTTTAGCACCATGTCTATATTAGGTAGGAGGACTAGGCCCCAGTGGGTTATAGTTGATACTAACAAAAGTAAATAAAAATTAAATAAATAAACGTATAGATGAGTGAATAAATGAATTAATGAATGAATAGATAAATAAATGAATAAGCAATGAAATATATAAATAAATGAATGAATGAATGAATAGACAAATAGATAAATGAATTATGTGATGATTATTCCCCTTGGTTTTTAAGATAAACAAAACAAGCAGATTGATTGTCCCAATCCCTATTCATTTCACAAAACCTGTTGCAAGAATTGGACAATAGAGGGTTAAAGTTGCAAATAGCTACATAGCACAGCTGCTGGAAATTTTCTGCAGGAATTCCCAGGACATTAAACTATCTTAAGAGAATGACCTGGACACCCTGCCTCAAAATTAATTTAAGCTCCAAATGTTTGCAAAGAATAGAAGTACTCTAGGGAGCAATACAAAAATGCAGGGAGTGACCTACTTCTCAAACTGTATATATGTGCAAACATAATTATAAATCTAAATTTACACAATGGAAGGTGTTGGCTTTCCCCCCAGCTATTACAGTGCCAAACCATAAAGCAGAGCACTTCAGGAAGAGATAACACTCCTTATGACTCCATTACTTTCAATAATGTCTTCTGGATAGATCATTCTAAACATGTCCATTTTCACCCATGCAGGGTCATTACTGCTACTGCTGCTAATGGCGAGCCTGCTCCTGTCAAGGAGCGTGGAATCTCTGCCCATCTGTCCCAGTGGGGCTGTCAACTGCCAGGTGTCCCTCAGTGACCTTTTTGACCGTGCAGTCATGCTCTCTCACTACATCCACTCTCTTTCCTCAGAAATGTTCAATGAATTTGTAAGTATCTGTTCCATCCCAGAATGACCCCTCTTCTGAACTCTGGGAAAACCTCACGAGTCAAAAGTAGTCAATGGGAAACATCCATGTCTAATGCTAAGAACAGGGCCACTAGGAAAAAAAAAAAGGCTGTTTTGAAGTTATGGTAGCCACCTGTTAATGTTTACTCAGTTAAATGGATTTCCTCCCACCACTTACCACCTCTAGTCCCATCTTTTATATCTCATGGATCCCCACACCTGCTCTTGTGAAACCATGAATATCCCCTAATCATTTCTAAATTAGTGATTTGTTTGGAGTGATTTAATAAAATTAAACACAACTTTATTTAATTCACTTTTTATGTGACACAAGAGTGCTTCCATATCCAGGAAGAGGGAGGAAAAGATGTCAGGAAGTCAAAAAACAATGGGACATTACAAATCCAAAAGACTGAGAATCACAGTTCTTAAAAAATGGAGTTTTCTAATTACAATAAGAGGGTGAGCTAGGGTCATGAGTAACAGAGGTCTCAGAGAAGAGAGTTCTGTTCTCTTTCTGATTGAGCACTTTTTAAAAGTCCTTCGTTATCACTTTCAGGCAAGCAAATACCATCTCATATTTTATTGCTCCATTGAATTCAGTGATATCCAAATGAGAATCTGATTCAATATTTACCAGATGATTGTTTTTTGTTCTGCCTTCTTTTTTTTATATTACCCCCTTTCTCTTCCAAGTCTTAAAGTTTAATATTTTTGCAAAGTTTTGATAAAAGTGAATTTATCTTTAGAAATAATTTTACTATATCTTAGCTTTTCCATCTTTAAGATTACTCAGGTTTTTTTGGAAATCATTTGCTGAAAATATTTGTTCCATCTGCCCTTCGTCCTTTACATATTACTTCACAATCATCAACAGCAATATAAAACCTTATTGAGCAGTCAAATACTGAGAAGCCATTGGGGGTAATAGGAAAATAAGTTAGAAAAAGCATTATCTACTTTATTTTTATTTTAAATTTCTTCATTGTTTCCCAATGATAATTGCCTATCTCTCATAGAGTCGAACCTTCTGCTAATTGTTTTATTTGGTACACTAACAACCCAAACTTATTTGCTTGGACACCTCTAGGATGAACGTTATGCCCAGGGCCGGGGCTTCATAACTAAGGCCATCAATAGCTGTCATACTTCTTCTCTTTCTACTCCTGAAGACAAAGAACAGGCTCAGCAGATCCACGTGAGTCTTATTTCCAGTTCTTTAACCGGAACAATGGGGAGGAGCACAGCAGGGGGGCATGGAGTTGGAGCTGGAAGGGAGCTCATGCATCACCTCATCCAACTAAATGAGGGAGCTGAGGCTCCAAGGGTGACATCTGGGCACAGAGAGGCAGAGCCAAGGTTTCAACTTGGGTTTTATTATTCCAAATCCAGAGTAGTTTTCACTGTGTTGTGTGGCCTCACATAATTATTAAGGGTTCTTAGGGGCAGCTAGGTGGCACAGTGGATAGAGAACTATCCCTGGATTCAGGAGGACCTGAGTTCAAATTAGACCTCAGACATATGACACTTACTAGCTGTGTGACCCCAGGCAAGTCACTTAACCCTCATTGCCCTGCCAAAAAAAAAAAAAAGAGTTCTTTATATATATGCATTATGGTACATTGCAATTTAGACTGTAGGATAAGAGATGTAAAGCTGGAAGGGTCTTCAAAGGCCTCCCATTTACAACATACATGTTTATGGAGGGGAATTTTTATCAGAAAATGATTGTGTAATGTAAGAGAAGTGTTATCGCCATTTCCACTAAAGGCTTACTCCAGGGCCTCACTGTGGTATGGAGGTGACCTTGGGTTCTTGAAACCAGGCTTTGCACCTTGGCTAGAATGATTTCCTTACTCCCCTCCCCCGACCCCCCAGCTAGGTAACCAGGTAGGGCAGTGGATAGGCCTAGAGTCAGGAAGACTTGAATTTATATCTGGCCTTAGACAGTAGCTGTGTGATCCTAGACAAGTCCCTTAACCACTGTGTACCTAAGTTTCCTCAACTGTAAAATGGGGGTGATGATAGCACCTACTTCCCAGAGTTGAGTATCAAAAGTAATAATATATTTGTAAAGCTCATAATACAGTACCTGGCACATAGTAGGTGTTTAATAAATGCTTATTGTCTTCCTTCCTTCCCTCCCCTCCCCACAAAAAACATGTTTGTGATTGCTTATCTTGTCCCTCCTAACTGAAAAGTCCTTCTTCCTCCACTCCTTCAAACTTAACCTTACACTTATCCTGAATTAAAGGAACTCAAGTTACGCTCAGTCTCCAAAAGCACAGGTAAATTCACCAGACCTTGAATGATTTTGTCAGTGCACAAAGCGGAGACAAACAGAGGTAAAGTCCCACTCTCTGCTTTGTCTTTGTAAGTGGAAACTCACAGTGAGGGAGGGATGCTTTTTACTCCAGTACATTTTACTTTTAATAATAATAATAATAATAATAATAACTTACAACAAAATATTATTTTATTATAAAATTAATTGTGTAATAATTATAATTTTGTATTATTTACCTTAAATGTAATATATTGTTATAATTTATAAACTTTAATTTTAATATTACAATCGATGATATAATAGATTCTTTATTGAAATTTATTACTATAACAATAACTCATTTATATAATGCCTACTATATAATGCACAGTGTTGTGTACTTTACAATTATCATCACATCTGATCCTGGAAGGTAGTTTTCTGTTACATAGAATAATTATTTCCTTTTCATCATAAAGTTCTCTTCTTTCCATTTTCCCAGATTTTAAAATTATTTCCATATATAATAAACCACTTGGAATTCTCAAGGCAGCTGCATGTGACAATGGAAATATTGCCGTATTGGGAGACAGAGGATCTGATTTCAAATCTTAGTTCAGCTCCCTACTACCTGTGTGACCTTGGGCAAGTCATTTATCCCTGGGCTTCAGCTCCCTCAGATGTAAAATGAAAGGTTAGGGCTAAATAACCTTGAAGATCCCTTTCAGCCCTAAATCTATGCTTCTAGGATCATATGGAGAAAAGATCACACTCCTCCCATAGAGTTGGTTTTAATGGTCTCCTCTTGATGTCACTGCACAGCATGAAGACCTCCTGAATTTAGTGCTCAGGGTCCTGCGTTCCTGGAATGAGCCCCTGTTTCATCTGGTCACAGAAGTGCGGAGTATGCAAGAAGCCCCTGACACCATCCTCTTAAAAGCTGTGGAGATTGAGGAACAAAACAAACGACTTCTAGAGGGCATGGAGAAGATAGTGGGGCAGGTGAGAGGAACCCTTATTTCTTCCCTATTTCTTTCTCTTTCTCATTAATGAAAATTAAAAGGCAGAATAGTGTGGGGGACTGGGGATGGGTGTGGAAAACAAGAAGACCTTTCCTCTTTTCCAGGAAGAATGCGTCTACAGACTTTTTTTCTATTATCTTATGACTTAGAAAAGCAGGAGGTTGTAGAAAGCCAGCAGCTTCTCTCTAATGGTTTTGCTTTCAACTCACTGTGCCATTTGAGCAGCTCATTCAACAGTGACCAGGGCTTCTGAACTCCTTGGAGACCTACCTGTAGAGAGATGTCCACCAGGATACAGAAAGATGGGTGGTGGCAGGTTGGAGAGGGAGACTACAAGATTTGGCTTGAAGCACTAGCATGAAGGTTCTTAACCTGATGTCCACAGGATCCTACCAAAGGGGTCCATGGGTAAATTTCAAGGTGTCTGTGAACTTGGATGTGAAAATAATATTAGATAGATAGAACTTATATATAATACTTTATATATAATTCTATATTTATTTATATGATATTATATATATATATACATACACACACACATATATACTAACATAACTAAAATTTAGCTTTGTTTCCCCTAATCATTTAAAAACATCATCCTGAGAAAAGAACCATAGGCTGACTTCACCAAACTGCCAGAGAGCTCTTGTGCTTGCACTTTCTCTCCCTCTCCCTCTCTCTCTCTCTCTCTCTCTCTCTCTCTCTCTCTCTCTCACACACACACACACACACACACACACAGAGAAAGAGAGAGCACAAAAAAGAAGCCCTTCACTAGAATTTAAACTTAGATCCATTGAATTCTGGGTCTTAAAGATGAGTAAAGTTGGTATTCAGAATAAAGTATGAAATACTTGATGGAACTTAATGCTGACAGCCCTTCCTGAGAAGGCTTCACCAATGTAGTGCGATCCCATTCCTACTCCTTTCTCTTCAAAGGGTGAAGATAGAAAGGGGAAATGAGACACTCTCAGAATACTTTGTCTCCTGATGGCAGTTCTGGGAAGGCTAAAAGTGGGGAAAGAGATTGAAATGATAAAGACATAAATATGTTTGATTCATCACCTGCAATGCAAGGGGCGGACAAAAGATAGAGTTGTCGCATTTCTTTTTCTTTCTTTCTCTTCTCTTTCTTCCTCCATTTCTACCCCCTCCATTTCTTCCTCCCTACTCCATCATGGGCTATTTACTAAACATCCATTAAAACATTCAGTACAATACACCTAGCAAAGCACTACCATAATACTCTCCCACTGATCTATCCATTTTTGAAAGATAGGTGAGCACTGAGTGCCAAAAGTTAGGAGACTGAGACTCCTAGAAAAGGAAAAACAATTACCTAGAACATGAATGGGTATCCAATCAACAGACTGGGTTCTACCAGTGGATTTAGTGGATACCTGTTTGTATCCACAAAGTAAGAAGGGGGAGTACGGGTGGTAAAGGGACCTTTTCAGTCATTCTGCTCAGGGGTCCAGGTTTGAAACAACTCCAATATGTTTAGTCTTTTTAAGATTTGCCTTTTTTTTTTTTTTGCAGGTAGGTAGTACAGCAGATAGAGTGGTGGGCCTGGAGTTAAGAGTTCAAATCTGGTTCAGAAATTAACTAGGTGTATGAACCTGGGCAAGTCACTTAACTCTGTTTGCCTCAGTTTTTCATCTGTAAAATGAGCTAGAGACTGAAATGGCAAACTACTCCAGTATCTTTGCCAGGAAAACTCTAAATGGGGTCAAGAAGATTGGTACAGGACTAAAACGACTAAACAGCAAAAATAATGTGTTCAATCTTTCTAGGTTTTGCACTTTCCTCCCATAGTAGGGACTAATACTACTTGAATTGTCTACCTGTGCCTACAGAAATGTTTTGAACATTAAGGAGCTAATGTCCCACAGACCTAGCTGAGGATCTTCAGAAAAACAGCACTGTCTGAAAGCACAATACAGTTATTGAAGCTATAAAAAGAGAGTGATGTCACATTATCACACTCTTTACTGAGGATATGTTTTATGGGCCTTTATATCCTTTCAATAGAGGAACAATCTTGTTATGTCTACTGCGCATTAGAAATTTATTTTAAGCTTTACAGGTATAAAGAAGGGGCTTTTTTCTATTCCATACTGTGACCGATATTTATTACTTCAACTAATTAATTTATGTTATGCAAATTCATCTTATTCATTTCCCCAAATTTCTTTCATTCTTCCTTTTTCTTTCTTTCATTCTTCCTCTTTCTTTCTTTCATTCTTTTTCCTCCGCTTTTCTTCCCTCTACCCCCCCACATCATGACCTATTTACTAACCATCCATTAAAACATTCAGTATAATACACATAGCTAAGACCACCATAGTAACCTCCCAGTGATCTATCCATTTTTGAGTGCCACCCCATGAAGGAATCACTTTTGAAGGATGGGCAAACACTGGATGCCAAAATTTAGGAGACAGCCTTCCCTGGAAAAGGATAAGCAATTACCTAAGCTATACAACCAACAGATTGGGCTCTACCAGTAGAGTCTAAAACCTCCAAGTTAATTGCTGCCACTGAGTTCTTTCCTCAGCTGTGTCCATATTTCATTTGCCTAGAATTTCATTTGCCTAACAAGACAGGAAGTGTTTAATTGGTGGTAGAACTCCCTCCCTCCCTTAACCCTAACATATACATTACCATCAGGACCCCTTCCCCAATTCCTAAGATTCAGGGACTTTGATGTCACTATTTACTAGTTTCTCTAGCCACACTTAGGATTCTCAAGGAATGGGGAAAATATGAAGTACTTCTTAGGAAAAGGTTGAGAATCTCTATCCTAAAAGTCTTCTCATTTACCTTCTCAATCTTGAATAATTCAACAAGTCTTATTAATCCTTATTACTAGATTATTAGAATTTTATATTTATTGTTATTAGCAATAAAATAACCATAACGTATATTTCCATTACATTTTAGGTTATGCCAATGAGGGAAGCAGAACAGTTAATCTGTGGGAAAGGAAGGCAGATTCTACTACTACTAATTAGCAGGGAGAGTCAGAACCTCATAATTATAAAATTATATATATAGTAAGAGAAAATTGTTTGAGGAGGGAGAGAGAAATACAGTGAGAATGACAGAAAAATAGAGAATGGCAACAGAGAAAGAATGAAATAGACAGAGAGCAGAGTAGCCTTTGTGGTTCTATTATTCCTGGGTGACTATCTCTTTAGGACTCTGTCTTCACCTGTATTACTCTGTCTTCCCCTGAGGAAGTCCTGAGTGCCAGGCTGTGTTACAAGTATCCAGAAGTCTTGGACACAGTAAACACTAAAGAGTTGGTCAATCACAAGTCTATGGTCACAAGAACTACAAAAACTATATCTCCAACAATACCTTGGCCCTTCCCTATTGTCTCAAGTGTTACTGTGTCAGAGGTCAAGGTCCTTGACATTTCAGTTTACAAAGTGATTCCACATATATTACATGTTTTAATCCTTAAGACAGTCATGCCAGATAGCACTCCCCAACATTCTCCTCACTTGACAGTTGAGAAAACTAAAACAGGAAAGTAGAAGCTTAGCAAATGTTTGTGGAAAGATGGTGACTTTTCTCTAAGATCATACATCGAGGAAACAGTGGAGGTATATGCTGTTTAAATCCAGGTCCTCTGCATATCATGTAGTTTCTTCAACACCTCAAAACTTTTGGGATACTACTCACCTCATCACCTTCATATATGAATTGTGCCATACAAAAATATATAGAAATAGGATTTAAAAGCCAACAAAACACAAGTTAAGTTATGGTAACTGGCCAAGAGAAATAGGACCAAGCAGTTCATATTCCAGAGAAATAAGAGCCACCCAAATAGAATAAGAGTGGAGAGCTCTTTTAGACCTCTCATGGAAATACCAAAGTCTATATTTAACAGCAACACATATTTTTGAGCCCCCCACCCATATTCCACCTGTCTCCTCTTAGACAAATATAAACTTCATTTCCAGGCATATGCAGGCCAGGCAAGCCAAATATGCAAGTATAAGAAGAGAGGAAATCATTGAGTAAGATATTTTGCTCCAGGTACCTAGTGATAGTAAATAGTTACTCATAATATTTGAGTCATAGATTTAGATAGACCCTTAGGAGTCATGTAGGCCAGCCATCTTATTTTACAGCTAAGGAAACTGAGGTCTAGAGAGGGTAAAGGACTTTCCCAGGGTCACACAGTAGTAAATAACAGAGCTAGGGTTTAAACCCAGGTACTGTGATTCCAAATACAGTGGCTTTTTCCCAGTATAGTGCACAGCCTTCAATGTTAGAACAGTCCATAAGGACTCCCTAATATATTTAGCCTAAAGAATCCCCTATGCTTAGATCTTTTCTCTGTATTTTACTGCCTAGTCTATCAGGAGAAATAAGGAGAAACAAAAATGTATAAATCTTCCTGTTCTCTTTGGTGGTTTAGGTTCATCCAGGTGACAGAGAAAATGAGGTCTACTCCGTCTGGTCAGGACTTCCATCTCTACAGATGGCTGATGAGGACACACGTCTCTTTGCATTTTATAATTTACTGCACTGTCTACGAAGAGACTCACACAAGATTGACAACTACCTGAAGCTCCTGAAGTGCCGGCTCATTCATGATAGTAACTGCTAAGCCAACATCTCCCTTGTTCCTCCCCAAAATGGTCTCACTGCTCTTACTGATTCCTCCCTTGGGGAGATCTCTCTAGCTTTCTTGCTTCATAATATATGCTTTTCTGAAATGGTTCTCCTATTAAAAACAAAAACATGCTCCTAGAAAACTCTAATTGGCTGCTTCATCTTAAAGACAAACAAGGTCAATTTGCCCAAATTCATGGAATGGCAAATCAGTGGTAAAGCCACCATTAACCTTGAACCTCGAATGCTTCATGCCAGCTAGAGCATTAAAGGACTGAGAACCACACTTTGCATATTAGACAAATAAACTACTGTCAAAGAAAAAAAAAAGAAAACAAGTGTAAAGTGTTGCAAATATTTGGGGCTCATATCTTGCCTGCTCATTCTGTTTGGAGGTAAATCATAAGATCATAGATTGAGAGCTAGAGCAGACCTCAGAGGACAAGTAGCCTGAGTTCCTCCTTTTATAAATAAGGAAATTGGGCTGCTAGGTGGCACAGTGGATAGAGCACCAGTCCTGGATTCACGAGGAACTGAGTTCAAATCCAGCCTCAGACATTTGACACTTATTAGCTGTGTGACCCTGGGAAAGTCACTTAACCCCACTTGCCTCACCAAAAATAAATAAATAAATAAGGAAACTGAGGGAGGTTAAGTGACTTGTCCAAGGTCAAGTAGGTAGGAAGTGACAGATTTGGGACTCAAACCCAGGTCCACTGACTGTAACTTGATTGCTCAAATATTTATCCAGCCCTATGAAATCAAGCCACATTCAAAAGTGCAGCCCTCAACCCACTAAGACATGAAACAGAAGCACTAGGAAATTGACATCTAGATGATTTAAAGGTGAGATGAAGGGATGAAAGGATCTGGTGTATGTCCATGTGCGGGTATGTGAGTGTGCACACACATGCATTCCTGCCTGTCATGGTACATGAGAGTCTGGTCCTTTTGAGTTAGAGACCCATGAGGTAAGATTCCACCTCAGGGGCAGCTAGGTGGCTCAGTGGATAGAGCACCGGCCCTGGAGTCAGGAGGACCTGAGTTCAAATCCGGCCTCAGACACTTAACACTTACCTAGCTGTGTGACCCTAGGCAAGTCACTTAACCCCAATAGCCTCACCAAAAAAAAAAAAAAAAAGAAAGAAAAGAAAGAGAAGATTCCACCTCAAACCCAGTAGGACAATTTTTTTTTTTGGTGATTCAAAAGAATCCTGAAATCATAGATATGAAAAAGATCTTAGAAGTTGTGCAATTCTATTCCATTAAACACACACATTTGTCAAGTGACTACCATTGGCAGGGCACTATGCTTGATATTAGAGCTATAAAAATAAAAACAATGCACTTTCTGCTTTCAAAGACCACACAGGATGATAAATATAAGTAAAACAAAAAGGAGAGGATCATGACTGCAGAGGTGAGGTACAAATTAGTGCTATTCTGCATGTGAGGAAAGTGAGAATGCTTTCAATTGGAGCTATCAGGATAGGCTTTCTTTAGGAGAAGGAATTGATGGGGGTGATCATGAGAGAAAGAGAGCAGTTAGATCAGTAGCTTAAGGTGGGAGCATGGAAGAATTACAGAATTTCAGGGTCAGAAGGTACTTCTGAGGACATGCAGGCCTGAACCTGAACATCCCCATCAAGTGGTCGATCTTCACTGGAAGACTGCTAGCAAGGGGGAACCTGGTATTTCCTGAGGCAGTCTGCTCCACTTCTGAATAGCTCTCATTGTTGGGAAGAATTTCCTTATGGCAAACTTCAATCTGTTTTTTTACCACTTCCACTCAGGGCTCATAGTCCTTAGCGCCCAAGGGGCTAAGCAGAACAACTATAATCCCTCTCTTGCATTGCAACACTTCAAATACCTGAAGACAGCTCTCCTGTCTCCACTCACATATCCCCTTCTGAAGGCTAAACACCCCCTGTCCACAGGATTGTAGAGTTAGACATGGAAGAGACCTCAGAATTCATCAAGTCACAGATCCTTTACTTCACCCCAACACACACTAACTCCACCATTTTTACATATGGGAAAAAACAACTTGCCTATGGTCTCAAAGATAAAACAATAGCAGAGCCAGGATTGATTTGAACCCTGACTCCCCATGACATTTCCCCCACTCTGCCAGGTTCCTTCAGTTCACTCTTTTTGGCATTATCTCATGGGAAGCTAGGTGGTGCAGTGGATAGAGTACTATCTTCCCAAGTTCAAATCTGGTCTCAGACACTTACTAGCTGTGTGGCCCTGGGCAAGGCACCTAACCTGGTTTGCCTTAGTTTCCTCACCTATAAAATGAAATGGAGAAGAAAATGGCAAACCACTATAGTATCTTTGCCAAGAAAAACCCCAAATAGGATCACAAAGAGTCAGACATGACTGAAACATCTGAACAACAACCACAACTAGACTTTTCTTTTTGTCCACTGAATGCTTTTCAGATTTTCAGTGTTACTCCAGAAAGGTGGCATATAATACCTAAAATAAGCTCTAACCTTGGTGGTGTACAATAGGACTTATATTTCCTACATGCTGGACACGATCTCTGGATTCAACCTTAGCAGTATTGACTATCATATCACATTGTTGATTCATATTAGCCAAGTGATTTAATAAAGAATCCAGAACTTTTTCATTTGAATTCTTGTCTAAGCCTGCCTTTCACCATCTCTTCTTCTTGAAGTTGAATTTTTTTAAACCAAATGTCAGACTACACATCTAACTCTACTAAGTTTTATCTTATTAGATTTGGAACATTATTATAGTCTATTAAAAAAAAAACTTTTTGGAACTTGACTCTGTAATCCAACATGGTGGCTATGAATTCTAGGCTAGCACCATCTGCAAATTTAGAATATGTGTGTCTTCTTTCAAGGAACTGATAACAATGTTAGTTAGTGCTACAGGGTTAAATGCACATCTTTCAGGCACCCATCCCCTTTTTGGTCAATAATCAGGTCTAGACTAGCCATTCCCCTTACCATTTCTTCTACCTTCTGAGGAATGAAATAATTATTGAGGCAAGAAGAATTTGTTAAACCTAAGCCCCTTAGTCAGGGGGAAAAGGAGCCAGTAGAAGACAGGGTATTAGTACAGTTAGTGCTGGCTCAGGTGGCAGGAGAGAGCCATGTTCAAATCCCATCTCCAATATTTACTGCCACTTGGGCATCTATGAGTACACCAGTCTGAACTAATTTTTTTTTTTCATTTAAGTAATATGGGCCTGGCTGGGTACCTGTAGTTCAAAGTTATTGCAAAAGTCAAATCAGACCATGAACACAAAACATTTTGAAAACCTCAAACTGCTATAAAAATGTCAGCCATTATTGTTATGGTGAAAGACAAAGTGAATGATTGATAGAGCAGCATCCTAGAGGCGGTGAGAGGTGATGGGATCAAGAGCACAAGTAGAAGGGTTACCCTTGACAAAAGGGGAACCACTTCATCCTTTGAGACTGGAGGGAAGAAGGAAAGGCTGTGTAAAGATAGATTTTAACGTAAAGGGGGTTACATGGTACAAGCCTCTGCCTCCAAGGATGAAATCTTTCTACAACCTCTCTGAAAAAATAGTCAAATAAAAATGTTGAAATACAATTTAAATGATATAAATATATTTTTTAAAACACTATGAAAGGCCAAGCTAAAAATAGTTGGCTTTGCAAATCATATAACCTTATGGATACAGGCATTCACAAATAAAGAAATCCCTAGTTGCCTTGTATTTTAATCTACTATCATCAACTAATCTCATGCTATTGAGAAATTTACATTTCATAATGGAGCTGGCCCTGAAGTGTTTACCATATAAAGGTCTGACTGACAGCAAGGCAAAATCATGCAAAAACAAACACAGAGTAGTGATAGAGTTATAATTGAGAAACATTCTCTTTCCTGGGAAATTAAAAAGGGAGATAAAGGAGAAGGGAAATTCAAATATCTATGATCCCTCCATCTAGGCTACCCAGCAGGCTTTCAGATAGGCTTCAGGAGAGGCTGAAAAAGCACCTGGAATTATGCTCTATCTACTTTACCAGGCCTCCTCTCCTGTTCTCTTGATTCAGACCCACCCTATCTCTCCTTCCTTTCCTTCCTCCTCTCCATTTTGATACCTGACTCAATTTTCTCCACTCATTGAAGTCCATCTCTGTTTGCTATTGTATGTTGATCAAATTTCTATGCTCTATTGTATGTTTATCATAACCCCATTCTTGATGTTACCCCCCAAAATTTGTTGGGTTAATCAGAGATCCAGATAGATGTGGGCTAGGCAAACCCAAATGACTTCTGGGGCAACATGATACAGTACGATACAATGGATAAGGGATCTGGGTTTGGAGCAAAAGGACCTAGTTTCTTCATCCATGAAATGAAAGGGGTGCAGACTAAATGACCTTTAAGGTCTCCTCTAGTTCTAAAGCTATGATCCTATGATCAAGTCACTTAACCTCTATGGCCTCAGTTTCCTCATCTGTAAAATGAGAGAGCTGACCTAAGTGACCTCCGAAGTCCCTTTCATCTCCAAATCCATGAAACTATGAGACTTTCATGATGTGTCAAAGTCCTGTAAGGAGATTGGGATTGCAACAGCTTTTCAGATATTGTTCTACAGGGGTTTGATTCCTTTGCTAAATAAAAATGAATTATGCCAGCCAGCATGCTTACACCCTATCAAACACAGTCTTCAAAACGTGGAAGAAATCTTGTTTAGGAACATAAAGAAGACTGAATTAGATAAATTGACCCTGCTAAAAGATAAATAACCCCAGGAACTCTTCTCTAAAGGATGTAAATTAGGAGGAGGAAGTTGTTGGTTCACTCATGTTCCCAAGCATAAAAGAATTGTATTTTTATTTAGGCAAAGAGAATTATGAAAATTTAGCAATTCCCTAAACAATTCAACATCTTACCTACCACTCTGCTTCTATTATACCTTATACTTAAAAACAAACAAACTGACACATATTTCCTTCAATTTGCACATATATTTCAGGATTTTTGTTGTTGTTTTTTTTTTTCGGGGGGGCAGGGGTTCCATAGTATTGATAGGAGTTGATAAGATAATTAATTTAGGTAGCCCATTGGTTAGAGTTCTAAACTTGGGTGTCAAGCACACACAAATTCAAATCCTGCCTCTGACATTCACTAGCTGTGTGACACTTTGCAAATCACTAAACCTCTTCCAACCTCAGTTTCTTCACCTGAAAAATAGGAATAACAATAGCACCCACCTTCCAGAGTTGTGCAGGTCAAATGAGATAACATGTAACGAAAGCATTTTGCAAATGCTAAAGGGCTATATGATTGCTAGCTAACATTATCATTATCTAGATGAATGCTTCAATATTCTAAGTTTTGTCTGCATGTGTAGGCATAGCTTTGGATGGTTTCTTTTGCAAAAGTGGCCCTCCATATTGACTAGATCCTGTGATTTATGGCTTATAGCTTTAATGATGCTATAAATATATATGGCACTGCACAGGTGATAAAATTGCAATGAACAAATAAATGCTGTCCCCTAGGGAACTTGGAACAAGCAGCACAGCCGTTCAGGCTAGCGACAGAAAAACAGATATGCCTAAAGCAGGCAAGAAATAGCTTTAGGATCCTTAACAAATGGAATATTTCAGTGATTCCAAAGGATTTTTTTTTGCAAACTCTTTTTTGCTTTGCAAATTTTTAATATCCCCATTGCCCCCATCCTGATTATCAATGAAATTGGGAAAGATGAGCTCTAATGCTGTTCTATTTCTAACATTCTTGGTGTTCTAGGGAATTATACAGCTGGACCATCAGCCCCTACTTAAGCAATATAATTAACAGCTGTGCTCCTTTAGGCTGGTATGTATTTCATCTATGAACATACCCAGAGCATCACACAGTAAACTCCAATATTTCTACTTATATGTCTTTAATGTACCTTCAAACAATTTTTATTTGGAAGTTAAAATGACTATCAGAAAACATTCCAGCAATATCTTCTTTCCTCAGGGCTTTATGCTTCTGTTTATAGATGTCCCTCCATAATTGAACACAGAGGGGAAAATGTACTTTTTATGGTAGTGATTTTTTTCATTTTCTTTCATTTATTCAACTGGGAAGAGAAAATAAAAAAATATGAGCAATGGAGCCTAACATACTAGGGTACATCTATTTGGGGCAGGCATATACCCCCATACACAATCCTTACTTTGGCTGAGGTGTGTTGAAGACTGCTCATACTAGCTACAGAAATTCTACTGTTGAATTGTTTGAACACTTCCATCTCTGAAATCTGCGAACTCTACAAATCTGGGCTTAACTAGTGGTATTGTTGATGGTCCAGACTTAAGAAAGCAAAAGCGAAAATATTAATAATGCAGATTAAACTTAACAGTATGGCATGCATTTTTCTAGAGAACCAGTTGTTAAAACATTTAGCTGCATTGCCATTGAGCATGGGACACATTCAGAGGTTCTGTTTTCTTTTGGATCAGATGAGGATTTAATAGGACATATTATAGTAAAGTGACTGCAGAATCTTTGAAGGCGGTGAAGAGAGTGTGACAAATGCAAACAAGAGGGTGTGAACAAATTAACCAGCTAATATCACTGCAATTTGTCAGGCAATTTTCATAGTCCCTAATTCATAAGGTTAGGTCTCATATATTTAAAATCTGAGTACTCCCCCTAAATCCTCCCTATATTCTCATTCTCTCTCTCTCTCTCTCTCTCTCTCTCTCTCTCTCTCTCTCTCTCTCTCTCTCTCTCTCTCACACACACACACACACACACACACACACACACACACACACCTTTGTTTTTATATTTATATGAGGAAGAGGGAAATATATTCTGGGCTGAGGAAGAAGAATCATAGATTTTCATAGTTGGAAAGGACACTGGGGCTATCTATTCCAATTCATACATGAACCAGAAAATTAACTCTTGTTTATCAGTGCTTTGGGAACAGACAGGTGGTGCAATGGATAGAGTGTGAGGCCTGGAGTCAGGAAGACTCATCTTCCTGAGATCAAGTCTGGCCTGAGACAGTTAGTAGCTGTGTGACCCTGGGCAAGTCACTTAACCCTGTTTGCTTCAGTTTCCTCATCTGTAAAATGAGCTGGAGAAGGAAATGGCAAAGTATTCTAGTATCATTGCCAAGAAAACCCCAGATGGGGTCACCAAGAGTTGGACTTGACTAAAAATTGTTTCAACAGCAGCTATAATGCTTGCTCCCTTTTTGTCTAAAGTTCATTTTTTGAACCTACTGTAGTAGGTTCTCAGCATTCTCAGCAAGAGATTGAAGTCCTCCAATGAAGAAAAATTCACAAAGTCCCTATTCAGTTAATTTGTCTTAGATAGCTCTAATTCTCAGGATTTTTTAGCCACACAACAAGCCTAATTTTTTTCCTCTTTGTAACATCCATCCATTGTTCCTAGATCTGCATGCAAAACAGGACAAATTTAATCCCTCTTCTATGGAAAAATCTTTCAGCTACTTGAAGTTACTTCTCACATCCCTCCTGTGTCTTCTCTTGCCCAAATTAAATATCCCCAGTTCCTTCTAATGGTATGATCTCAAAGCACTTCCTTCACCAGTAGGTCCTTCCTTAATAGACTCTCATTATTGGGGCCCCTACCTGGTGCAGTGGATAAAGCACTGGCTCCTGGATTCATGAGGACCTGGATTCAAATCCAGCCTCAGACATTTGACACTAGCTGTGTGACCCTGGGCAAGTCACTTAACCCTCATTGCCCTACCCCCCCAAAATAAATAAAAAAAATAAACTCTCACTATTTTTCCCCAAACATGACTCACCATCTCTTCACCTTCCTCCTAAAAATAGAAAGGGAATTAATGAAGTAGGAGCAAATAGATTATAACATGTATTTCTGTAGACTTTAAAGATGAATAATAGTCTTAGAACTGGAAATCTAGTCCTCTCATTTAAGAGGTGAGGTACTGAGACACAGAGACACAAAGTGATTTGCTCAAGATCACACAAGCTAAGATCTATGCAAGAATCATCTAGGTGGTTCAGTAGATAGAGCAGTGGACCCGAGTTCAAATCCAGCCTCAGACACCTACTAGTTGGTCAACTTTGAGCAAGTCACTTTTAACATCTATTTGCCTCTTTTAACGTCTGTTTCCTTTTGTCTAAAATAGGAATAATAATTGCATCTACTTCCCAGGGTTATTGTGAGGATCAAATGAGATAACTGGAAAGCACTTAGCATAGTTTAAGGCATATAGTAAGCAATATAGAAATGTTAATAATTATTATTGAATTCATGTTCTTTGACTTCAAAGCCATGATTTCCACTATAAACACAATAATTAACATAGTAATATATTATATGTAACACTATAATATAGTAATTTCCCTAGTAATTAAAGTGGAATTCCTTTATAATTCTGGTGTCAAGGAGTGGAGCTAGGTCCTACATAATAGGCTGTGCTATATCTGGATATTTTGTGAATTGTTAATATATCAGGAATCATAATCTACTTCCTCATATATCCAAATAGGTATAACAACAAAAAACAATTTATTCTGCAATGACTACACACAAGGTTGGCGCAAAGACAAATAAATAAATCAATCAATCAAAGCTCCTCTCAAAAAGCTTACAAGTTAATAGGGGAATGAGACAAGCATGGATAGGCATATAATATGAGACTGAATGGGAAAATGAGCTAGATGAAGGCAAATAGCACGTAACAACAAATTAAGTAGGGAGATAGCTAACTCCTCCAGTGAAGTCATCTAGTAAGGAGGCTTTGTGGTACCCAAGTTAGGCCTTAAAGAAAAAGAATTCAACAAGTGGAGGTGGGGATTGAGCTCATTTTAGACACGAGGGATGGAAGCAGGAAAGGGCAGGAAAGGAACAGGGAATGGCTAGAACATTGAATAAAGGGAAGTATTATGGAATACATCTGGAAAGAGAAATAGGAGCTAAAGCATGGATAGCTTTGAAGGATGAAGAATTTATCTTTGACCCTCTAGCTAATGGGGAGAAAGTGAAGGCTTCTAAAGAGGGAGTGACATAAATCACACACACACACACACACACACATAAATATATATATATAAATAAGGAAGATCACTTGGGCACTTTTATTTTGCGTGGGATGAATTAGAGGAAAGAGAACCTAGAGGCAAGAAGACCAGTGAGGATACTATTACAGAAAAGATCTAATAAGAATTTGAAATAGAGTAGTAGCAATGGAAGTGGAAAGAAACCAATTCTACTAAAATAAAGTTATCAATATATTTTTTAAAAAACCCTCAAGTTCACAGATCTCAGGTTCAAAGCTCTTGCTACAGACACATATTAAGAACTTAGAGTATTTTTTTATACTCGGGACTGACGTTGCCTACTAATGAACATTAATTTGCCTACAGGTGAAAACAGATTTCCCTCACCTGTCCAATTACAAGTAATTTTGTCCTTTGCAAGCCTCCTATGCAGTCTGGAATCCACCTAAGATTTTATATTGTGATTTTCATTTACAATTGATTATTTTATCTGTTCTATGATATTCTGGAAAGCATTTGATTTCACTGTTATATCCACAGCACTTAGTATTAAAGCATAGTCGGTGGAGATTAAAATGTTTATTAAATGACAATGAAAAATATATAGGCAATCCCTGACTCACACTCAATTTACTTATCACCCAGACATTAAAATAACCATTTCTAAACTTTCTACCCTCATCTCCTACCTCACTGCCAGAACCCCTGCTGCCTTTGTCATCAGAGTGGTGGGTGAAAAGGGTGAGAGCTTTCACGGAAGTAAGGGATGGAAAGAAACAGAGTCTAGAAGAAGAGTGAAAGAACAAGTTAAGGAAACATTTCCTATACATAGCTTCCCAAGCATAGCAGGCCTGCCTAAGCTGTCTCCCCCTACCAACATATGACCAGCCCATTGCCTGTTTTTTTTTTTTTTTTCAAAAAATTCCATTAAGGATTATGATTATTTAGGTCAACAAAGTGTAACAATTGGAATGACACCACCTGCTGGAGACTCACTGTAGGAAAGCTCCACCATGAAGAGAAGGCCTCTGAGGGCAAGGCCATGCAGCTTTTCTTTAGTGTCAGGAAGTGATGTTTGCTTGTGGGAGGAAGACGGGGTGAGGCTGGCTCTCTCACTCTCTTTACTCAGGACTCGGGTGGAGAAGGGAGTGAGAAATACGCTCTCCCTTTAATAGATAGATGAATCTAGGCCTTTCTCTTTCTCTTCACCAAATTCTTATTCTCCTTAATAAGTACTTAAAAATCTAACTCTTGCTAAAGCTTATAATTTATTGGCAACCACTCATTAAATATTTTAGACAGTATAGCTAGAATTTTAGCCCTTTACAAAGAAGCCCTCTTAAAATGTAAATATTTCTAGGAGAATTTAGGATTTCTCAATTAGAAAGGAGAGGTTAAAAATAACAATAAAAATAATAATAACAAAAGAGCATTTGTGTAGTACTTTAAGTTTTGAAAACCTTGTAAATATTATCTCATGGGACAGCTAGGTGGCGCAGTGAGTAAAGCACCGGCCCTGGATTCAGGAATACCTGAGTTCAAATCTAGCCTCAGAACTTGACATCTACTAGCTGTGTGACCCTGGGCAAGTCACTTAACCCTCATTGCCATGCAGAAAAAAAAAAAAAAGAAAAAGAAATGAGGCCCCAAAAAAGCCTCTTTAAATAGACAGACAGACAGACAGACAGACAGACAGACAGACAGACAGATAGATAGATAGATAGATAGATAGATAGATAGATAGATAGATAGATAGATTAGATAGATAGATATTATCTCATATCTTCACAATAACCCTGGGGGAATAGAAGCTATTATGGTCCCCATTTGACAGATGACTAAAGAGGTTAAGTGACTTGCCCAGGGTCACAGAGCTAGTAAGTATTTAAGAATGGATTTGAACTTAACATCTTCCTAACTCCAAGTCCAACAAGTTCTAGACTTGGTCAATAAACCTGGGTTTAAATCTTGCCTCTGACACACCAGCTATATGTGTCTCCTAAATAGCACCTCTGGTGTGAGGACTTGCTGATAACTTTACAAGACTAGTCATAAAGATTTTGGCAAGCAATTGTCATCCAGCTGTCACCTGAGACTCCAAGAAGCTGTAGCATACTCAGTGGCCACACCCCAGTAAAGTTGTCCTAGCAGATGGACTAAACCAGGTTGAGGGCAACCAACCAGCTTCAAGCCCAACAATGAGTTACAGAGATGTCTACCCCAAGCATGTGAAGACTTCCCCTAGCCAAATGAGTGGCTGAGAATAATCTGTTCCAACAGCTATGAAGGCAGCTAAAGCAGTCACTATGAAAAGCTTAGAACTTGGTCAGACATCAGAGATGCCAAGGTCACCCATTGCATCCTGGGCCATTGCTGGTTGTTCTAACTTTTGTCTTGCCACTGGATTTCAAGGACTCAGGAAAAAAGAGTGAGGCTGAGGACTTTATGCAAATCTCCCTCACTTAAATCCAATTCACATGTAAGTAAGTCAAGACAGTATCAGTGATATCACTGGTCCTCTGAAAATAAAGGGCATGTGCCTCTGAACAAGTCACTTAACTCTTCAAATTCTCTTTTGTCTTAAAAAAAAGATATGAGCTTTAGGCAATTTAAAATATTTAGGTCTTACCTATTAGTAACACCAAGCAAATATTGATATTAAGGAGACAAGTTTTCGTGTCTGTGATATCTGAGGCACCATATCTATAATTTTCTGATTCTGTATCTCCTTGACTCCATTTTACCACCTGAAAATAAAAAATAGAAGGTTTCCCTTGCCTACATCAGTGTCATTGCTAAATCTTAGATGGTAGTGCTTTTTGCGGCTTCCTCATTCTCCTTTTCTCTTGGCAGCCACTTGTTCTCCAGCCTTGCTCTCCAGATTCCCCTAACTCTTGAACCAGGCCTAACTGCACTGTGCCCAGGCCACCCAGAGGCCAAACAAACAAAAACTCTGACTTTTACTATGTATCATCTAATGGGAAGGAATTGACCAAAGCCATGGCAGTTGGGTTCATCACCTCCCTCTCTAGAGGGGTGTGAGCCCATTTCACTCTGTTTCTATTTCACCCTCTCACATTTCAAACCCAACCTTCAAGATTTTGCCATAATGTATCCAAAATTCATCATGTAATGGAGGAATATGGGACTGGAAGAGAGACTGATACGTAACACATTGGAATATCCCCAGGTCATTTTCTCCCATGCTAAAGATCCATCTGGAAGCCAGAATGGAGGTATATGGACAGGCTATAGTCAGCCTATTGCAAGCAACGCTGGACAAATGAAGAGGACCTCCCCAATTACATAGAGGAGTAAATAAGCAAATGTATTTATTAGATGGCCTGAGGCTTGAAAATCTCTGGTGAAAATGAAGTCACATTCCTGAAAAGAGGAGTTTGGTCTGAAATGACAGAGAATGACAATCAGCAAGGCAGGTCTGCTGCCTAGAAACAAGAGTTATTATTGTTCCTGACAACTTTTCCTGGTAAGGAAGAAGCAGCTATGTGGTTTGTGTGCCACACCCTCTAAGGGCTAAGAGGTGCCCTTGGAGTACTCACCTTAGCAAAGTCAGCTCTGGGCCATGAGACAGCTGGTGTCCAGAATGTGGAAATTTATTTTGATTTGGGGACCTTACCTTTAGGCTGAGATTAGAAAGCCATAGGCCCTCAGGGTCTCTCCCCCTCCTCCTCAGCTTCAGCTGAGCGAAAAAGCCCCGTGGGCTATACAAGACGCCAGGTTAGACAGCTGGGGGGAAAGAAAAAAAGCCCCCAGCTCCCTCCGACCTGAGCAGAGCTATCTGAAAGATCCCGGATAGCCTGTGCTGAGGTACGTGAAGTGAGAGCACACCCCTGCCCCCAAACCAGCCGCAGCCCTGGCTGGCGGATTAGCTTGGTCTGTGGGGACGAAGGAAGCCCCGAGATTTGAGTGGAGAGAAGAAAAGGTATATATAGACCTGGGAGTTAGATAGCAGAGGGGGACGGACTAGGAGAGGGGCGGACTAGATAGACAAGATTGGAGAGAGGCTGACTAGAGGGAAGTGCGGACAAGGACAGAGGAGAGTTCAGTTCGTAAAGGAGAGACGGGGCTGACAGGGTTATAGGCCTTAATACAAGCCAGGGAAAGTGTAACGTGCTCTGAGGCTGGAGGCAGCTAAGGCCCTTATTGTATTCAAGAAGTTCAAATCGAAGCAGGTGGGAAAGAGACACAGTGGAAAGAGACCGCAGGAAAGCAGTCAGGTTGTACATTTTATTTCCCTGTATTCTTAATTTTAAATAGTATCTCATAAATAAACTCTGCTTTGATTATTTAGTTAAGAGGCTTCTTAATATTTTGCTTATCAATTTGGGAGTGGAGCAGTGTGGTGGAACTTTATAAATGGCCCATATTAAATTAAACGCAGTCAGATAGCCAAATAGTCAAAAGTCCCCAGATTGGTCTTCCAGTCAGCTTTAATCCCCCCAAATTAAGTTAGTCATAAAAAATATTTTACAATTGAATGGCGACCATGAAGGGACTTATGGCTGAATTATAATTTTTCTAAATTTATCATTTTTATATAATCATAATTTTTCATAAATCAAATTATATATAATTTTCCAGGTTAGTTATAGTTATTAATAATTAATTTTTTTGTACAAGAACAAAACATAAACTTTGTGTTACAAGGCAACCCAATATCAGAAAACAGAGAATTACTGTCCTTGTAGTTGGAAGAAACCTCAAAGGCCCCTAGTCCAACCCCCTCATTTTATAAATAAGTAAACTAGAACCCACAGCTCTGAAGAAACTCTCATTGTGGTGGCAAAACACTGGAAATCAAGGGAATGCCCATCAATTAGGCAACGGCTGAACAAATTGTGGTATATGAACATAATGGAATACCATTGTACTATAAGAAATGATAAGCAGATAGATTTCAGAAAAACCTGGAGAGACATAAGTGGACTGATGCTAAATGAAGTGAGCAGAACCAGGAGAATATTGTACACAGTAACAGTAACATTTTGTGATGATCAACTGTGGTAGACTTGGCTCTTCTTAGCAATGCAATGGTCCAAACAACTCATGATGGAAAATGTTCTGCACATCCAGAAAAAAGAACTGTGGATTCTGAATACAGATTGAAGCATACTGTTTCTACTTTTGCTTTTGTTTCTTTTTTGAGGTTTTTCCCTTTTGTTCTGATTCTTTTTTTACAACATGACTAATGCAGAAATGTGTTTAATGTGAGTGTAAATATATAACCTATATCAGATTGTTTTCTGTCTTGGGGAGGGGGGAGGAAAGGTAAGGGAGGGAGGGAGAAAAATTTGGGACGAAAAATCCTATGAAAACAAATGTTGAAAACTAACTTTACATGTAACTGGAAAATAATAAAATACTTTTATGATTTAATTTTAAAAAGAGTTATTGATTTGGACTCAGACAATCTTTGTTTGAAGTCCCTTGTGAACGCAAGGTCTCCATTTTCTCTGCTATCAAATTAAGAAGTTGGTTAAATTATCTTTAAGGTTTCTTCCAGTGTTAATTCTTAAATGATAAGAGATTCAGAGACTTTATAAGGTTCTATCTTTAAAGAATAAATTCTTACCATATTTTAAGTGACTTGCCCATGATTTCACAACTAGCAATAAACAACCTGATAAAATTATTAAACACTTAACTAGCCAAGAATTAGAGATATAAATAAAGGAAGATAGTTTCTCAAAACTTAATAGACAATTATATAGGGGGAAGGCAATATACAAGAGTGGTTCTCAGAGAAAGGCATTTTTGTTATTATTTATAATTTAGCATTTTATTTTCCCCAATTACATGTAAAAACAATTTCACATCTATTTTTAAAACTTTGTGTTCCAAATTCTCTCCCCTCCTCCCTCCCCACCCCCTCTTTAAGAAGGCAAGTAATTCAATATAAGTTATGTATCTGTAGTCATGCCAAACATTTCCATATTAGTCAGGTTGTGAAAGAAATCCAACAAAAAAACTCAAGAAAAATAAAGTTAAAATAATTATGCCTCAATCTGTATTCATACAACATCAATTCTTTCTCAGGGGATGGATAGCATTTTTCTTCATAAGTTTGAGAAGGGCATTTTTGTTTGGGAAGTCATGGGGACAGTGAATGGAGCCATAGGTAGTAGGTTAACATACCCTTTCCAGTAACAAGGCCAATATCAAGTCAGTTATGGTTGTTCTAGAACTGAAAAGTTGGGGGCAGAGGGGAAGGAAGAGGATCCAAGGAAAGAAAAATGAGTATGTTGGCAAGGCAGCAGCTGGCAGAGAGATAGTGACAGAGAGGATACTCCAGTCTTCTGAATTCCAGAAGAATGTTCTTATATTATACCTTAGCCAATTAACATATATATATATATATATATATATATATATATAGCCAACAGTTATATTTTCTTATCATCTGGCTCATGATTTACACATCTAGCTTACGTGAAGGTATAGTTTCTGTGGCTCTGCCTATGAACAAATAGAGGCCACAGGGAAATGTTTGAATCTCACCCAGGAAAAAAAGGTCACCCTGAGTGTTACTTGAGGCCCAGGCACCCTGCGGGCAATGGATGAAAGGTACTTTATAAATATGAAGTGTTATTATATTTCATTATTATTACTACCAACAAAATCAGCAAATGGTGCTAAAATAGCAGGCTTGCTTGCCCAAGCACCACTGAAATTGCTCTGGGTATAAATCGTAATTTAGTCCTACTGTCACCTGAAAAACTATTTGCTGCTTCTCAGGACCTGAACTAATTATGTGAAAAGAGTTGTCTGAATTGGGGGCATATATATGTATGTTTGGTATTGTGTGTGTGTGTGTGTGTGTGTGTGTGTGAGAGAGAGAGAGAGAGAGACCTCTATATATGTACATAGTTATATGCAGACACATATACACATATTTATGTGCTTATATACATGCATAGATACATTATGTGTATGTTCGTGTAGATGTATATATGCATATATGCCCAATTAAAAAAAATATTGAAAGCACATCACAAGCCAAGGAAAAGGAAAAAATAAGATTAAATATATTAAAAGACTAAACAAAATGACTTCTTTCCAGAACATCAGAGGTAGGAAGGGAACTTTTTTAGAAATGAAAACCAAATTAACAATCATTAAACATGTATTAAGAATCTACTATGTAGGAGCAGCTAGGTGGTGCAGTGGATAAAGCACCAGCCCTGGATTCAGGAGGACCTGAGTTCAAATCCAGCCTCAGACACCTGACACTTGCTAGCTGTGTGACCCTGGGCAAGTCACTTAACCCCCATTGCCCTGCAAAAGAAAAAAAGAAAAGAATCTACTATATAACAAGAACTGTGCTGAGCACAGTAGTACAGTTTTCTACCAGCATCTACTTTCTTATTCTCCTCTAGGCAGAGATCCTCAAATAGATAACACTGTAGTGTTTGCTAAGTGAGTTAACCTACCTGGGCCCAAGTTTCCTAGCAGTTGAATCTAAATCCTAAAGATTATATATATATATATATATATATATATATATATATATATACACATATATATAACTATTTACAAATCTCAAAGCGCTATATATATCTTAGCTATTATTGTTAATCCATTGATAAGTTTATTAAATGACTAATATGTACTCTATTGTACTAGTACATATACTGTACTATAAGCACTGACCACACAAATAAAGGGGAAAAACCAATCTCTGCTCTCAAGAAGTTTACAGTCTAATGGTAGAGATATAGAATAACTATATACAAACAAGATATATACAAGATAAATTGGAGATAATCAACTAAGGGAACAAATTAGAAAAGGGGGACTGTAGAAAGTGGGATTTTTATATTTGCCTTTGTCTCTGACTCTCCCAGTCCCTCCTGCTCTTGTCCTCTCTTCCCCCTCCATTTTCTTCTCTCTGTCTCTGTCTCTGTTTCTGTCTCACTCTGTCACTGTCTCTGTCTCTCTGTCTCTCCTTATATCTTTATTATGTACATACATACATACATGCCCCAAGGATCAAAAGACTTTGGTCCTGTTTAAATTCTTTTCATAGGAATCCTTTTTGCACATGGCCAATATGCACTATTGCAGGCTACCTTTCTAAATTTCCCTTTTAATTAGTGTTAGAGGCAGGAGTGGAAACCAAGTCTTGTAAGGTTAATGGTGAAGGTAAGAAAAGTCCAATCTAAGAACTACTTTTAATATTAGCACCCTATGAGAGAGAGAGAGAGAGAAAGAGAGAGAGAGAGACCTTATTCTTTCAAAGCAAAACAAAAAATCTTAATTGAAGGCTATTTGAAAAGCAATGTTAAATTCAATTTAACAAATATCTATTGTATGCCTGTCATGAGCAAAGTACACATTATAAAGTAAAATATAAATAGGAAAAAGTAAACAGAATGAGGCAAATTCATTTTTAAAGTACAATTTACAATAAGTTAATTGCATAATACAATGCATTGTAAGCTGAAAATTATCAAATTATGCCACTTGTCTAAAAAAATTTCAGTGCCTATGGTCACAAATTCACAACTAATAACTAAATTGTTCAGGTCAGATTGTATTGTTGGAAATTAAACTCAAAAGGTACTAATATAATTCATAGTGAGGAGTATATAATGTGCTGTACTAAAAATGCTGCACATCACTGACATTTGATTTAGAATCAGGCTTTCCAGTAAGAGTCACAGTTTCAACTAAGAGCCCTCTCCACCAGCCTACTCCCAACCCCAACCAAAGATAAGGACAATAAATCCAAATAGACTGACATTGGGATATGCATTTCAATGGTCTAGGTAGTAGCCCCAGTGCCTAGCACAGTGTCAGGTACTTAATAAATATTTGTTGATTGATTTATTCCTACTACCAAAATTTTAGGAGTCAGTTTGGTACAGAAAAAACCAAAATGGATTCTGGTACTGAGGATGCCTGAACTCTATACGCAGACCTCCTCCACTACCTAGTTTTGTGACTTCTGGCAAGCCAATTAAATTTACTAGGTTTCATCTTGCATATTTATAAAACACAGGCTTGGATTAGATAACTTCTCAGGTCCAGTCCTGTTTCTGTGATTAAACAAGCTCTTGATGTTTAAAAAGGAACTATTTTTATGTTGGAAATATATAAAAGGCTCAACATTTGCCTGATTTTGTCAGCTTTAAGTAAATGTTTTATATTGTTAATAACTATTGTTGTTATACACAAGAAGGCATGTGCTATAGTGATTAGAAAGTGATCTTTGGATTAAAGATCTGAGTTCAATTCCCTTCTCTGTGTGGCCCTGGGCATCACAACTTTTGAATGCCCCTGATAGCTCTCTAAAAATGTTAAATTGCAGAACAGTTGGTGATCTGCATTGATCCAGCAATCACACCTAGAGCTCTTCACATTAATGAAATCACAGGCCTTGACCAAATAACAAAAGCAACACTCAACAAGCCTTCTGTCAGTAAATAAACAGTAGTATACAGAAATAATAAGGGAAGGGAGACATTTAATTTTATCTTTGATTGCTAGAGGAAAAATCGGAATGGGATGATTTGATAGAAGAACGAGTGGAAAAGGGTAAAATATCATAGTTGTTACACATAAAGGGAAGTTGCCCATGACATTTGTGGCTAATTATAACAATCATCTTCCTACACAACAGGAAGGTAATAATACTCAATCAGGAGCAACTACTGTACTCACAATTTCCTCCCTAGCCTCCAAAGAACCATCTGATTCCGTTTCTAAGTACCTCCCTTAAATGGGAATTGGACTTTTCTCTCTTGAAAGAGTTATACATCCTTCTTTAACCTTTCCTTCCACTGCATGCTCAAGGAGCTTGTATTTATATTTTAGAATTTAAGTAATTTTGATATGTACCCAAATATGGAATACATATGTGTATATATATATATATATGTGTGTGTGTGTATAAAACAAATGGAAAAGAAAAGAGAGAAAGACAGAAGGAGATGCTTTCAAAGAGCAATTCAGGGAGCAGCTAGGTGGAACAGTGGATAGAGGACCAGCCTTGGAGAAATCTGGCTTCACACACTTGACACTTATTAGCTATGTGACCTTTAGCAAGTCACTTAACCACAATTGCCTCACCAAAAAACTAATAATAATCAAACAACAATTCCATTTATGTCTGGACTTTCTGAGGAAAATATATGGAAATATTTCAACTTTGATAAAACAGGTCAAATCAGTAAACAATATGCCGTCTGAATGTTGTGATTTTCTTTATAATGTACCTAACCCTCTAAATGCATTTTTTCCCACAAAGGCAAAAAGTTATTGACATAAGAAACTTCCTATTATTGCCTTTCTTCACAATACATCTACCCAAATCCTTTGGGTGCATTTTTGGAGGAAAATATAGTAAAATAGACAAAAAACATCAAAAAGAGTAGTCAAAAAATATTGCCAAATATGTCACAGTATTGTGTATCTGGTGATGAGTGGAGCTTAGAGGCTGAAACAAGAGAAAATACATTCAAATTTTTCATTTGTTTCAATCATGTCCAACTCTTTGTGACTCCCTTTGGGTCTTTCTTGACAAAGATACTGGAATAATTTGCCATTTCCTTCTCCAGCTCATTTTACAGATGAGGAGACTGAAGTAAAAAGGGTTAAGTGACTTGCCCAGGGTCACATAACTAGTAAGTATCTAAGGTCAGATTTGAACTCAAGTTTTCCTGACTCTAGGTCCAGCACTCAAATGCACTGCACCACCTGACTACCCTTAAATTGCCACATGAGTAAAGAAGAACCTACCCCACTTTGAAAAGGTAGTGATTCTTACAGGGGCTATCATGGATTCTCTTATCCTATAAATCTAAGAAAAAGTAGGTCACTATCACCAACATCAAAAAACACACTCACCTTCTAATGTATACGATATCACAAATAGTTCTTTGAAGAGACATTGAACTCCTCCATCAAAGTCAGATGCTTCACTGTGGTTTGGAGGGAAACTTGCATTCCCAAAGCAGAAGGGAACAAGCATTTATTCAGCATCTAGTATGTACCAGGCACTGTGATAAGCACTTTTTATAAATACTTCATTCAATCTTCATAACAGCCCTGTGAGAAGATGGTATAATTATCCCCTTTTTACAGTTGAAGAAACTATGGCAAACAGAGGTTAAATGACTTACCCAGGGTCACATAGCTGGTAAGTGTCTGAGGCCAGATTTGAACCTGACTCTAAGCCTTATGCTCTACCCAACCACACCATTGACCTGCCAGTAGAAGAGTCTCTAGGAGGTCCTACAAAGTTTGAAAGACTAATAAATAAACAAACAAAAAAAATACATAAATAAATAAATATGTATGTATGTCTATATGGAAATATATGTATGCATACATATGGAAACATATATGGATATATATGTTTGGCATTACTTCACATGTAAAATGAATATCATATATTGCTTGGCTTCTCAATGGTATGGGGATGAGCTAGAGGGAGGGAGAAAATTTGAAACTCAAAATTTTTTAAAAATGAATGTAAAAAAAGGAAAAAAAGACAATTCTGCTGATGCTACATGGGACTTCTTGAGTGTTGTCAGCATTCCACTATGGATCATAGGATCATGGATTTAGATCTGAAAGTGACCTGGGGGCCATCTAGTCTAAACACACCTTCATTTTACAGGGGAGGAATTAAGGACCACAGTAGTTGTGATTTTCCAGGTAAAAAAATGGCAGTCAAGACCTAAACTTTGGTGTTCTGACTCTAAATTCAGAATTCTTTACTCTGCATCATGCTAGAACTAGGCATTACCAAGCTACCTGTACTTCATAAAATTCCCTCAAAAAAATCCTCACAGAACATAAACAAACCGATCCTAAAATTTTAGAAAGGGTTTTATCTTCTGATAATTGAAAAGCAAACAGAGCTCCAACAAAAGTCAACTTGTCTTATGGGCAGATACCCATGCTCCACATCTTTCCATTCTCCCCTCTCTACCCTCATCAAAATATCTCAAAAACATTCCCATCCCCCCCAGAACACTAATCAATGCTCCAATTCATTGGATGGATTTAAGGGTGGCACCCTCCCAGGTTACATATTAGCATTTTAACAGGTACCTAAAGAAGAGTCTATACCTTGACTCTAATGATGAAAATCTCATCAATCTCAGAAGTATGGAAAGGGAGATACTTGGGGACATTTGACATTTAGACCGTAAGTGTCAGAGTCAGAAGTAAAATGCACATCTTCTCATTCCAAGCCCCTAGTTTTACATCAGCCTGCCATTCAGAATTATTACTCAACATCTTTTTTTTCCCCCTCATAGGCTAACATCTCTTCTATTAGTATGAATGATTTTCTGACTGGAAAAGCTAAAATAAATATGGTTAAGAAAACGCTGAAGTCCAAGATAAGTGTGGAAACAATGAGAGTACCGAGTTTCATTCAAGTCTTTAGGCCCAGATGAATTAGACCCAAGGGCTCTAAAAGGCACATAGAATGTAATCACAGAATCACTGTGAAATCAGTCTTTCAGGAGTCATAGAGAAATGTTGAAGTTCAACGAGATAGAAAAGAGGCAAATAGCCACATCTCAAAAGGGAGAAAAGGTTTATTATAGAAATTATGGATCAGTAAGTTTGACGTTAATCCAATTGATTTTGGTCAGTTGATATTGATTTACAGGGGCAAAATATGAAAACAAATTATTAGAAGAGTTCTAAGAAAATAGTGATGATCAGAGACCAGCCCAAAGAGGAAAAAGTCATGCTAAATATATCTCACTCCCTTTTTTTAATAACAGGAATGGATTTTTAGGTTAGGAGAATTATTTGGATGTGTAGTACCCTAGAACTAGAAGGGACCTTAGAGATCACATAATTCAACCCATTGAGTCATAGATTAATCCCTTTTTTTACTATATCACCTACAAGTAGTCTTCTGTTTTATACAGGAAAATCTTCGGTGATGGAGTTTTTACTTCTCCATGAGACAACCCATTCTATTTTGCACAGGTTGGGCTTTTAGAAAGTGTAACAGAAGAGCACAGACCTACTGTGGCATAATTGGAAATTACAGATAGATTTCAGCTTAATATAAGAAAAGACTTTCTGATAATTGAAACTGTGTCAAGATAGAATGGGATATTTGGCTAGGTCCTGGTCACTGGAAACTTATAATGAGAGGTTGAATGATACATATCAGGTACTTTCAACACTGGGTGGGAGACTGGATTAGGTGACCCAGAGAATCCTTATATGTCTTTGTACACATGCAACATGCATGTGGAGAGCTATTCCATTTTTGCTTGGGCAGAATCTTTTCTATGTATAAAGAACTTAAGCAGTTCTGAAGCAAGAATTATTTTTGTGGATAGATCTAATTCAAAAAGACAATTATCCAGAGGTTATTTGCAAAATGAATAATGTAAGATGGGAAGACTTTGGGGTTAAAGATTTTGTCTCACCCGAAAAATAAAAGACACATTCTAACAATTAACTCAATCATTGCCTAAAAATGTTTTATCATTTCTTTTTGATTTTATATCACAAGCATTTCTGAATATGTTCTCTACAATGCTTCATTGAATGTTTCCTTGGAAACCCTCCAAAGGAAAATAGCTAGCCAAGACAGCAACCAAATATGACAAAGCATGGTATATTCTGTAACTATCTACATCTCACTTCTGGGAATTATATCTATACCTTTATATTACAATTATATATATATATTTGACTACTGTTACTGACTACATAAATTGTTTTCTGGTTCTGCTTACATCACTTTGTATCAGTTGAAACAAGCCTTTCCATGTTTCTCCAAATCTCTCATATTCATCATATATTAAGCAATAATATTTTATTACATACCATAGTTTCTTCAGCAATTCCATAATCACATGACACTTGCTTTGTTTTCACTTTCCATAAAAAAGACCCCCAAAAAGTTCTCCTCTGAATATTTTAGTATATAGCAGACTTTCCTTTTGTCTTTGACCTTGGGTAGATAACTAATAGTGAGTTCTCAATGTCAAATGTTCAGTGATTTTTTTTAATATAATTTAATGATTTTTAAATTTTTAATGAATCCAACTGCTAAAGAACTAGAGTAGAGTGAAGAGAAATTACAGACATACCTATTTAATAAGTATTTTTAATCGAACTGAGAACTTCTGGACACAGACACTTCCCTGCCCACTTAGCAGGATGATTTCCCCCCATAATATTTATAGTTAACAACAACAAAATTATTAGTCTATAGTAGCCAAAGGTATGATACTGAGATCTCTCTCCCTTGACAATTAAATAAAAATAGTTTACTATTAGATTTCAGCAAATTTTTGTATCAACTTTATTTCTCATTGCTCAATTTCTAGTTTCAGTCCATTTCCCTTGGAATTCACCCATTTGTTCTAATTCTCTGGCTCAATCCACTTCCTACCCACAACTCAAAGGTACTCTAATATGAATGTCTCTACTCATGGAGACTACCTTCCCCTACACACCATATTTTATTTAGTATTATTCTGAATGCTTAGACCCTAATTTAGGCATATTACATATTTAACTGGTTTTAAAAGGATAACAATTTACACATTCCTCTGTAACACATATATTATATATGTGTACCTATAACTGATTAGCAGAATTACTGGTGTCACTGTGGGTGCATGTCCTTCAAAGATCTATATCAGATCTTAAAAATTATTTAATTACCGCCATATGTGTGAATAGCATTGAAAATTTTAAATCCCTACACAATGAAAAAGGAAAATAGTACATTTTTTGACTATATATCTTTTATAACATTATGTTTCATTCAGTCCAAAAGATAGATTCAACAATACAGTAAAGAATTTGCTGGCGAATGGAATGGCCTTTTCATTAGGCAGAATCAAGTTTTTAGAATATCCTTCCTTCTCACTTCCACTTCATAGAACCCTAGCATTCTTCAAAGTCACCTTTCCAAAGGCTTCCTAGCTATTAGTGTTTTCTTGAAATTACTAATACTTTATATTTACTTAATTATTTACATGTTGTAGCCTCCCAATAGGATATAAGCTTATTGAAAGCAGGGATTGTATTGGCATATGTGTATGTTTGTGTGTGTGTGTGTGTGTGTGTGTGTGTCTCCAGTGCCTAAAACAGTGCTTTTCATAGAGTAGGTGCTTAATAACTATTTGTGGAATTGAACTTAATGGCAAAATAAATAACTGTAGAATATTAAAGCTAGCCTAGAGTTTGGCATTTTCTTGTTTAATAAATATTGGTTGAGGGGCAGCTAGGTGGCGCAGTGGATAGAGCACCGGCCCTGGAGTCAGGAGTACCTGGGTTCAAATCCGGCCTCAGACACTTAACACTTACTAGCTGTGTGACCCTGGGCAAGTCACTTAACCCCAATTGCCTCACTTAAAAAAATTAAATAAATAAATAAATAAATAAATATTGGTTGAATTGAGTTGAATAGAGACTAGAAGAGAACTTTACAAAATAACTAGTCCAAGCCACACATTTACAGATGGAGAAATTGAGCTTGTTGTTAGGAACAAATGAGATAATATTTGTAAAATGCTTAGCACAGTGCTTAGAAAACAAAAGAAGTTTAATAAAAATCTTAGTTCCTTCCTCTTTCTCTTAAAGAAGTAATATGACTTGGCCAAGAAAACTAATTAGTACCAGAGTTTGGGTCTCCTGATTCCCAGTATGCTATTATTTTCATTATATTCTACTTCCTTAAAAGTAATAGGATAATCAATATAGAACTGGGAGAGAAAAACCTTCTTCCCCCCCCCCCCCACAAAGATACAACTAAGAACCTGGCCGTTTAAGTGTCTTGCCCATAGTCATAAAAGTAGTAAAGGGCAGAGGCAAGATTTGAAGCCAGGTTCGTGGATTCCACTCATACTACTCTTTCCACTGTACTATGGAGAGCTCCAGAAGAGATATAGTTATATGTGAGCATTTACTCCCTACCTTTTACATTATTAAATTTATTTTTAATTTGAATATAATGAAAAAATATTCTCACAATTTTCTCTGTTCATCAAGCTGCTTTCAGACTCCAGATCTGACCTTTTTGAAATTATCCTATCTAATTTATATACACTTGGGACAATATTCTCTGATTTTCTTCCTATCTCCTTGTAATTCATTTCTCATTATACATAGTAGAGACAATGGTTACTTCCTTTTATCCAGTATAATTGTTGTGAAAATCTCTTTTTAGGGAAAAGCTGCTAATAGTGCACCATGTTGAGTAGTTTCTATAACAATAGACTATTTCAATTCAATATGTTAAGAAAACACTAAAAATTATGCTAAATATCTGTCATCCCAGGCATCTCTTGATCTAATCCAGTCCACATTGAAAATTTAAATCTTCTGATAATAGATCATCATATGAGGCAACAATGATACTAATCAAAGCCTGGAGTTTGCCTAAAAAGGCAAGAAAGTACAACCAAATAAGTTCAGCAAATAAGTATGATCCGATTGCATCAGTGTCTTTTGGTTGAAGAGGAAGCAGTTTTTCTGCACACAAATAGTTTGTTGGAGTAACTCAAGCACCCAAATTTGAAAATGTAGCCCCATTTCTCTTTTACTTATAGAAGAATAAATATCCATATACATGCCCCCAGTATTTCTGTATTTGGGGAGGCAGGAAATTGAAATTGAAAAATGTCCTTTGACTAAAAAACCAGCTCCTGGAAGATCTATTTAAGATAAATTTTTAATAAAGGCATAAGTATATTATATCACCACAGCAATGACAGGAAGCTGAGGATATAGTCTATCAGAATATAGGTTGAATGAAAAATGAGGTTGATGATACAGCTGCATAAGTTGAGCTGAAGGAAAATAGCACAATCAGTGAGAGGCAGAGGGTTTCTCAAAGAACTGGGAAACAAGGCAACACAGATGTATTATTTTCAAGTAAAATTATGGAAATGCTACATTTTATTCCCTTTTCTGGTTTGCAACTACTCAGTGAGCTATTGGACTGGCTAATCAAAGCCTTAATGCACACTCATAGCAATCAGAAGACAAATCTTGGTAGCAAGAGAAGCAGAGACATCCTTTCCCCCATGATTATTTACATCTAAAATCCCTGAATTGTTTTGTTGTGGCTCAACACTAATTCTGTCAAAGGAAAGTGATAGAAATAGGTGAACCTAGGATTCTTTACTTCAGATTATTGCCTACATTCTGACATTCACTCTCCAGTAATGATGATGCCACTAAGAAAAAGGGTAGGCAAAGGGGGCTTTAGAAGACAAGCATTTATATAAATCTCTAGCTCTTTCTTTGGTTCCTAAAATACTTATGTATATTACTTAAGTCCTTAGGATTACACAATTGTTTCTCTCTCTCTTTATCTCAGTATTGAAGCAAATTTCAATTGATTAACTTGGGAATTTAAGAAAAGGTTTTTGACATTTGAAATCTTTTTAAGTTTCCCAATTTCCTTTCATTTTCCTCAGATCATTCATTATTATATTTTACATATATACATATATAATAGATACATATATGACAACTTATTTCTCACATATAAAATATATGTGTATATATATATATATATATATATATATATATATATATATATATATATATATATATATATATAATATTTGTTGTTGCTATTCAATCATTTCGGTTGTGTCAAACTCTTTATACTTCCATTTGGGGTTTCGTTGGTAAAGATACTAGAGTGTTTTGCAATTTCCTTCTCTAGCTCATTTTACAGATGAGGAAACTGAGGCAAACAGGGTTAAGTGACTTGCCCAGAGTCACAGAGCTAGTAAGTGGCTGGGGCTGACTCCAGGCCCAGGGCTCTATCCACTGTGCCACCTGGCTACCCATATAATTTCAATATAATATATAAAATCTTATATATGTATATATGTTTATATATACATCTACATATGTGTTTTATATACATATATGTTTATATATCTAGATGTATTTACTATTTCATTTATTTTATAAATTTATTGTTTATTATTATATTTTATATATTACATATATGTTTATATATACACACATAGTCATACATTTATATGCATGTATTTGAAATGCAAACAACATTGGACTTTAAATGGAAGAGCTGGGTTTTAAATCCTCATTCCCCCAGGTCCTAGGATTGCAACAATGTATAAGTCACTTAACCTTTCTGAGCCCTCGATTTCCTCTCTAAAATTGGGATTACAATACATACACTATGTACCATAGGATTGTTGTGAGGAGAATGTTTTGGAAAACTGCCACACGCTCTTTAAATGTCAAATGCCATTGCAGTTGTTATTGTTTTATTATTAAAAAACAAAAAAACTTCTTTCTCAATACAATACTACTGAGATGCCTCTCATGGTGTGAAGATGACTTTGGGTTCTTGAAAATTAAGCCAGAAAAGCATAAATTCTGGAAATTTCTACTAAGCCAGAAAGATTTCAGGTCTGTCCATGGAGGTGAATGGTTATGCCTTTTGGCTGACAATTACTGAAATGAACTTAAAGGTGGTCATGCACATCCAATTTTAATTGCCAGGGGAAGGAGCATGTCAAACAGGACAGAAGTGACCGAGATTATTAACTGAAGGAGCAAAAGGATGAATGGCAGATGTAAAAGGAATATCTTTATGTCTGGGCCTGCCACTTGTTATGTTCTATCACTATATTTGTATGGAATAAATTGTAAGGAGTGATTAGGGTCTCATACACCTAGTCTTGTCAGGTGCAGGATTGAAAAACCAAACTATATAATGGTGGGTGAGGAAAAGTGCCCTAAGGAAGAATTAGTTCTCTAGGTCCTATGTTTCAATAATAATAATAATAATAACAATAATAATAACTAATATACCTACTATGATGATAACTAACATACCTATTATGCACCAACCACTATGCTATGTGCTTTGTAAATATTATCTCATTTTATCCTCACAAACATTCAAGATAGATGCTTTTATCATCCCCATTTAACAAAGCTAGTATATATCTGAGGCTGGATTTGACCTCAAGTCTTTCTCACTCCAGGCCCAGTATTCTATGGACAGCTAAACATTGACCCTTTAGGACATGAGAAGAACAACACTGGGAGTATTTGGTAATTATAGACATGGGGAAATGTGCTGGCTCTCTCTGGGTACAAACTATTTTTAGGTTGGGGAATGCCTAGACTGGTTAAGGGTGGCCTGTTTCTGATCTGGGAGAAGACATAAGTACACAGTCCATGTAGAAGGTGGTTTAATGCATCTGATTTTATTCCTTTTTCTTCTATTAGTTATGAACAAAGCATAGTACACCTTAAGCCATGGTTATGTACTCAATTTTATGATATCACTTATGTTAATGTGACAGGGGGCCATGAAATGCTAAAGGAAAACGGAGGGTGTAGTGTCCTAGTGAGCAGGCACTGATATTAAGGTTTAATTAGATAAATCCACACCAACCACAAGCTATATACTCCCTATATTAGCAAAATAAACCCTGTCATTCAAAAGGGGGCATTGCAAGTAGATAGAGGTAGCCAGCTCTCTTAATGGATAAGGTATAGTGAATATAAATTGCCAGATGTCAGTCTATATTGGTAAAGAAAATTTCCTTGCCAGGAGTTCTCCACACCAATGAAATAATAGGACTGATCCAAAACACACACACACACACACACACACACACACATATACATATACACACACATGCCTTTGACATAATGAATTATGCCCATACTTGACACTATGATATAATCCTTGGGATAAGTACATTTTTATTGTAGTACCAGCCCTCTTTGGTGCAATGCTTCAAAAGAATGAGGATGAAATCTTATTGATAGATTTCTACCCAATTTACGTGTCATTTCTTTCAGATATAGGCTTGTAGAAATCCTGGGCCTAGTGTGTCTGGGTTAGGTTGGCATACATGGCCCATGTTATATACACAGCTATGCTTCCAGAGCTTAATCAAAAGGAATTCTTTTTCTATGCAGAGTTTCATTTCAGATCATTTTATAGTCTCACCATCCTTAAAAGTGACTTCATTAATCACAAAACCTAAATGCAACAGGAGTAATATTGGCCTATTTGTCTATCAGTCTTATGATTTTATGGTAAAAGAGATGAAGAGCAGGTGAGCATTTGGATTCAAATAAGGTAAACTCAAATGAGAGGAGTTGATACTCTGCTTATCAGGCCATAAAAGGGACCCTAGTTTTTCAAAAACTGTTCTAGGAGGGGCACCATGATGGCACAGTAGATAAAGCACCAGCCCTCAGGAGGACCTGAGTCCAAATCTGGCCTCAGACACTTGATACTACTAGCTGTGTTACCCTGGGCAAGTCACTTAACCCTCACTGCCCCGCAAAAAAAAAAAAAAAAACACAAAAATATGAGGGCTCTCCTCCATTTTTCCTTGAATTGCAGGGATATGAATGATTAGCATAAATGAATTGTGATAAGTGATTAAAGGAAATATCCAAAATGATGAGATCATAGATCAATTTGAGTCTAGAGTGGCTATTGACATAGTTATAAATGTGGACCAGCAATTTTTAAAATGTCCATGATATTCAGTGGGGAAAATGGATTGAAATTGGGCTATTTCATGAATACTTCAACCTTCTACTCAAAAACAATATATGAGAATCTTACAATTCAAATTATTTATTTTATAGATAGGCAAACTGAGGGCCAGACAGATTAACTGAGCTGTCCAAAGTCTCACAGTCAAGCCTGGACTATATCACAGGTTTCTTACTTCCTAGGTCTGTGCCTTTGTCTACTATACTATATTGCAACAAAGGACATGGCAAAAATAATGATATTTATACACACACACCCCCCCCCCCAACTTAAATTCAACATGCTATTAAAACAATTTAGTACCAGCATAGAGATACTAGAGGAAAAGTGAGATACTAGAAATTTCATTTGGAAATGGGAAATATGCTAGACTGGATTCACTGGGATTTTATTCTAGTCATGATTCTTTCAAGTTGTCATGATGGGAACACCACCAAACCTTTCTGAGCCTCAATTTTCCTATCCGTAAAATGAAAATATTAACAGTAATAATGCCTACTTCTCAAGAAAGAAGAGTTCCATCAATCTTAGTCTCTTTTAAGAACCATAGGTTTAGAACTGGGAGGATCCTAACAGGTCACCTATTTCAGCCCCCTTCTCTTTACAGATGATGAAATCATGACCCAGAGAGGCTGTGCCCAAGGTGACATATAGAGGAAGTAGCAACACCAGGACTTGAATTCAGGTCCTTTGCAAATCCTATTCTCTTCTCATTTCACCAGACTGCCTCCTTATCATTGTTACTAAAAGAGAAAAATAAATTGAATTTAGTAAATATGAAAATTGCATGAAGATTTTATCAACAACTTGCTGTTCAAAGGAATATTGAGATCCCACAAGTGGGTGCAGCACAGATGGAGGAAGCCCTGAAATTCTCCTTCAGCATGCCCTATCTTCTCTGTCACTTCCAGAATTCAGTCAGCATTTAGAAGGGTCACTCACTGGACTACAAAGCTATATGTGCTGTTCCTTCACTTTGTGAAATGTGAGGAAAGAAGGCCTGGAATCCTTTCGGTTCCCATAGAAACAGAACAGGAGACAGAAGAGTGAATGTCTGTGAAAATGGTTGGGACCTATTGATAAACAGAGTGAACAACAAGTACTTCAATGATATTGTGTCCACATTGGTCCAGGCTTTATGGAGAGAAACACCACCAGATTGCTAGGCAGTACTTGACAAGTATGGACACAATACAAAAGAACCTCAGAAAAACCAAATGGAATGGTGAAAGGAAATTCCAACACTATCCAAGGGAAATGGCATTTGTAGCTCAGTACCTTGACTTATCCATTAGAAATTACTGAGCTTCTCCCCATCCCATCACTAAATGTTGAGACTGTCAAGATTCTCCAATAAACACTCAATGGGGACCTTTCTTTCAGGTTTTCTTTTCTTAAGGCATCTCAAACATATATTAGATATATCCTCATGAGTCCATTTAGATTTTTTAAAGTTTTTTTTCACCCCTCCTATAATTAAATATAGAGACTTTGAAATCTGTCTGAAGCTAAACCCAAATTCTAAATTACTTCCTTGAGTGATCATTGTAGGAGAATGTGGAGCTGTTAAAAGAAACAATTATGTGGAAGCAGCCTGACTGTATTTATAGGCTGGAAGTAAAAGCAGGTTTAGAGCTATGTGTCAACACCATCCATTGTTCCTATTAGGGTACCATTTTCATGATATTTAGTAAGGATGTAAAATAAGGTTAGCTGGAACATGCAATTCTAATCCCTTTCAGTGCTTATCACTCTTCAAACATTCAATAGCCACCCTTAATACCATTACCTCTGAGACAACATTTGAGTAGGCCCCTGCAATCTAACAACAAGGGACCACAAAGAAAGACTGTGGTTTAAAAGCCTGGTTAAAGATTAACACAAACAGTAATAAGAAGGTTCTTAGGAGAGAATCAGGACAGCTGCAGCTGAATCCCTGCTACCTGCTGAGGGTTGCTAAGCAACTTGGGCCTACCACTGCCCCAAGGGCTTTTTACTTTACAATTAGGATTTTTGAAGGGGAAAAGAAGGAGGGGGTGGGAGGTGGATTTTTAGAGAAACCAAGTGGATGCATATGCATGCACACATGTTTGTATGTATGCATGTGCATGGATTTATATGTATATGTGGATACACATATACATTAAAAATACATTTTTAAATAGAAAAGTGATGTCACTCAGATCTTTCAAATATAGAGTGCTCACTATAAAGCAGATTTTTTTTTTTAATGTAACTGACAAAATCTGGAAACAAGGCAGAGTTTAAAAAGTGACATTTTGACTCTAAGGGAGGAATTATTTGCAATTTGTTTTGAACAGAAGCTTAGTTCATGTCAGATGTGAACCTCCAGACAATCATTAGTTTAAACTGCCTGCTATGTGTTTAAAAATTTCAGTCAATTTAGAGCTGATCTGAATTGCAAATGAAATGGTAATAAGTCAATAGGGAACAGCATATCTCTCTTTTACACTTACAACCCTCTGCTTTAAGGAACCCCAACTACATGGAAATAGAAAAATACCATTTTAATCATGCGCATTGTAGACAAACACAGAAATGCTGGCGACACCAAAGTGGGCAAAGTGGCATTCCAAAGATGAAACCTGAAAGCTGTGACAGGAATGAAGAAACACATGTAACCTTTACTTTAAACAATATACAGTAGTAAGACTTTCCAAAAACAAATATTCGGTTTTGTTTGTAATACAATGGGAACCTCTAAGACCAGCATCTGGGGCGCATTTATTTTCTTTGGATTTTGCAGCTAAGGAATAGGTTAGCCCACGCACTCTCGTAAGGTAAATTTTGGAAACCCAGACTGCTGGTTAGATTTTACTTTGAGTTACAATGAATGGATTGGCCGGAAGCTTATCAATAAGCACTTTCTGTCATGCAGTAGTCCCATTGATCTCAAAGATCCTAAAATGAAGTATTTTTCTGGTCTCATATTTCCCCAAATGACAAACATTTTTTTCATTTACTCATTTTCATTTTCTATGAATCAGGGTTAAATTGCACGATCTTCCATTTGCTTATAAAGCCTATTGTGAACAATGCCATCAAATCACAGCCAACCTTTGCAATGGCTCAGTTGCCAGTTAGACATGTAGACACTGATGTGGAAGGAAAGGAAAGAGGGTGTTTCCCCCAATAGCCTTCTAAGAACTGCATTTCTGAAATTCCTAGAGGTTAGATTTAGGGTCTTTTGTCTGTAATTTCAATGCTAGGTCTATGGAGTCAAAACAAAATAAGGACTGAGACAGTGAGTGCCAGGGTAACGAGGGTAGGATCAATAGTCAGCCAACCCAAAGAATGTTACAAACTTAGGGAGGACCTTAGTGACATACATGGCCTGACGAGCCTGTCCAAAAATCTCTCAACAACGTTTTCATCCTCTGCTTTGCTTTGGTGGTATAGATGTGACCTTAGAAATTCTAGTTCCAACACTTTCCAGAGACTTGGGGGATATATGGAAACATGAGTAATGTATTCACAATTTGTTTTCTTTCAGCATGTCAAATATTTGCTAGGATAAAGACAAATTGTAACATCAATGGTAAACACAGAAGGAAATGATAGAAGCTGGGTCCCAGGAGAAATGTGAGTTAGAATTTAACTCCAATGGGCCTTAGCCATCTACAAGGTCAGGACCCCAGACCAATAGTTCTATTTTGTTTGTTTTCTTGGGAGTGCATGATAAGGTGATGACCTCAGTGATGTGAGCTCTGGTGGTGAAGAAGAAAGCCTCATGGCTTTAGACTGGTGGTATAAAGGAGGTCCTGTAGTGTACTGTAGTGGTGTAGTGAGAAGCTCCCTCACTAGGGTCCTTTAAGCAATGCCCTGGATAAGCTTTTGCCAGAGGATTCTTATTCAGGTACAAGGTGGATTAGATGACTTTTGAGATTCTTTTCAACTCTGAGATTCTGTGAGTCTGGAATCCTCCAATAACCAAATTTCAAAGCTTTTCTGCCAAACCTTAGGATGCATACCCATATAAACAGTCTTTCTTCTTTGTAAGATAATCTTTTACCTGATCTTCGATTATCCTTCTCCAAAGAGGGAGTAGGACATAATGATATGACGACCAGATTTGGAGCCAAATAACCTGCTCTGTTTTTTACTACCTATGAGGCCTTAAGTAGATCTCTTACTCTCTCTGAATGTTAGTAGGCTGAGATGTCAAATGAGGGCTCTTCAAGTTCTAACAATTTATTATCCTGTGGAGACACCAGAGAGAGAGTAGGCATGATTTGTGGTCAATATATGTTTGGTAACCTCCATCCTTCATGGTAGAGGTTGTTTTTTTTTGGGGGGGGTTGTGGTTTTTTGTTTGTTTGTTTGTTTTGTTTTCAGTGAGGCAGTTGGGGTTAAGCGACTTGCCCAGGGTCACACAGCTAGTAAGTGTCAAGTGTCTGAGGCCAGATTTGAACTCAGGTACTCCTGAATCCAGGGCTGGTGCTCTATCCACTGTGCCACCTAGCTGCCCCCATGGTAGAGTTTTTATGAAATCTTGCTTCCTTTTGTTTTGCCCTGATTGGATCACCAGGAAGATATCCTTTTTCAAACTTATTGCCTACAGACAATAATATCTCTGTATTAAGGTCTTTTGACCCTTCGTTGGGGTAGAAAGGAATATAGGGAAATATTTAAGGTCATGTGGCAATATTTTTAAAGGATTTTTAAAGGTTAGCCTTTCCAATGAACTCAAAAACATTTGAATTCCCACTGAAGTCATTTTTAACTATTTTTTAAAATATTTGAAATCACCATATATGAAGTATTCTTTTCTAAGTAATTCAAGACATTTACGAACATGAAAATTAAATACTGATGTCTGTGCCCCTCCTTTGTCCAAAGAGATCAACTAGACAAAGACTTGGTTTGCCAAATTTTAAGAAACCATCTCTCAGGAAGCTAATATTTCCCCAAAAATTGAGGCACAAAAAAGAGGCATCAATCATGTCTGATTCTATGTGAATAGAGCATAAGCAGGTGACCAAAAATTCAGCGAACCTATTCTACCACAATCCATAAAGACTGTACTGATGATGGAATGGTATTTCCAGGACACCTAACACTCAGGAAACTATATAGGATAACAAGGGCAAATTAAACCAATTGAACTTTATGCAACCATTCAGTGCTAAATCACTAATGAGATATAATCCTCATTAATTAAGTCAGTAAAAGAGATGGTGTGGCAATATGAGGAAGCTAGCTATGAAAAAAGGCTCCCTGCAACAGACTCTAATAATAAAGTACAATACCTGTATGACCCTGAAGAAGTCATGTACCTTTGTTTGCCTCAGCTTCCACAACTCTAAAGTGGGGGTAATAATAGCACCTATCTTGAGGATAAAACGAGATAATATTTGTAAAAAGCACTTCCCTTAGCACAGTTCTTAGCCCATCGTGGGGACTTAATAAATTCTTATTCCTTCCTTCCTACCCTGGTAGTTTGAAAGTCAGTAAACAAGGAGAATAGTTGGTGGAGGTAGACCCTCAAAGAGCAAAGAGAGGGTCACAATTTTAGCAGATGTGAAAATCAAGAGAACTAGTTCAGAAACCTATAAAGATGATGCTACTTTCAACCTTTCCTTTCATTTTGCATCATAAAGCTAAGAAAATTAAATAGAATAGAAACAACTCACATGGCAATAAAAGCAATGAAAAAGAAGCAATATAATGATACAAGTCTGTATAGTTGGGGATAAAATCAGTGATGCATTCAAGTTTACAGATGACAAAGATGCCAGAAGGAAGAATAACATTGGGCAAGGAGCCTCCAACTGCCTGAACATCCAAAGGGAATGTTTCTCTTCTAGAAAAAAAGAGTATCTAATTCAGATCCAGCTTATACTTTGATCAACCAGTTGGTCAACAAGAATTTATTAAGTACCTACTATGTGCTGGGCCTTATGCTAAGTTTCATTATTTGCATTCTTGGTTAATGATCTTGGCTTTTCCCCATGAAGATTCTGCCCCCCCACTACCTGTACTGGGAATTTAGGACTCATTTATAACCCCAAAAAACTATTCAATGATCCCAAAGAAATCCCTGAAGAAGAAAGGGGAAAGTATTTCAGGATTGGAAAATACCCCCCCCCCAAAAAGGAAAAGGAATAACACTTTAAAGGCTAATGATCTTGCCTTGCATTTCTGGAAAAATTCCAGAATGGATTATCAAAGTATACTGTGCTTTCATTTACAAATAGGCGATTAGTAAGAGCTAGCATTGGTTCATTATGGAGAAGTCATGCTAGGTTAACCTAATTTCCTTTTATGACATAGTTATTAAACTACTAGATGAAGACATTTCTACAATCATGATTTAAGTGGATTCAATTAAGGCATTTGATAAAGTTTCTTATGGTATCCAGCTTTATGATATGATGATAAGTAAACCGGATGAAAGTTCAATTATGTTGGAAAAACAGACCCAAAAAGTGCCAATCAATCAATCAATGCCAATTTTATGGATGATTATAGTGGAATGCCACTAGGTTCTATCCTAGGTCTGGCTATCTTAATTATTTTTATCAATGACATATGAAGGCAAAGATATCACACTGATCAAATTTGGAAATGGTATTAAACTATAAGTTGTGGTTAAATAGCTTGATCTGATTGTTGCTTCTCAGTGTGTCATCCATGCCAAGAAGAACATCCTATGAGCACAGAGAGGTATGCTTTCAGGTAATTTGCTTTTTGAACCTAGGCCATGTAACCTAGGCACAATCAGTTGGACTCACTGAAGCTTGTGATCATTTCTAGGCATGGGGAATAGACTGCCAATGTAAAGTCAAAGAGATGGAAGATGGAATGTCATGGAGAATGGAAAGCAAGTAGGCTCCCTATTACCTTCTACTATCTTTCTCATAGGAAATGATTATTTGTAGTTGCTTTCCTTTTTCCATGCTAGAAATGTCAGTCTCATCATCTATAAAATGAAGAAGTTTGACAATGGTCCTATCCATAGTTAATATTTTATGATTCTTAGAACACATCTATATTTACCCAGAGGTGACCCCGCTGACAGGGTGAAAAAAAGACACAGGGGATGAATTCAAAAGATGGACCATGTCCTCAGGATTATAAAAGTCTATGTTTTGACCTCATAGGTCTTGCCTTAGAAATTCAGCCACTTAAATGCTAGTTTTCATATAACATTCTTGAAGCTATCTATTATTAATGATCATCTATGAGTAATGAAAAAATCAAGTCATGTGAATGGAATCCAAAAGTCAAACAACAGTCTCTCGGCAACCACTGAACCTGATCCAAATTCAGAATTAAGCTAAAGAGTGATGCTAAAGAAAATTGTTCTGTTGACCTAGAGTTTTCATCTCCAAGTGCCACCAGGGGTGGTAACAAACCAGGAGAGGGAGAAAATTGGGCATAATTTTAAAGAGGAACATTTCTGGTCAATCTGTCAACATGTCAGCTGTAGATTTAGCCTTGAACCTTAAATCAAATAGGTTTTGAAGGCATAGGAACATATCCATTTCCTTCTCTAACATTTCCTGGCACTGAGGACATTTGGTATTGGCAGGCTCAGTCAGCCTTGTGATGGGTCAAATGTGTTGAACTATTTTTTGAGCTTTACAGAGTTGGTAAAAGCCAACAATTTTAATCTTAATTTTTAGTCCAGAGTGTATTCAAATGGGAAATCTACTCCATATGTTCATGATACTGTTTCACATAAGTCATTTTAAGTTTGCTTTGTGAGAACTGTCTGATGTCACCAAAGTTCCTTTAGCCTCTTTTTATTAATATTTTTGGCACCCTTTTCCATTAGAAACCAGGAAATCATAGCTATCTGTTCATAAGGAAATAAATTCAACTGATAAAAAGTTTCTTTCCATTAAAAATGTACAGCATACCACTGAATAGACACAGAATCTTACAATATGTAGCCTTTTTTCTAACTAATAAATGCACTGTAATTCCCCCAAACCCTCCCCCCCACGCCTCCTTTTGTAGAGAAGAGGAAAAAAGAGGGAGGGAACACTTGTGATTTCATCAGTAGGAGAATTCCTGAAATGAAAATTATATCCACTGATACTGAGCAAGAACTCGTCTATAACTTACAGTCTTAGAAAATTGCCTAGGACAATAAAATGTCCAGTGTCTTGCCCAGAATCATACAGGCAATAGTTAGTAAAAAATACTTGAACCTAGAACATTCTGATTTTCTATCTACTCTATATACTATCTCTTTACCATATTGTCAATAATTAGGATAATAATATCATAAAAGAAACATCCACTGTCAGCAAGGCAGTATGGCATAATAAAGAGTTAGCTTCAGAGTCAGAAAGACCTGGTTACTCATTGTCTCTGAAACATATTGGCTGCATCTATTTGCATTTATCTTATCAGCCATCTCACTAGCATGGCTTATCTCCTTCTCCCTGACCCCACCTCAATTATAATTCTGGAACCATAAGCAAATCAATTCTACCTACTCCTAGAAATGATATGTCATTCCACTATTTTATGATTCCCCTCACTATACCTGTAATTCTCCAAATCAAATACCCCACTCCTAGCTACCCCATCCCACTACCTTGTCTTCTTCTACTAGAATGTAAGCTCCTTGATGCCAAGGACTGTCTTTGCTTTTGTATTTGTATCACTAGTGCTTAAACACCCTTCTGGGACCATAGTAAATACATAATAAAACTACTTTATTCATTCATTCTTTCATTAAGGGAGTTTTTTCACTAGTAGTTCCTGTTACCAATGAAATCTGAAGTCCAGATACCCCCATTTCTTTTTTTTTTTTTTTACAATATAAAGTGAATTTTCCTTTGGTATATTATTGGATATATTGTTTCCATATAGTTTCTTTTTTTTTTTTTTGGTGAGGCAATTGGGGTTAAGTGACTTGTACAGGGTCACACAGCTAGTAAGTGTCAAGGGTCTGAGGCTGGATTTGAACTCAGGTCCTCCTGAATCCAGGGCTAGTGCTCTATCCACTGTGCCACCTAGATGCCCCCTCCATGTAGTTTCAAAAAGGGAAATCTAAGTATCTAAAAAAAGTCATTTAGATTTAGTTATGCTTTATGCCTTGTTGTCCCTTTTCTCCTCAAATACTAAGAATTTCACAAACTGTTTTGAAGACACCTAAGATGATCTTAATTCCATCGTACCTTTTTAGACAAATGCACTGTCTAATATTTTTATAGCACAGGGGAAAAAACATTGTTGAAAATTAGGGACTGTGAAATTTAAAAAAAAAGTTTTTTTAAAGGATGTAATGTCACCAAAAAAGACAGGATTATGTCATAACCCTAAGATCAATACTCCTGTGCAATAGTCAGTCTTTGCAGTTTGGGTCTCTCCTCAGTTATGATTCTGTGGTGTAGAGAGGATTCAGGGCTCTATAATGAAGAAGCTGAACAAATTAGTTTAGCTTTTCTAAGGAACAAAATGCAATCTTAACAATAAAAAGGCAATTTGAAGGGAAGAGGTTGTGGAATGAAGTGGTACAGTCAAATGAATGCACAGTTTTGAAGCAGATAACCTGGCTCTACCACAGATCTGTGTGATCTAAGCAAGTCACTTCATCTCTCTACATCTCAGTTTCTTCATTAGTAAAATGAATTGCTGGACTAAGCAGCCTCTAAGGTCCCTTTCAGATCTAAATCTAAGATCCCATGAAAATGTAGGTAGAAAGGGGCGGGGGGGGGGGGACAGCCTGCCACACATTCAAATACATGAAGAATTCCCATTTTCCCTGACTCTTACTGAATATCCATCATTAATAAATATAGTGAGGTATTCACATAGGGTAATTCACCCAGCCACAGAACCTGCAAAATAAACACATTTGTAATGATGATGATTAAAGCATATTCATAGTCATTTAAGCAGGTGAGATAATCATTCTATTTCTCTGCTGGCCAAACAAGGTTTCTATTCATTTAAGTAATAGAACACGGCAGGATGCATGTTAGTAGGAGATAACACATGCCTCAGAGCCAGCACAGACAGGGGGTGAAGACAGAGACCTACAATGTGAAAGTGAAGACTGTGATGCAAAAATGTATTTTATCTCAGAGCAGCACATGCCTTTAGGTCCTTTCATTGAAAGTATTAAAATCCAAGCAAAGGAGGAAAAAAGAAAGAAAAAGAAATCTACAAAGTTGTCTTCCTTATTTTCCTATACTTTTACGTGAAATATTTTTTTGCTTACTGTTTTATTTCATACCATAGATTGGAAAAGGAAAAAAAAAGCATAGAATAAGCTGGCAAACAGACTTTCTTATCTGTGCTAGATAATGCTGCAAAAGATTGCTTTCCAGTTAATCATTATGCTGTCACTAATATTGAATAGAAGTGTGGTCTGGAGGTAACATGTCACCCAGGTCACATGGGTCACAGCTATCATCTAAGCTAAATATATATTGAAAAATGTCTGTTGCCCACTGACATATCCCAGCATATTTTATGTCTTTTGAGTATCACATGTTTATTTTCTCACTTGGGGGTGGGTATGGGGGCAGACAACATTCTTCCTCCTGTAAAAGACAAACATTAACTTAAGGAAAAGAAGAGCATGAACAAAATGGACCACCAAAGTTAGAGCTGAAGGGGAAAAAACACTATTAAATCCTTGTT